>NC_079977.1:7212836-7812836 GCF_029852145.1 Microplitis mediator
TAATTTTCTACGTGTGCATATTTTTAGATTATTTTTTTGTTGTATTTAATTATTTATTAAAAAATTCAAAAATTATTAATTGTCTGCTAACTTCAGGATCATTTCAATATTTGTATTTATCCCGCGTTTACTACACAAACTGCGTCGTAATTTTTCGATAAAGATCGTAAAATTTTCTCCTTCAAGATTTTAAACTCGAATGGAGCCGAAGTTAGCCGAACTACCCGAACCTAATTCACGGTCAAAATGGTGGATATTTAATAGTGCAGGCGTCTTGGACCTTGGTAATTGTTGATGTACTTGCAAGTTAATAAAAGATAAAAAAAATTTATAAGAACACGTGTACTTTATAATTAAAATGATATATTACTTCGTATGATATTTTATTAGTGTTATTTGTGTATTTGAATAGATAAATTTTATACAATAATTATTAACAATAAACCAAACGAGTTTTTGGTGAACAAAAAAAAAGTATAGCAAGTCATACGTACACTTACGACTATTATAAATAAAAATAAGATAATTTATTTAACCTGAAAAAATGGCTGATGTAACAGAATTAAAAATGAATATGGCAGCTTTAAAACGCGTTGATCCATATATTAAAGATATTTTAGAGACAGCAACGCATGTGGCTCTTTATAAATTTAATGCTGAGAACAATGAATGGGAGAAGACTGATATCGAAGGCGCATTGTTTGTTTACTCAAGAAATGGCGAACCTTACAATAGTATTCTTATTATGAATAGGTATGCATTTTATTTCCATTATTATTTATTTATTTATTTATTTATTTACTTAATTTATAAATCTTACAAACTTCTTCCTACAATCTTATCAAATCTTCAGATCTTTTGAAATTTCGATGGTAATTCTGAGAGTGTGAATGTAGCAGACATCAGACAATTTATAAATTATAAAAAAATAAATAATGAAATTTTAAAAAATGCGCGCGCTGATTTTTCAATTATCTAAATACGCATTTTTTAATTTTTATTCTACTCACATTTTATTTGTTTATTTAAAAATTTAAAAAATTCATAATTGTCGGTTACATTCACACTCATGTAATTTTAGAAATAATCTGTAAAAAATTTTAACGCAAAAGCAAGTAGCAATCCTGTGAAAAAAAAAAGTTTTTGAAAAAAGCGTTGATTAATCTAAACTTCAATACATGATACAACGATGAACTTTTTCTAAACGTTTTTTAAACTTTTGCAAATTCAAAGGAAGAATCAATGATTGATTTGATACTATTAGAATATGCTCAAAAAAAAGTTCAGGCATAGTTACATTTTTTTTTTTTCTGACCGTATTTTGCACTGAAAAAAACGATAAAATTTATCACTTTTAAGGGAAAATTTAAAAAAGTCTGCAAATATTTATTTATACACAGGAAAACATGAGTGTGAATGTAGCAGACGTCAGACAAAAAATTTTAAAATTAATGAGTGCATTTTTTATAAATATTATTTTTTTAATTATTTACTATATTTATTTATAATTTAAAATTTTTCTGATGTCTGTTACATTCACACTCATAGAAAAACAGGATTTCTGGACACTAACCCTGATAGCCATTTTATCCACTAACTTCAAGCTACTGCCGTATTCTGAAGCCAACTTAAAGGAAAGTGTTGGAGAGCAAGCAGTTACCTTTAAGTTGACAGTAAATTGTCTGTAACTTAAATTCAATTTGACTACAAGTGTTATTGTCAGGCAATTACGTTAAGTTAATTGAAGTTTCACTTCAAATTGACGGCAAGATTTTCTTTTAAATTATATTCTGATGACGACAGTAGATTTGCATCAACTTGCACGCAAGTATTATCCAGCCCAGTCTTGCCAGAAACTTGTCATTAAGTTAGCAGTAAATGTTTCACTGCAGAATTTGCTAAGCAATTATATTTAGTGTGGCTATCAGGGAAGTTTTTTTTAAATTTGAATTAAAAACAAAAATTTTTTGAGGCAAAAAAAAATTTCTTGCGCCAAAAAATCATATTTTTCTGTCAACGTTTTTTCAACGATTTTTTTTTTTTACACAGGATAATTCAAATAGAAATTCAAAAAATATGACTGTTAAATTTATAATAGTTCATACTTTTTAAAAAAAAATCTTACATAAATTTAATAAATCACTTGAAGTAATACAATTATTGTTTAATTTATTTAAATAAAAAAATGATTACAGATTAAATACCAACAACTTAGTTGAACCTGTGACACAGAGGCTTGATCTAGAGCTCCAAGAGCCATTTTTACTCTACAGAAATTCAAAATGTAACATCTTTGGTATTTGGTTTTATGACAAAGACGAGTGTGTTCGCATTGCGGCTATTTTAAAACAACTTGTTAAACATTCTGACCTAAACTTAAAAATGAATACAAGTTTAAAAAATAAAAAACAAATAATTAACAAAACAAACAACTCTTTCAATAATGTCGATATATTTAGCATGCTCAGTAAAGCTCAAGAAAATTTTAACACTAGTAGAGAAAGTAACGGTCAAGATGACATTAACACTAAAACTGATGGAACTACTGATGAAGTCAGTTCTTTTTCCTATTCAAGAGTTAATACAACAACAGGTGGATTATTTGATGGAACATCTCAAAGTGTAGTCGATTTCTTTGCCAAAGCTAAGGTAAAATATTTTTTTTAATTTACGATAAAACTTAAATTTCTTATACTTTTTACTCTATCGTAAGATGTCTATTCTTTGAATAATTTTTGTTGACTAACAATTTTATGTATAATTTTTAAATAAGTTACTAAGCAGTTGCAGACCCATAAATGTCCTGTAAAAAAACAATTAAAAGTATTTTTCAGAGCCGGTTCTTATCAGTAATGTGAGGCGGAAAAAATATCGGAATAATTGACGTCAATTAATTATTTAAAAATTAACTCTCATTTTTTACATTTGATTCCAATTCCCGCGCTAACTTGATATTGTCCAGAAAAAAATTTTGACGTCAATTGTCTGTCAC
Organism: Microplitis mediator; assembly: GCF_029852145.1. NCBI lineage: Eukaryota > Metazoa > Arthropoda > Insecta > Hymenoptera > Braconidae > Microplitis > Microplitis mediator. Next base: position 7,215,829 of record NC_079977.1, read on the forward strand.
TTTCTCGTGATTTGTTCGCACAAAAAATTACAATCATTTCATATCACTAGTTCTTTCACTGAATTTAAATATCTGTACGAAAATAAAATTTAATCTGATCTCTTGACTTTTTAAAAGATTATTCACTAATTGTATTAACAATAATCATCGATTAATTTTTTATACAATATAATAATCATTAATTTAAGTAGTTAATTATAAAAATATATATTTTTGTTTTTTATTCAGGTAAATACGGGACATTATAAGCCAGAGCATCAACAATCTCCAGGAAATGTTCATGTAGCAGCAGAAAAACCTTTATTGTTAACTCGTTTAATGTCTCATCCTGCAGCACATACTCTTGAGCATATAGAAAAACAGCAGCGTTCTGTCACACCTCAACCAGCAGGAATACCAAATATTGTACCACCAGTGACACTACCAATTGCCTCAAATTTTATGAAAAACGGAACACCATCAAGCAAAACGAAAAAACCTATTACGTCTTGTAATGACTCTAAACTGTCATCACAAATTTTAAAAGATATTGAACATGTCGGTAAATCAAATATTTCAAATGACACAATAATTGGTAATAAAAGTTTTCATCGAATACAATCACCGCTAAAAAATTCAATAAATACGATTGTAAATCATAATACTCCAGGACAAAATGTTTATAAACACCCGATTTACGAAATGGAAAATCCGATAGACAGAGTTATTGAAGAAGAATTAAGTGTAACTAAAACACTAACGGATACTATTTCAACATTGCCATTGGGATTTTCATCACTTGATTTAGATGACAAGTCAATTGAATCAGAAGAAGCTATTGGATCTCGAGGACTTGGTCCAAATGCTCCAGCATTGATGCCTCCAGTAATGTTTTCCGCAACTAGTCCTTCGGAACCTAATCGACTCCTTGTTGAACCTCTTACACGAAATCAATTACTCCAAGCGTTTAATTATCTTATTAAAAATGATCCAGACTTTATGATGAAATTACACGATGCTTATGTTAAATCATTTAGCGAAATATATTCGTAAAGTAATTATTTTAATATGTATGAGTAAGGTAAGAGGAGTTATGAAGATGAAAATAATTAACAAATCAGCAATGACAATGACACGGATAATAAATAACACATTATAATATTATTAAAATGTCTTTATTGACTTGTTAAAAAATATATTAATTTTTATAACGTGTTCTATTATCCAATTTAAAAACTTAATCATTGATGCCGATTAATTATAATCTGTGATGCAAGAATTTCTTTTTCTTTTTTCTCAATCCATTTTCTTTACAAACAAACAAACAAAAAAAAAACGAGTCTCGCCAAAATCTATTTTTTTAAATAAAAAATAAAAAATACTGACGATAATAAAATTTAATAGAGCAAGATTGTTAAATTGTTTTTTTTTCTTCAAGCCACAATAGGAGCTGTAAAAAAAAAAATAATTAAGTTTAAATAAAAATTACTTTGAGCGGTAAAACAAATTTATTATTTAAAAATAAATTATTGTTTCAATAAATAACAATTATTTAAAATCAATAATATTTTATAAAATTGTAATGGATAAAAATTATTTAGTGTTAAGTCTTAAAAATTTCGTCCATCACAATTATTTAATTTTTAATTAATAAAAAATGATCATTAAGTTAGCAGGCAACTAAAAATTTTTGCATTTTTTTTCAACAATTTAATTTAAAATAAAAACAACTAAAAATATGCACGTGTAGAAAATTTAAAAAACTAGGTGTAATTTTCTGAAATATTTTTTTTTACTTTAGTGTTTTTAAAAAAATCCAAAAATTATTAGACGTCGGCTAACTTGAGCATAAAAAAAATTACTCAAAAAATAATAACAATATCAAACTTCTTTTACCGCAAGTATTTGGATTTAAAAATAGTTTAAAAAATAAAAAAAAAATAAAATAGATATTAAATTCTATAAATATTTAAAAGACTTACTCATATGTGCGGCATTTGGCTGTGGTGCGGCCAATTGCATTTTTATATGAGACGTTGACAATAGAATATCCGTTGTCGGTATAACATGAATTGATATTTCATTTAATTCATTATTTATGCGAGTACCACCACTCAATGACGGTATTTGTAAATTATTACCAGTTGTCATTAAATTAAAGCCATAACGACAATTACTGACAATGTAAGTGCTAATCTGTGAAACAAAAAAAAAAAGAAACATTAAAAATTTATCATCATTGATTTAACTCTTTGTAAAATTGTCTTATTTTCTTTAATAATAATTAATAATGATAAAAATAATAGTAATTGAGATCTTACAGATGACAAAATAAGAAATATAAGTAAAGCTATTCCGAGCCAGAAGTACCAAGTTTCCCAAAAATGTTTTGGTGGACGTCGTTGTATTAAAAAGCAGCACTGTGGATTGCAGCAGCAAAAAAGACAATATGATTTATCAACTGGACACATATATGATCGTACACTTGAATCATAATCATTTGTATCATTTAATTTTTGATCTGAATTACATTCATAAGCTAGCCGCGCCATTATTTATTATTTATTACTTTTATTATTATTTTTTTTTATTAATTTCATTTAAGTTTTGATACAAATGTCTAACATTTAAATAAAAATTTTAATTTCGATAAATACTTTGAATCGTTCATTTTTTTTTACTGTCGTAAATTTATTATAGAAAAAAATAAAATTCAAAAATGACTGTGTTGTAGCTCGTACAATTTAATACTCCTGCAAGTTAAATATTCAAAGGCTATTTCTCCTAGTATACTTGGCCTAACAATCAATAAACTGTCCAAGCATTTATTTACATGAGTATAAATCAATATTTAAGTATATTTTTATACTAGAATATCGTTCTAAAACTATAAGGAAGTAAAATTCATTTTTTTTTAACTTACTGCTGAAAAAATTTTTAATTTTAAAAGAAAGAGAATGACATTAATTTCAATTCCCTTCCCTTGTCCCCAGAATATCATTCTGCCATGGGAAAACACGGAACAATTAAGGATTAATTCAATTATATGTTGAATTCTCAAGTAAATTGGATGTAATTTTATTTTGTTTTTTTCTAAAAGCCAAAGAAAAATTATGAATATTATTTATAAATTTGATAATTTATGTACCATAGAATATGACTCCATTGCTATCATAATGTATCAGGGATCATATAATATTTTAGATATGAAAGATTGCCAAACCCTAATTAGGTTCATGGAAAGAACAAGATGGTACTGGATATTATCCTGGTTTATTCCCAGTTACATCTGAGGTAAAAAAAAATTTCAAATAGTAACCACTTACATCTGAATTATATTCAGTTCTATCTCAGATTTAACATGTACGTGAAGATCGAAACGTTTTTCGCATAACAAAAATGAAAAAATTTAAGTAATTTGACTGCTTAAGGGGTAGTTCCAGAAGTTGGGGGTAGTCTAAGATTTTCGCGAAACATACCAGCATCTAGGGTAAGAGCACCAGTACCTAGCCAATGTTAAAGTATATGGGTACTGGTGCTCGAACCCTATATGCGAAACATTTCAAAAATCTCGTCATCCAGTAGAATTTTACATTCCAATTTTTTTTTTTTTCATTGCGCGAAAAACGCTCCAATCTTCAGGTACATAATTTAACTCAGTTACATCTCAGATTATACAGTGTTAGATTATACTGGTTGGAATCCTAGATAGTAACCACATACATCTGGATTATACTCAGTTCTATCTCAGATTTAACTCAGTTGCATCTCAAATTTAACTCAGTTACATCTGAGATAGAACTGAGTATAGGGCAGAGGTACCGATTTTGGTCACTTCAAGGCCAGTTTTGAACACTTAAAAAATTTAAATAAAATAATTTGTAAAAACGCAATAACATGATTAATTTTTAAATTGATCCCACTATCCAGATGTAAGTGGTTACTATCTGAAATTTTTTTTTTACCTCACATGTAACTGAGAATAATCCAGGATAGTAGTCAGTATCATCTTGTTCTTTCTGTGTAGGCAATAAGCTTATGAAAAAAATAATTAAAAAAATAATGCCAGTTTCAATCTGATTTTTAAAAATTGAATTTTTATCAGTATACTGGCGGTTTTGAATCACCCTGGAATCACCCTGGAAACACGGTGGGCTTTTTTTCATTTTGTCACCGTGGAATCAGGATGGGTACACCGTGTAACCACCCTGATTCCACGGTGGTTACACGATGTACCCACCCTGATTCCGGGGTGGTTACACGGTGTACCCACCGCGATTCCACGTACATCGCGTATTCACCGTGGATACATCGTGGAATCAGGGTGGGTACACCATGTAACCACCGTGGAATCAGGGTGGTTACACGGTGTACCCACCCTGATTCCACGGTGTATACACGGTGATAAAATGGCACAAACCTACCGTGTAACCACCCTGGATCCACCGTGATTCCACCGTGTTTCCACTCCCAGGGTGATTCAAAACCGCCAGGGTAGTCACGTTTTGAGGTACCAGGAAATTAGTTGACTATTTTTAGGATGAGTTCCGAGTTCTTGCGGTAATCAAACGAGCTTTTTGACCATGAAAATTAGTCCACATTTAAGAGCAATTGGTCAAGTAAATTCTGAGTTGTTTAAAAATTTTTATTTTCTTTACATACAGTAGGATCTCGTTATAAGACTATTAGTTTCTCCCTCGAACTTTCGCGATACCTGGTTTATAAAAAAGACATAATGATAGTCTTATAACGAGGTCCGACTGTATTTGAAAGCCTCAATCAATCGGTTTCTAAATCTATTCAATTCTAAAATTTGATAAAAGCTTTTGATTGTCTTAAAAGCTCTCTCAATCTTAAGCAATTAAAAAAAAAAACCGTAATTCCCTAATTTAGTAATACCAGTTTCGTAATAAGCATTTTTGAGCTTGAGTTAAAATGGTATCCTAGTAGTAATTTTGAACAAGTCAAGCAAAATATTATGAATATACTTTTATTATAAATTTTGACTCAAATTACCATAGAGTGGCACGAACATGATTGCGCATGTTGACAGTCAGCGGTTTTTAAATTTCATTGTTTTAAATTAGACAGCGAGAAATTTTGGACCTACTCTTGAAGTGATTTTACTATTTTTTTCAATTTCCTTTTTAATTAAATTTAATTCACCGAGAAAAAATATGTCTCGCAGGTAAAGTTTTTTGCAATTTTTGAGTATGAGAAAGAGTATAGATGGTTTACCTTAAAGTTAACGAATTTAAAAGTTTGTTTAATTTAAAATAATAAATTAATTAGAATATTTCTTAAATAAAATGTTTATTAAAGACTAAAACTTATAAAAATACAGTATTATATTGTGAGAAAGATGCAGTCAACTATTAAGATATTAATCATAATTATAATAATTAAAATAAAATCTTAATATTGTTGACCATCATGAGGAGGAGGAGGTGGCGGTGGGCCACGTGGTGGGAAAGGTGGCCGGAATTGTGGGGGTTGTACTGTAGGTAGCGGAGCATTTTGTGATACAGGGGGAGGTGGAGGATGTCTCCAAGTTGGAGGTGGAGGTCTAGGTGGTGGCGGTTGAAATTGTCCGAATTGATTTACAACATTGGAGGACATAGTAGGTCCCTGAGGAAATTGTCCTTGATGGGGTGGCCAGTGGGATGGAGGCGGTGGTGGCGGTGGAGGAGCAATCATTCGATGCCCTTGAGCCTGAGATGTGGGCACAGGCATCGGTGGTAGTGGAGGTGGCATTCCTGGTGGTAGTGGCGGATGGGCAGACATGCCCATTGGTGGCAGTGGAGGTGCTGGGATGTTTGACGGCGGGAATCCGCCAGTTGGTGGAGCAGGAACGGGTGGTGGTGCCGGAGGATGATGGCCCATCGCTGATAATGCTGACACTGGTGGAGGTGGTGGTGGAACTACCATTCCATGATGCATCACATGATGACCTGGATGATGATGTCCAGGGTTTGACATAGGCATTGGTGCAATCGGCGGAGCATCAGCAAAGAGCTGATGAGGACGATCAGCTTGACTTAATGGATTCTGAGCTGCAAGTAAACGTTCTGCTGCACTACCATGACGTTCACCTTTAGCATCACGTTTGAATGCATATGATACTGATATCGGTCGGTTGCAAAGATATTGCCCGTTCATTGCTTCTATACTAGCATCCGATGCATCGAATGACGCAAAATTTATAAAAGCAAATCCTTTTGAATTTCCAGTCTCAGGATCTCGCATTATCTGTTAATATTTAAAAGTAAGTTAATTTATTATGTTAAATATTTCAGCAATTAATTATGACACTGAAATTAGCCGAGGTCTAATAATCTTAGGATTTTTTAAAAAACGATAAATTAAAAAAAAAAATATTTCAAAAAATTGCACCTATAGTTTTTTAAATTTTCTACATGAGCATATTTTTATTTTTTTTTTTAAATTAAATTGTTGAAAACACAAAAATTCAAAAATTGTTAATTGTCTGCTAACTTCAGAATCATAACTAATTGCATAATTTTATTTAATTAATTAATAGTTTAAAGGTAAACAATTTATCAATTAAAATAATATTTACCTTGGGTGTTTGAAGTATAACTCCAAAAGCACTGAAAGTATCGTAGAGTAACTTTTCATCGACTTCTGCGTCAAGATTACCAATAAATATATTTGCTCCCACGTCAAGATTTTTTTGATGAGCACTTGCTTTATTTACTCGTATAGGTTTCCCATACAATTTTATCATATTCATTATTTTAATTGCATAATCTGCATCTTCTTCTCCCATGAACTCTACAAAACCGTAACCTTGATGCATTTGAGTAACACGATCTTTTGGCATATGAACATTTACTATAAAAAAAAAAAATATTCTTATTAAAATGATCATTTTTAATTTTAAAAATAATTTATTTATTGTTTATTTAACTTACCTACGGGTCCAGATTGAACAAATAGTTCCCACATAAGAGATTCTGTGACTTTTTCATCAAGACCGCCGACATATATTGTTGCATCTTAAAAAAAAAATTAATAATTGTTTAGTTTTAAATTAATAATTAAGTAAAAAATATTTTTATTTTATTTTTTACCTTGATTTCTTTCAGCAATTGGTCCAGCTGCCATATTTTTAAATTATTTAATTCAAGTAATAGAACTTTTCAAGTTTTTATCAAATTATAGAGGTTATGAAATCGCATTCACTTTATATTTCGTTAGCAATAAGGATAGGAAAGTCGACTCTGAAAAAATCGACTTTTATCTGAAAATAATCGACTTTTACTCGATGATTTCTCGACTTTTTTTACAGTATTTAGTATCTGATGGTAACATAGTTCGTGATATTTTTACTTCTCCTCAAGGAGATAACAGCATTGTTATGTCCTGGGAGGTTACTATGGTCGGAGCTGACGCCACCTCCTGTACAGTGGGCAGTTCGTTGTCCCGCGGGACCAATTTTGAATTTGAAAACAGTGATAAATTTATTGTTGACTATGATGATGATGATTATGATTATTATTTAATAAAATAATAAAATTATGGATAAGGATAGATGTAATTGATAAAATAACTTTTATCTGAAGACTGAGTTTTATTATAAAGTATGGATAAGATTTTTCAGTAATAACAGTTGTGCTCGTCAATAGTTATCGGAGAGAAGTGAAGTTACATCAGACGGCAATGAGATCTCTGACTTCCACTCTCCAACTTCTCCCCACTACTCTCATGTTCACACTCATGCTCATACAATATACATATATATATATATATATATATATATATATATATATATATATATATATATATATATATATATACTTGTATATCCAGGTCTTTACCAAATTTACTTATGCTTTTTATTAATACAAATTCAAAACATAAACTTACATATTTACGTTCTTTACTTTATCCATTCTACGACTTTACTTATTACTTGTATTATTTATATTCTATTTTCCTGTACTTGGATACAATCTTTCAGTTAAATATTCTAGACTATCAGAGATGTATTCCTTTATAATTATTCTATATTTAATTAATTGATACGATTGACATTATCATTTATCGGGAAACATCATTGTAATTATATTAATTTTACATTTCTATATTTCTATTAATTTATTTATTATACGAGTCACTCTTTATTTAATATGTATATATATTAACAATAATAGTTCAGTTCTTGTGATATGGTTTTCATTTACAAGTAACATTTATTTATTAAATATACGCAAAAAAAAGTTCTTGGTTTGAGATGTTGATATATATTGTGACAATTTACTATACTCACCAACCAAGACAGAAAAGTATCTTGTTTCGATAGTTTTTTTTTCTTAGTTGGAAACAAAATAAATTTGATTTAAAATAATTATTCTTGAATCAAGATTATTTAACTTGAATTAAAATTTATTTATTCTTGACACAATATTTTTATAATATTAGTCGAAGAAAATGTTCTCGGATTAAAAAAACCCAATTACTCAGCCCAAGAATAAAAAAATGGCAAAAATTATCTTGGGCCAAGTCAACCTTTTTTTCTGTGTAGGACTCTAAAATTGGGATATAAATTAGAGAAATTAGATAGTTTAGCTTTAATTATTTTATTTTCCCGATAAAAAAAGATTTTGTCTAATCATATATGATCATGCATAATTGTCTATATATGTATGATCAGATCTAAAAATTGGCCAGGTCTAATTATATATAGTCAGATATGTTTATACATGATCATATATGATTATATATAATCATGCATGAACGTATATAGTCATTTTTAGAATCTCATTTAGGATATCTGTAAATTATTAATTAAGTAAATTAATTAGGATTTATTGTCTTTATCAATCGAAATGTCGGTTAAAATTAAATAATAAAAAAAAAAAATTCTTATCCGTTGACTACTATTTTACTACGAGGTCACCCGTCCAATTAATGTCCCACGCCGATGCTGCTTAACTTTGGTTATCGATGGATTGTAGTCTGATCCTCTAGCCTGTTCTACACTTATAATTGAGAAAAGTTTATGGCATTACTTAACTCAAATAATCAAATTGATACTTTATACTTTTAAGTTGCTGCCGAAACCTTTGAACATTTTTTAAGTATTGGGGATTTAAGTTTGAATGATAGTTGACAAAATAAAAATTTAATAACTTTGATATTAAAAAATTGTCATATTATTTAATATATATATATTTATTAGAACTACATACATAATTAAATATTTATAGGTTTCATATCCATAAAGTTTGATAAGATTTAATCATACATAGACATATATAACTACATATAAGTTTATATCAGTCATGTCTGATCAGATCTCATTATGTATAGGCCTATATCTAATTATATATGGGTTTGTATCAGTCATGTCTGATCAGATCTAATCATGTACAGGCTTATATATGGTTATATATGGGGTTATAACAGCCAGGTGTGATCAGATCAAATAATGTATAGGCTTATATATACTCAGGTCTGATCATATATAGACTTGTATATGATTATATATGGGGTCATAACAGCCAGGTATGATCATATCTAATTATACATAGACTCATATATAATCAGATCTGATCAGATCTAATTATACATAGACTTATATGTAATCAGATCTGATCATATATAGACTTATATATGGGCTTATAACAGCCAGGTATGATCAGTTCTAATTATATATGACCCCATATATAATCATGGATGATTATATATAACTTTATATATGATTATATATAATCATAAGTGATCATATATATGAACATATATAATCATATATGATTAGACAAAATCTTTTTTCATCGGGTTATTTAATAATGCTTTTAGATACAAAGTATGACATTTTTTTTAGTACGGAGTAATAATTGATTAATAGGTAATTACAAATCAATCTCGTAATGAGGATCGTATTCCAGCCACAGGATATCTTCATCGCTAATTTTCATAAGTTTATCGATAGCTTCTGAATATTTTTCTTTCATTTTGAAGTAGAATGTTTCGTAGATCGTACCCTTGATGATTTCTCTTGCCTTTGGACATTTTTCAAGGTCTAAAATCAGGTCCCTTGCTGATATGACAGCAGACACACGGTACTCGAAAAAGTCTAATCCTTCTTCTTCTTTGAGTGTTTTACCATTAGACATTAGTTCGATCCCGTTTTTCAAATCGGCTTGTAATTTACTAACATGATCAAGTCTTGGAAAGTAATAGCTTGCAGTTACACAGCGCAGTTGAATATTACTGGAATTCGTATACTTGGCCAAACAGGCTCGTGGACAACTGCAATCCTTTTCGTCTTCCTGAATATATTACAAATAATTTAATATTAACAACAAAGTAAAAACATGTACTTATTTTATTTTAATGATACTGAAGTTAGCCGACGTCTAATAATTTTAGGATTTTTTGAGAAAGAATAAATTATAAGAAAAAATTGCATCTGTAGTTTTTAAAATTTTCTGCATGTGCATATTTTTAGTTTTTGTTTTTTTATAATTAATTTGTTGAAAAAAAATCCGAAAATTACTAAGTGTCTGCTAACTTCAGGATCATTTATTTAAAAAACATAATTATAAATTATCTTAAACTTACCCATATTTTTGAAGTCATGTTTTTTGTTATCCTTAAAACTTTCGATAATTGTTCTAATTACTGGTTGAACGTGGAATTTTTATAATCTAACCTTAAATATATATTTTATAGCATTTATTCAAGTAACTTATTATTATCAGACTCAATAAAAAATAATATTTTAAAGTATACATACAATTGTTTGGATGAAATAACTTGTACGGACTAAAACGGAAATAGAAATTTTATAAATGCGTATGAGACAAATATCATTCCCACTTACAATAATAAATACGACATTAAATGATTAGTAATGATTTTTGATTTACACTGCTGCCGGAATGCCGACGAAAAGTTCCCCTTCCCAAGCATCGTTTAGGATATGGAGGGTAGAGGCACCTCTACCATCCATAGTGTGATGCTAAAAGCAAAAGTGGCTATCAAGGTAGTGATAACCCGATGAAAAAAGATTTTATACAATTGTATAGAATTATATATCAGTTATATATGGACTATATATAATTATATATAGACTATATATAATTGGATAGAAAAAATGGCCCGATCCAATTGTATACAATTTGTATAGAAATTGTATACAATTCTATACAAATTGTATACAATTCTATATAATTATATACAATTCTACATATTGCAATTATATAGAATTGTATATAATTATATAGAATTGTATATAATTTGTATAAAATTGTATATAATTATATAGACTTGTATACAATTTGTGTAGAATCGTATACAATTTCTATACAGTTATATACAATTGGATCGGGCCATTTTTTGTATATAATTTTATACAATTGTATAAAATCTTTTTTCATCGGGAATAAACAAAATTTCTGTAACATTAGCTGCCGGTAACTTATTTGCAACAATTATATATATATATATATATATATATATATATATATATATATATTAGGGTGGTCCGTTTGGAACGACTATTTTTTTTTTTTCGCTCCCACTGAAAAGTATTGTTGTAGACATTGAAAAAAAAATTCTCTGAAAGTTTTAGCTCTTAATTTTAATTCTAAGTACTTTACATTTGATTTTGAAGTTTTCCCATTTAAAATACATGGCCCCGATGAAAAAAGATTTTATACAATTGTATAGAATTATGTATCAATTATATATGGACTATATATAATTATATATAGACTATATATAATTGGATAGAAAAAATGGCCCGATCCAATTGTATACAATTTGTATAGAAAATTGTATACAATTCTATACAAATTGTATACAATTCTATACAAATTGTATACAATTCTATACAAATTGTATACAATTCTATACAAATTGTATACAATTCTATATAATTATATACAATTCTATACAATTCTATATATTGCAATTATATAGAAATGTATATAATTACATAGAATTGTATATAATTTGTATAAAATTGTATATAATTATATAGACTTGTATACAATTTGTGTAGAATCGTATACAATTTCTATACAGTTATATACAATTGGATCGGGCCATTTTTTGTATATAATTTTATACAATTGTATAAAATCTTTTTTCATCGGGCGGGAAAGTTGGGATTTTTTTTTTAATTCTTTATAACTCAGCCGCATTTTAAGTTATCGGGTCGCCGTTTGCGGCATTTTTTAGGTAATTTGATACTCTTCAAAAGTCTCCTTAATAGTTTTACTCGGACTCTAATTGTTTTTTCTGTATTGGTTCTGAAAATAATTTTTTTAATAATAATTTGGGTTTTTAGTTGATATTAACTAAATAACGAAATTTACAGAAAAAGTGCAGATAACGATTTTTTAGGAAATTTTATTCGCTACAAAAAAGGTCCTTTTAGTTAAGTGGCTCAAGTTCTTCGTTCATGTGATATAGGGATTTCAGTAATTTTGTAAATAAAATATTTTTCAAAAAATTCCACCAAACGCTATTTCATTTCAATTTTAAATCAGTAAATAATTTTCCTTTCATTAATTTAATCCAGTCATTAAAATCAAAAGGGGTCAAATTGATGAACTTCGGAAAAATTTTTGACAAATATTTTATTTACAAAATTACTAAAATCCCTATATCACGTGAACGGAGAACTTAAGCTACTTAACTAAGAGGACCTTTTTTGTAGCGAATAAAATTTCCTAAAAAATCGTTATCAGCACTTTTTCTGTTAATTTCGTTATTTAGTTAATATCAACTAAAAACCCAAATTATTATTGAAAAAATTATTTTCAGAACCGATACAGAAAAAACAATTAAAGTCAGAGTAAAACTATTAAGGAAACTTTTGAAGAGTATCAAATTACCTAAAAAATGCCGCAAACGGCGACCCGATAACTTAAAATGCGGCTGAGTTATAGAGAATTAAAAAAAAAATCCCAACTTTCCCATGTATTTTAAATGGGAAAATTTCAAAATCAAATGTAAAGTACGTAGAATTAAAATTAAGAGCTAAAACTTTCAGAGAATTTTTTTTTCAATGTCTACAACAATATTTTTCAGTGGGAGCGAAAAAAAAAAATAGTCGTTCCAAACGGACCACCCTAATATATATATATTAGGGTGAGCTAAAAAAACCAACCTATCGAATTTACAATCAGCGGCGGGTATTCATACCGTACCTGGTTACAAGCGTGCCTTTTACTTTTCTACTTTTAGTACTCAAGGTTACTAGAATAGGGAGGTTTGGACAAGTTTGTGTCGCTGGTCCCTTTTTTTATATTGCATGTCATTTTTTTCTATGAAAACACTACCATAATATCGTGTGTGTCTGTAACATTTCAGAGACCTATACAATTTTAGCACCTCATTTTACGAATTTGGCAACCAAAATGACCTTAATCGATAGGTCCCCGTTAGGTCTGTTAAGGTCCACCAATTTTTTCGTTAGGTCCCCTTTTGTTTTTTTTCAAATAATTTTTTAAATTTTCCATAAAAAAATTTACTATTTAGCACCTCATTTTACGAATTTGGCAACGGAAATGACCTTAATCGATAGGTCTCAGTTAGGTCCGTTAAGGTCCACCAATTTTTTCGTTAGGTCCCCTTTTGTTTTTTTTAAAATGATTTTTTAAATTTTCCATAAAAAAAATTTACCATCTAGCACCTCATTCATGATTAAGTTGTTATTTTTTATCATATTCTTTTTTTTAATCGTTAGGTCAATATTGGTCCATCATTTTCATCATCGTATCATTTGTTTTAAATATTTTATTAATAATTATATTATAATGTAAATAAAATTCGCGCATGCGCATTTTACGTTTGTTCTATATATGGCGCGGAATTTAAATTTTTCCCCTTCCCCTTAATTATTATATGAATACTTATTGCACACCTCATAACGTGAAGCGTTTGAGGTAGTGCATTACTCTCAACATGTCCACAAGTCAAGCAATTTTCCCGACTTAAATTGCCTGTGTTTCATTTTTTTCCGTCTCTCAATAATCTATATATATGATGAAAGTTTTTTTTTGTTCGCCAAACACGAGAAAACTACTGAGCATATCGACATAGGACCCATGACCATTCGATGCGGAATTACTTGTTAATTGTTATAGGCTACTGATTGCACGCCTCATAATGCGATAAGCGTTTAGGTAGTGCATTACTCTAAACATGTCGAAGTCAAGCAATTTTCCAGATTTAAATTACCTTTGTATAATTTATTTAATATTTGTAAGGTAATACAAGTGCACTATTATCAAGGGAAATGCTCTTATTATCACACTTGATGTGTTCAAAACACATATATTTTGCTTAATACTAAAAAAAAATCTGATTAAAAAAAATTTCCTCTCCATTTCTTTTTTATTACACTAATGCAAAAAATTAAAGGAGCAGAAAAATTTTAGAAATTTTTTAGTGATTTTTGGAAGGCTGTAACTTGGTGAAAAATGATCGTATCGAAATTTAAAAAAAAGCATTTTACAGCTTGAAATCTCTAGTTTTGGTGCATTTTTTTCAAAATTTATTAAAAGCTCCGGTTATTGCGCAAACATGAGAAATACTGCGAGACAAAAAATTTCTAAATTTTTTTTTTTTTTCCGAAGAGCCTACGGACCACGGAAAAATTCTTTCAACTAAACGAATGCATAGTTCGTTTAGCAAATTTACTCAGCTTCAATTTGGTTTTTTTTTTAACCTCGTAGGACGATTTGTCGCAGAGATATCAGCCTTCAAACAGAAAATGATCCTTTTGGCTTTGATCATCGATATTTCAGGTACCAATGATCGCACAGAAAGTTGAAGGGCAGCGGTGAAAACTTGAATAAATTCTCTACAAGACCCTGTCATCATTTTTTGGAAAAAAATTTTTTTTTTATTTTCAACATCCATTAGAAGTAAGTACAAAAAAATGACTTTTTTTGGTTTTTTAGTAAATCAACCGCTGCTCTGCAAATATCGATAAAAAAAATAATGTTGCCAGGGACTTTTTTAGCTTAATGTACCCCCAAGACCCCTGTAAATTTTTAAATTGATCTATCGAACCGTTTTTTGGGAATCATCGATCAAAGTTGAGCTAAACAATTAAAGGAGCAAGTTTTGTTCCTTTAATTGTGTAATCATAATCAAAATTAAAAAATTTTTTTTTTTCGACTTTTCTCAAATTTTTGCGTTGGTGACTCAGCAAATGCAAAGAAATGACAAAAAAAATAAAAAATTTCCAAAAAATGTCAAAAAAAATCGAAGAAAAAAAAAATTGAAACTTTTTTTTTTGTGTTCTAAATTTTTTTTTTGACATTTTTTGGAAATTTTTTATTTTTTTTGTCATTTCTTTGCATTTGCTGAGTCACCAACGCAAAAATTTGAGAAAAGTCGAAAAAAAAAAATTTTTTAATTTTGATTATGATTACACAATTAAAGGAACAAAACTTGCTCCTTTAATTGTTTAGCTCAACTTTGATCGATGATTCCCAAAAAACGGTTCGATAGATCAATTTAAAAATTTACAGGGGTCTTGGGGGTACATTAAGCTAAAAAAGTCCCTGGCAACATTATTTTTTTTATCGATATTTGCAGAGCAGCGGTTGATTTACTAAAAAACCAAAAAAAGTCATTTTTTTGTACTTACTTCTAATGGATGTTGAAAATAAAAAAAAAATTTTTTTTCAAAAAATGATGACAGGGTCTTGTAGAGAATTTATTCAAGTTTTCACCGCTGCCCTTCAACTTTCTGTGCGATCATTGGTACCTGAAATATCGATGATCAAAGCCAAAAGGATCATTTTCTGTTTGAAGGCTGATATCTCTGCGACAAATCGTCCTACGAGGTTAAAAAAAAAACCAAATTGAAGCTGAGTAAATTTGCTAAACGAACTATGCATTCGTTTAGTTGAAAGAATTTTTCCGTGGTCCGTAGGCTCTTCGGAAAAAAAAAAAAAATTTAGAAATTTTTTGTCTCGCAGTATTTCTCATGTTTGCGCAATAACCGGAGCTTTTAATAAATTTTGAAAAAAATGCACCAAAACTAGAGATTTCAAGCTGTAAAATGCTTTTTTTTAAATTTCGATACGATCATTTTTCACCAAGTTACAGCCTTCCAAATATCACTAAAAAATTTCTAAAATTTTTCTGCTCCTTTAATTTTTTGCATTAGTGTATCTTCAGAACGACACCGGATTATTTGCTATTTTAAATGGCAGTTTAATACGGTGTCGTTTAGTTATAATTAATGAAAAATATTGAAAAACACTGTTCAATATAGGCATATATCTATGTTTATACGACGTCCAGCCTGTGGCCGTGTTCGGGCGCTGTTAGTCAGGTACATGGAGAATAGAGAATATCTCTATTCTCCATGGTCAGGTGATAAATATATACGCACGTGTGCTGTATGTTTCTGATCTGACGCCCATACCGCCAAAGATTGAACCCTAAAATTCAAATAACTAAAAGTAATAATAAAAAAAAAAAAAAACAATAATAAATCTAATAGCATTTATTTTTTTAATTTTAATTCTTTCGGTAAGATACTTGAATAATAAAATATTTTATATTTTTGAATAAGCGTTATGAGGCGTGCACTTTTGGATTTTCCAAACTTTTTTTTTGGATTGCATTGAGCTTTTACGGTTTTTTTCAAATTTATTTTAATAGTACGTTATTTTGTCTCTCCCCTACCCCTCCCTCTTCCACTATATATGTTTATATATACAACAGATTTGACTATGTCTATCTAATAAATTCTATTTTAATTCATGTGCAGAACCAAATTCATTATTTGGTGCATTATTTATGTAGAATGTAGTGATTTGATCATTTAAGTTAAATATTGCCATGGATTCTTTCAATTTATATTTGTACAGTAGACGTTAGGAGCAGACAACAGTGCATCGATATTAAAAATTAAGCAGTATTGACGGGGCATTAGTTGAATGGGTAATCGCTTAGTACAAAAACAGTTAACCGATAGATAGTGAATTTTTTTTTAAATCTAAATGTTACTGACATTCATATTAATCAAGACGATAAATCTCAATTTAATTATTTAATTCATAATTTACAGATCATTTTAATTAGATTTTACCACACTGATAGAAGAATTTCTTAGTATTTAAGAAACCATTTCTTAAACATCATGTCTTTGTATTTAACAAATATTTCTTACTATTTAAGAAATGATTTTTTAATAGTTAAGAAATCATTTCTTAAATAGTAAAAAATATTTATTAAATACAAAAAAATGATGTTTAAGAAATGCTTTCTTAAATACTAAGAAACCTTTTTTAAATGCTAAGAAATCCTTTTATCATTGCAATGATATATATTCGTTCATCCATGGTTATATATAATTACATATAATCATATATAACTTACATATGATTACAGTCAAACCTGGTTATAAGACTATTTGTTATCTTTTTTATAAACCAGGTATCGCAATAGTTTGAGAGAAAAACTAATAGTAGTATAGTGAGGTCCTACTGTATGCATAATTAGACCTGGCCAATTTTCAGGTCTAATTTTATATAAGTTATTATATATAAATCACATATAGATAAATATGATTAAGCAAAATCATTTTTTTCTGGGTTTATGAATTAACATGAATGAATGGTGAGTAAAATAAATAATCTAAACAAATAAATTATAAGAGAAAAATTTTTTTTAATTGCTCTTATAAATATTTAATTTTCCTACATGTGTATTTAAAAATTTTTTTTCTGGAACACTTTTAGTTACATCTAACACTTTCATCATCTTCACTCAGTTGGAGCTTTGTTTGCAATACCAATTGTCGTAAAATTAAGGCATTTTCATGTTTGCGAATCTTGTATATTGTACTTGCAGGCATTATAAAATGTCAGCGTAAAATCTAATAGTAACCCTTCTGATTTCCATAACCATTTATTTTCAACATTAATTCTATATTTTCATGTTCATTGGCTGTTTAACAACTTCATAATAATCTGGATATTCATTTTTATTCAATAAATTCATTATTATTAATTAACAATCGTCGACCGTTAGAATCGTGATAATTTTTAATAGTGTCAACTATTGTACGTAATTTTTGTAAATGAAGTAGTTCTACTTTCTTTGGTTTTCCTACATTACGTGTGGGTGTTAATGTTGCTAATTCAATAGGCCTAGAAGATTTTAAACCCGAGAGGGACCCAATTCTCTAACTTTGTCCAGTAAAACTCTTTTTAATGTATTTGCATCTTCATAAATTAATGGTCCTTCTTCATTATGCTGTCGGCCATTACTACAGTAGTGAAAAGATCTTCATAAAGTTGCATTGATTTTTCATCAGGATTTCCTGAACTGTCAGAAGTATCTTCTGCGTCATCCTGTTGCATAAAAGTTGTTTTTCTTGATAATCAACCAACTTTTAACATTATTGTACCTCTCGGTTTTGTCTCTTCGTACTCATCCGTTATACAATTTCTAGTATTTACACACAATTCCTATAAATCTGTATAGTATCTCTGAATTCTGCTGGTGTGAATAAAATTTTTTAGCATTATTAACCATCAATTGAACATCAGCAGCTAAGTCTTCTATATCACGATATTTATCGGTTTTTAATGTTAGCTCCCTCGCGGTTTTCATGATACGGTTTGAACACTGTATTAAAAGAGCATAAACGTAGTCGATAACAAGTAGTTTTACCGTATTTATGCGGTATGTTTGTGAAATTTAATTACGGTATTCCTACAGAGCTTATACTGCGTTTATACGGAGCTTATACGGCATTACTACCGTATTAATACGTTATTTTTACCGTAAAAATACGGCATTTGTGCTGTAATAATACCGCATTTCTACCGTAATAATATAGCATTGTTACCGTAATAATTCGGTATTTATACTGAATTTATACGGCATTTCTACCGAGTTCACACAGCAATTCTACTGATTTAATAAGGTGTTTATACGGAATTTATCAAGTACAGGGTAAAAAAAATAATGTATAATTATTAATGATAAATGGCTCTATTTAATTATTTAAACATATTGCTGTACAATGTATTATGTCATTCGTATATTTTTAACCATACGGTAGAGATTCTATAGACTTCTGATTAAAATATTTTATTTTTGAAGTTCAAGTTCAAATTCAGAGATAAATTATTTAAGGAAACATTGATAATAAATATTTTTATCTTTATGTAATATAGGATGTACTATATTACCATCAAAAAGGTACTTATCACTCGGTCAAATAACGGAGGAGTACCCCAGCCTGAATAGTCACAAGTTTGGAATATAAAACTTCTGAAATAAGTTTCTTACCAGGGACACTACAAGTCGTAGGCGCTATCTAGTGGCGAGCACCGAACTATTCTTGCTGCTGCTGCCTAGCACCAGTGACTTCCCTCATCTCCATATATATCTTTTCTCCCAAGAAATTTTTCTCTCGGTTTGAGCAACTTTTTTTTCTTGGTTGGAGCATACGTAAATTCTTGCGTTAAACAAATAGTAATTATTCCAAGAAATTTTATTTTTTTCCAAGAAAAAAAGGCAATATTGCTACAATAACCTGGCATGGCTTTCTTCAATAAAATATCTCTTGTATTAAGAAATAAAAACTTTTAAAACAAGTAAAAATTTTTCGATTAAAGTATAAAAATATGTTAACTTGTGGAAAAAAAATTTTGATTAAAAATTTCAAAATAATTATTTATTTGGTGTAAGAAAATTTTTATTTTCCAAATCGTTAAAAAAAATTGTCTTGTATTGAGAATATTTTTCTTGGTTCAAGTTAACTGTATTTTCTGTGTAGAGAAACTAAAATTTAAAAGACGCGTGTAGGTTTTCATAACGTACAAATAAAGAACTTTATGAACTAAAAAAAATTTTTATGTCAAAATACCCAAACTACATAAACACTGCAGTGTTTAAACATGTTTAAATTGAAGAAGTTTTATAATTTTTAATCATAAAATAATTCTAGTTATTAATATTGATCCTCATTGTATTTCAAAATTAACTAATGTTCTTGCGAATTATTACTACATAAAAAAAACAGTTAATTCGAATCATGAAAAAAATTCCTGATTCAAGAAATTTTGTTTCAACGATTCGGAAAACTAAAATTTTTTTGCACCAAGTAAATAATTATCTTGAAATTTTTATCTTGAATCAAAATTTTTTTTCCTCAAGTCGACATATTTTTATGTTTAAATTGAAAAATTTTTACCAGTTTCAAGAGTTTTTATTTTTTAATACGAAAGAAATTTGTTTTTTAAAGTGAAAATGAACTGTATTTTTTTATAGAACAATTGAAAGCAGAACATAGTGAAGAGATGAGTCATTTAAGAATGCAAGTAGTAGTAAAACACATTGTATCTGTTATAGAATCTGAAGATTGCTTGTCAATGAAACTGAAAGATATGAAAAGTATTTTTCAGCTTGTAAGAGTAAGACGGCATAATCACCGTATAAATGCGGCATAACCACCATATTTATGCGGCATAAACATCGTATAAATACGGTCCGAACATTGTATGAATACCGTGTAACCACTGTTTAAATGAGGTATAGCAACCGTATAAATACGGTATAACCGACGTTTAAGTACAGCATAAAAACTATATAAATGGAGTATAATCATCGTATAAATACAGTATAGCGAGAGCGTAAATACGGTATAACCACAGTATAAATACGGTATAGTCCCTATATAAATTTGGTATCAACACAATATATTTGCGGTATTAATACGGTAATAAAATTTCACAAACATACCACATTTATACCGTGGGTATACCGTAATAATGCTTATACCCAAAAAATACTAGGAAAATACCGTAGAAATACCGTTATGGCAATTCCGCGAGGGTGGTGCTAAATATTTTATAAGCTTATAAAATATTTAGCACCAGAAGCAAAAATAATTTTTTACTGAATTCTAGTATAAATAGCGGCATCAGGTGTTACTATTCTCGTAGGTGAAACCGATGTTATTTTCCCCGCATTATCATCGTGTAATCCCCAATAACCTTTATTTCTTCGAGGGTAAGCTTTAAAATGGCCTGTTGTACATTCAATAATTCCTCGCAACCTATAAAATAAAGCAAATTATAATTTCTGCTGTATAAAAAAATTTTAAATTAATACTCACTGATAATTATTATTATTTAATCGGAGAATGGTTGGCATACTTTCTAGTTTGCATGTTAATGAGGTATTTTGACCCATTCGGACATCTAATTCAATGCACACACATCGATTAAACAAAAGTGAACGTGTAATCATATTTAATCTGCATTTTGTGCATTGTATGCAAGGTTGATATGATTCCAATATTGCTTCCTGTAATTTACTAAATTTGTGTTCCCATAATGTTTTATAGTTTACTTGCACCATTGGAGTATTAACTTTATATTCTCCACATAAATTACAACTGCAACTAAAACACGCGCTATAAGGGAAGCATCTTCGCCATATTTCATTAGTGCTTGACCACATATCTAATTCATTACCATATAAATTCGACACTTCATTTTTTTTTTTTACTTTCTCTTCGAACAATTTTGATAATAAAGTAGTTCTTTTCTTGTATATAGATGCAATTGAACCACTCTCAATGAAGTCACAAATAAAATTCATCGTGGGGTTTGAATTTGTATTCATATATAATAAAAAATTAGAATCGTCTTTTCCAGTCGTAGCAAGTACTTGTATTAATGAGTCAAAAACACAAGTATTAAGGAGTATAATAGGAATTCCATTCACAGAAATAGCATTCCGCTTGTTCCCATTTTGTAAAACTTCAATTCTTTTCTGTTTTTTAGCAGTGGTTTTAATCGAACTAGTAATGTTAGTAGGGCTAATATTCTGATGTAAAATATCTGGTTTCGGTTGAAAATGAAAACTTTGTTTTTTAGGTTTTCCATTAATCTTTTCCGTATTTTGACTGGTTTTATTGTTATTAGAATTCAACGATTCAGTAAGTACTTCTTTTGTAGGAAGTAGTGGTTTCAATATTTCAGAAGTTAGAACTTTTTTTTTAAATACTGATACCAATGGTTCAGTATTTTCTTCATTATTATTAAAAGAATTATTGTCATCATAATTAGAATTACGAGCTTTATTTCTCCAATTATCAAATGAACAAATGTCAGAATCGTCCAATAAATTTTGTTTATTATTATTGAAACTATCGGAATATTTATTGAAAAATTTTGTATTATCTTCTGTAATAACAGTGTCATCAAAAAATTTCTGTTCATCAATCATTTCATTAACTTTTTCTTTTGTAGTATTAATAATATTTTCTGTACTATCATCCATAGATTCTTTACAATTACCATAAGAAATTTTATCCTCATTTTCCAAATTTTCGAATAAAACAGTATCAGAATTATTCATTTGAATATCTCCATTAGATTCATTTACAATGATAATGCTATCAACAGATTTTACTTCATTAAGCATTTCATTTACTTCATTTTTCCGATTAATTGCAGCAAAGTCATCATTTTTGTTTACCTCACTATTATCATCATCTTCATTTGTTTTCTTATTATCGCGTTTACACTTATCATTTAAATCTTCTTCTTCCTTAAGTTTAATTAAATTTGAGTGCAACTCTGCAGAGCTACCATCGTAATCTTGATACTCAGCTTTTAAAAAAACATCAGCCCGCAATAAATTATTCCAGTTTTTCAGAGTCCTTGTTTTTTTGTCTCCGAAAAATTGCTCAATGTAGCTAGTTGTAGCATGTTCAGCTTGATGGGGTAAACAGGAAGAAGTCCAAAGAGGAAATTCATATGCTCTTGGTAAAAAATCGTCCATAAAGCTTTTAAAATAATACGCATTCGCAATAAATCCTAATGTATTGACATCTTGCGCTGATTTATAAATATTATTGATAAATACTTTAATAGGACTACATTCACCTTTTTCGTCATCAGTGTCATCACTATAATTTTCATTTCCATTAAACTCAGTTTCTTCACTTGTTGCTCCGTTCATTTTATCTAATTCTACCTTTTCCATAAACTCCGAAAAATCTCGCGATGCTATGAGCAATTGTAATTCGGTTCGAGCCTTTATCACTGTTTGTTTAGTATCTTTAATCACTGAATCTTCACATTCATTCAACGCAACAATACATACCAGATTAAATATTGCTTCAAATTGTTCTACAGTCTGACAATCTATCATCAGAGCAACAGAATGCATGTAAAATAGTTTTACAAGAGAATTCTGTTGATGTTTGAAGCACTTCCACCTACTGATCATGTGGATGAAATGCGCGACGTCTAGACGAATATGAGTGAAAATTGCTGGTCTCGTACAATAAGAAGAATCTCCAATAGCTTGTAAAAACATAGTATCAATATAAACCTTAATTGATTGATCATTAAATGCAAATGAAAGAGCATTAATTAAAGCTCTTGAACTATCGCAGTTCGCTTCTTTTGGTTTCGGGGCTCCGATATGTAGCCATTGTTTGAGCCACCATATTAATAGTTGTGAACTTTGGCTTTCCGTTAGTAACTGATGAACAGAATGAGATTTTTTTTTTAAATTAATGACAATAGCATAAAAAAAAATGTGACCAGATTTTTTTCCATTAGGATTAATTATTTGTTTAACAATGCTTCCAGTACCATCTACTGCAATTTGAGATCTTTTGACAAGGTTACAATAACGCTTATAAGAAACTAACTGATTACGAGTACTGTAGGAGACATAAAACTTATCTCTTTTTACTTCTTGGATGAATTCTGGATACATTGGACTATATCTCATATTTTCAATTGTGTTCACAACATCATTTCCATCATCTGACTTCACTCCTAGTTTCTGATGAAGGAATTCATTTTTACATTGTCGTATGACATTTTGTTTGGGGAATATCGGCGGTAGTCGTTTATTATTTTCTGCATGCATTGCTGCTTGCCGCTTCGTATAATTACCGACTCCTTCATTTAAAGCTTTCTCTCCAATAATTAATCGTTGGAATTTCCGTACTGGCCTGCGCATATCTTCATGAGGCAGCCAAAACGTATCTTTTGTCTTTATCCGGATATGACATGGAAAACTAAAAGGTTTTTTGTCTAAGAATCCATAGATTTTATTGCCACATAATTTACTTTTGCACTTTCCTCTGATTGTCAGATAATGGATGCTTCCTTCATCAGGATAAATTTTTGAATTTTTGAAGACGAACGCGCAAGGTAAATAAGAAAACGCATATAATTTTTCTGCTATTAAACTGGTCCATTCACAACGTGTTAAAATATCATACTTTCTTTTTTTATATTGTACAGGTTCTTCTTCATGCAAAGCTTTAAAAAGTTCTTCAGAAATTGGTAAAAACATTTGTTCCATTCCTGGAAGTTCCCAATCTGTGTCATTACAATCTTTGTCAGAAAAATCATCACTTACTTCGTCGGATGATTCAATTTCTTCATATGTCGCGAATGAGCAATGATTTTTAATCAAAATTCCAACTTCTTCACGAGCTTTCGTTAAAATTTTGCGCCGGTCTTCTCTTATTTCTCGATAGACATCTTTTGCATTCCATCTGCCACCTAACCGGAGACTTACTTGTTGCCATACTTCTGCGCTTTTAATTGGGAAATTATTGTCTACAAAATGTCCCATTAAAATAAATTCCTTGACAACGTCAACTGCATCGCCAACAGGTACTTTTGCCTCTCTTGGCATGTTTTACAGTCCTAAAAAAAACCGCATTTATAAACAATGTACTTTAAAGAATAATTCTATACACAAGATAAAAAATTAATGTATTATTACCGGAGATATCTTAAAATATAACCAATAGTTAATAATAGATCTTTATATTATAATTAAAATAGTTAATTAAGTAGCGTTTCAAAACGTCCCGACACAGAGAATAACTAGATTCTTTTAAATAAGTAAAATTGATAGATATATATATATATATATACATAACGATATACGCAGTCAAAGTATCTCGACGCCGATTGTCTTTTGTTATTAAACTCAGTCACTTTAATAATATTCAACATATCGTTTTCATAGAAATAACAATAATACATACTTTTTCTCAACAAATAAAAATCTAAAAAAAGTTTTGACTAACTTTTGATGCATCGAAAATTTTACGTTCTATTAATAAATTTCTACTCAATTTTTACTTATTATTAAATAAAATATAGATTAAATTCTTGACTAAAAATTAATTTGTTGTTTAATTTCTAAAATCGTTAATTTATCATTCTCATTATCTTATTTTGAATATTCATTAATGTTTTAAATATATTTTTACATAATGTTATACAGAATTCGGTAACGATTTTAATTTTGTTGGATCATTTAATGGCCTCTTTTTTCATTTAGCTATAAAAAATGTTAATTGATATTGTTAAATAAGTATATTTACAATTTAATTTTTTTTAAAATAACTTTTAAAAAATTGCAGAAAAAAAAAGACAATTTCTCATACACATACAACGTTAAAGTCCATATTTTCATTTATATCAGGGAAATTAAAATTTTTTTCTTAATTTGCGCCACCCTAATATATATATATATATATATATATCTATATTTGTTCGAGATTAATAAATATATATTTAATCCTAATGATTATTGATTTAAAAAGTTATGATGCTAGGCAGCAGCAGCGGGAGTAGTTCAGTGCTCACCACTAGATCGCGCCCACCTTTTGTAGTGTCCCTGGTAAGATACTTATTTCAGAAGTTATAAATTCAGATCTTGAAGCATTCATGGAATTCGTTACCCGCTGAATGTTAGCAGAGACGTGATAATCTATTTTTGATAGTAATATAGGGGTATCCTATATTACACTATGACATTAATGTTTTCTTGAACAATTTTTGTCAAAGTAGAAAAAAGAATATGTGTTAGGGAAATCAATTATTTTTCTAAAAAACTCTAAATGACTCTTTTGACAGCTGCACAAATTTTCTACTGAGAGTTCTATTAACTCAGAATAACTCTTCTGGAAGAGTCCGAAACCTTGGAATTACTCTGACTTTATACGTCAAATTAAAAGTTATTCCGAGTTTATAAGACTTTTTCAAACTTTTGAAGAAAAAGTAAAAATTTTAGAACTGTTATTCAGACTTATAAAAAATTATTCCCAGTTCCTACAGAGAAATTTTTCCACAAGGGTTATTAGACGTCTGCTATAACTTCTATATGTATTTATAATTAATTTAATTAGAATTAATTTTCAATTTATAATTTAATAAGTTTTTAAATGAATAGGTTAGAATGAATAACCATACCCATATTTATTACTTTAGATTATTTAAAAAATTTTACCTTTACTATTGTCTCTGGCAGATATATTTTAAAGATATTATATTACTTTAATTTTATTTTTAAATTAAATTAATCAATTTATTCTTAATAATGATTCTTATAATTTAATGAGTATTACTTTGTAAAGTTGTAGTGTTCTTTAATTTTCATTCTTTACTTCTTTTCAGTTTTGCTTGAATAACAAACAAAAGTATCGATATACGGAGATAGCTAATGTATTAAGTTATTAAACCAAAAAGAACTCTAATTCATGATTGATCTTAAAAAGCTAATAGTCATGAGTTTTTACACTTATTTACTTATTGAAAAAATAGATTTTGTGTTATTAATAACGTTTATCATGATAACTAACTAACAGGGATTAGAATTTGAGATTAATTTGAGGGTTCAAATGGGATAGGGTAAAGCTATTTGATAAAAATTTTACTTAAATCTATAAAATTTAGTAATCAAAAAATAAACAATTTGTTATATTTATACATAAAAAATTGTCAGTTTGTCTACAAAATTTTTAAAAGTCAAAAATTTTATATAATAATTTATTTTTTTTCAAATTCATAATAACTATTACGTGTGAAGCTTGTGCTACGTTTTCTATTCTGATGATCCGTTGATGTTTAATGAATAAACATTGATTATTAACTATATGTTTCAATTATTAATTAAAAACAGAAGTCATGCCTATTAAAGTCTACTAACATATATCTGTCTAAATTTTTGCAATAGTAAAGTTTTCTAACTTTAAATCCGACGGTTTTAACATATTTAAATACAAATAAACAAAAAAAAGTTAATCAAAGTGTTAATATTTAATCATTGACAATAAATAAACAAGTAAATAAACAAAAAATATCATTTTGACTCTATACATTGGGAAAAAAAAAAAAAAAAAAAAAAAAAAAAATTTGTTCAAAAGCACATATTGGTAAAAAAAAAATTTACACTTTGGATCTAAATTTTTTGTACACTTTTTGATTAACATTTGACTATAAAAATTTAATCACAAATGTATGATTGATCCTTTCAGATCCCTGTCTACATAATGTCTACTACAAATAATGTAATATAAAAATGTAATAGTTAATTATTAAAATATTTAATTATTGATTGCAGATAGTAAGTGGAGTTTGAACGTTACAAGAAAATACATTATTTATTTCAACACAGCATATATGTCAACACATATATCAACATATATATCAACATATATGCTTGCATATATGCTTGCATATATGTCTACGTGTATGCTTACATATATGTTGACATTTATTTCAGAATTTATAATAAAATATATTTGAAATATAGATTTGATATTTTTACAATATATGTTAACGACTATGTGATCTTTTATGTATACTTTTATTTAAACATATATATAAAAATATTATGAAAATATTTTTTTTTTGCGCACATATATGTCATATATGTGACATATATGTCACATATAATTTTGACATATATATTTTTCCATGCGGTTCAATTGTTCAAGAGGATTTAAGTTCATCATTTCTTCAACCTCGTGATCTTGTGATTAGAATTGTTGGAATGCTGATTTTGGATGCTGATAAAGGATTAGTTGTTCATTATAAATTTATACATTACCACTAATCATTAATGATAATGATAAATCATTGTTTGCTGTTTCACATTGATAACAGTTTTTTCGAAATGAATTTTAAATTAATTAAAGTTGATTTAATTAATCGACTAAGCGAATATTTTTTTACTATAAGAGGGAAAATGATTTAAAAAAAAATTAATAACAAAATAGAGTTACAAAAACTGCATTTTGATTTCAATACAGTTTTCTTTCCACTGTGCAATTAATTCAAACACACGATTTTGAATTAGTTTAATGACAATTTTTTTTTTCTTTTTTAATCGATATATAACTGAACCAATTCTAATTATTTGTCTTTTTACAAATATATAATATAAGTAATTTACATTAAATTTTTCTCAATAAATGAACAAACAAAGAATTTTATACTATCCGTTTTTTCAAATCTTAAAAATGATCGACTTACAGTTCGAAATTTTTTCAAATTTTGATGTTGACAATTCGAAATATTTTTGAAACGAACTTTTTTACATAGGATTCTATCTTTTAAACTAAAAATTGTTGTCTTGGTACTTCAAAACTTTTTAAAAATTTTTTCTTCACCTCTAATTATAATAAAATAAATTGTACTAGTTATAATTTGAACAATTAATAAAGATAAAGTTATGAAATGAGTAATTTATTAAAATTTTCATTAATTTGTGGATGTTTATCCAAGAAAATACTTATTGCCTATGATTAATTTTCATTGGACTGAAAGTAAAAAATTAAGAAGAAAAATTATCTAGTAAATAAAAATCAACGCAATTTAGATAGTAACATTAAATCTTATTTAAAAATCCTGGCTATCCCTGTTGAAACAATCTCATAGATTCCCATAAAAAAATATTTACCCTAGAAAGTTAATGAGAAATGGCAGTGTATTTGGCACTGAAATTCCTCATAGTTTCTCATAGAACGATTGTATGAGAAAAAACGCAAAACTCTTATTTTTTATTCAGTTCTCATAAAATCTGATAAAATTTTTATGAGAAATTTAGAATGTTTTTTATGTTTATGATATTTTATGAGACATGAAATCATAAGTAGAGCATTCTATCATTTCAAGCGATTTCGAATAATCTTATGCGATTGAAAGGTATTTTCGTCTTATAATTAAATGAGAAAATATTAATAATCGACTGCGATTTTCCTATGAGGTTTTATGTGGAAATAGTACACTGAGAAAATAATTTTCTCCTGACAACTAAATTTTAGTTATGACAAGAAAATGATTTGATTGCCCGCATTGCCAATCATACATTTGGTTATTTTAACTAAATATTTTATAATCCACCAACAAAACTAGTTATTGGAAACTATAAAATATTTAGTAAAGATAATTACGCGTTTAGTAGAAAGCATAAAATCAAATTAATTACCTGTAGAGTTTATAAAGTAGTCATAATGAAATATATGAGTGATCTTTAGAGAATGTGTTATTAATAATAATTGAATATTATTTTAAAATGACAGAATATTTATTTAACGGTTAAATAAATGCATATTCAAAAGAATAATTTATTTCCTTGCCACTTAATTTTTTTCGTACTATGACAAGAATTGTTCAGAAAAAACATTAATATTAAACATTAATGTCATAGTCTAATACAGGATACCACTATAATCAAAAATTTTCGGCGGATAATCCGTACCATGAATGCTTCAAGCTGGCGAATATAAAAACTCTGAAATTAGTATCTTACCAGGGACACCACAAATGGTGGGCGCGATCTAGTGGCGAGCACCGAACTACTCCCGCTGCTGCTGCCTAACATTATAACTTTTTAAATCACATATTATTTCCAGAGATTTTGAATGAATTTATATTTGGAAATATATTTCCACATAAAACCTTATAGGAAAATGCCAGTCGATTAATCATACGTCTCATCTAATTATACGACAAAAATCCCTTTCAATCTCATAAATTCATTCAAAACTGCTGGAAAAAATACGATCTACTATTTCCACATAAAAGCTCATAGGAACATTGCAATTCATTTTTTATACGTTCTCATATAATTATAAAACGAAAATCCCTTTCATTCGCATAAATTCATTCAAAATCGCTTGAAATTATATAAAGATCTTCACTGAGAAAAAATTTCTCTTTGGACAATTAAATTGGTTTTGTTAAATTCTGTTAAACTAAAATTTATTTGGGACAACTAAATTTTATTACGTCAATATAATCTATTTTATCATTTTTAACAAATGATTTAATAGACCCTATTTGGTTGACATTAATATTTCTCTCTCTAAGATAATAAAATCATTTGGTAAAGTTAAGAAAATATTTATTTAAGGGACAACTAAACTATTTTATAGTCCCAAAAAATCCAAATATTGAAGCAAAGTATTGTTATATTAACTCTAATAAACATTACTTAGATACAAAAAAATTTATTCATTTGGAATAAATATATATATTTGTTCGAGGTTAATAAATATATATTTGAACCTAATGATTATTGATTTAAAAAGTTATAATGTTAGGCAGCAGCAGCGGGAGTAGTTCGGTGCTCGCCACTAGATCGCGCCCACCATTTGTGGTGTCCCTGGTAAGATACTAATTTCAGAGTTTTTATATTCGCCAGCTTGAAGCATTCATGGTACGGATTATCCGCCGAAAATTTTTGATTATAGTGGTATCCTGTATTAGACTATGACATTAATGTTTAATATTAATGTTTTTTCTGAACAATTCTTGTCATAGTACGAAAAAAATTAAGTGGCAAGGAAATAAATTATTCTTTTGAATATGCATTTATTTAACCGTTAAATAAATATTCTGTCATTTTAAAATAATATTCAATTATTATTAATAACACATTCTCTAAAGATCACTCATATATTTCATTATGACTACTTTATAAACTCTACAGGTAATTAATTTGATTTTATGCTTTCTACTAAACGCGTAATTATCTTTACTAAATATTTTATAGTTTCCAATAACTAGTTTTGTTGGTGGATTATAAAATATTTAGTTAAAATAACCAAATGTATGATTGGCAATGCGGGCAATCAAATCATTTTCTTGTCATAACTAAAATTTAGTTGTCAGGAGAAAATTATTTTCTCAGTGTACTATTTCCACATAAAACCTCATAGGAAAATCGCAGTCGATTATTAATATTTTCTCATTTAATTATAAGACGAAAATACCTTTCAATCGCATAAGATTATTCGAAATCGCTTGAAATGATAGAATGCTCTACTTATGATTTCATGTCTCATAAAATATCATAAACATAAAAAACATTCTAAATTTCTCATAAAAATTTTATCAGATTTTATGAGAACTGAATAAAAAATAAGAGTTTTGCGTTTTTTCTCATACAATCGTTCTATGAGAAACTATGAGGAATTTCAGTGCCAAATACACTGCCATTTCTCATTAACTTTCTAGGGTAAATATTTTTTTATGGGAATCTATGAGATTGTTTCAACAGGGTGGTAAAAGTTACCATCAAGTTATAGTACAATTTTTAAACTGAATTATATGATTGATAATATCATTTAAATTATTAAATAAACAATCTGAATGGTAGTATCTACCATCTATATGGTAAAGTTTACAATTATTTATGATAACCAGAAATTATAACTGTTATTATATTAAATAATTACTACTATTATAAAAAATCGTAATTCTTAATAACCTGATGGTAATGGTTACTATCAGCCTAAATATTGATGACCATCTAAGCTAATAAAAAATTAAAATATAAACGTTATAGTCTGACGCTTGTCTATGTGTAATTTGTTTAACTGGGGAAGTGATTAATTTCACACACACACACACACCTACGCACGGGTTCGCACACATGTACATACTTACGGGTGCGCACACTTATCCGCGAACATGCGCATATTTACCCGCACACATGCACACACGCCGGTGCGCACACATGCACACGCACGCGCGCGCTTGCACTTATACACCCACATGGACATACACACACGCGCACACTCATGCACACACACATTCTTAGTTAAGAATTTTTACGACTTTGAATGGTAATAGTTACCATCATCGATTGTAACAATTATATTTTTTAATAATTACAATTAGCATCTTCGATAGTAACCGTTACCATCATCAATTGTAACTGTTATCATTTTCAATAGTAATACGAATCAATATAACCACTGAAAAATGTTATTACCATTTTAGATAGTTAAAATTACAATTTTTGTATTGTAGATACAATAATTAATTTCTCTCCGTGTAGATATATTAATTTTTCTTTATGTAAAATCTTCAAACATTACGTAGGTAAAAACATTTTTTTAAAAATTACTTAAAAATTTTTTTTTTTAATCGATTTAAATCGTTCCTTTTAATAAGGGATGTCATTAAGCTTCATATTTTTCAATAGTTGACCACAACAAATCCAGTAACAGTAAAAGATTTTCTGAGAGTTACTGATTTTTAAAAAAGTCTCATCGAATCTCATAAATCTAACGTTTTCGAAAAATAGATTTTATGATAAATTTATGTCATTATCATATATACCAAGTTCTCATCGGATCTCATAAGATGACAATTTCAACATGAAGAAATAAAATTTACTATCATTCTTTTAAATTTGTTAAGTAGAAATAATATAGTTAATAATCATGTAGGAGCTTTTTATTTACTTGAACATTTGAATAGTAATTTAAGAGAAATTTCTAGTTAGATAAGTCTCTTAGAAACTCATAAATCAAGTAACCACATAAATATATTTTTATAAGAAATTGATGTGTATTTGGCACTGAAATTACTCATTAAATCTTTTAAAATTTTTGTATTCATTACTCTGCGGAAATGTCTTATAAAATCTTTTAAATACTCTAAAATTTTTTAAGAGAATTCAACTTTAGATAAAGTCCCATTTAAACTCATAAAACTCGTAGGTGTTTTTACATAAATAGAATTGATGAGAATTTGAGAGACTTTTACGTATCAGGATATTCTGTATAAACTCTCATTAAGAGTAGAGTAGTAAATACTTATAAAAACTCATGAAGAAATTATCTATATTCAATCTTATAGAAGTTTCTGACGATTTAACTTATAGTATCTCATAACATAAAAATTCTCATTCATTCCCATGAAAATTGTATAAGATATATCGCTTAAGATAATGAACAAAATAAAAACCCATAAATTCTCATAAAGAGTTTTATGAGCAAATTTTTCGTTTCTCATAGAAAATTTTGTAGCTCATAAAGTCTCATAGAAAAATATGTTTTTTTTTATGAGAATCTATGAGTTAGTTTCAACAGGGATCCGAAGTGACTAATGATGTAATGTTTGGAAGTTGAACGATTTTGTATTTTTTTATTTATTGAACTCTAATTTTTCATGTAACAGCAAATAAATAAAAATACTAATTTTGATAAAAGATTAATATATTTTGACATTCGTGGAAATTCAGTTAATTAGAAAGTATGTCACTTTATTTGAAAATTACTTGTTATAAATATTCAATAGTTTACTTTAAAAGTTATGAATTTTATAATTATAATGTTTTGCAAATTTTTTGAAAAATTTCAAATTTTAATAAATTTAATTTTTCATTGTTTATTTCATAGAAATTTAATAAAATTCATGAACAATCTTTTGTTTATAATCATTTGACTTATTAATTCTTCACACGGAAAAAAATAAACTTTAAAAATTAGTGTTTGAAATTATAACCCGGAACCCGGGTGTCAATATGGGGAATTTTAACATTCCAAATAATAAATTTTATAATACGTGTCATCAATTTTCTAAGTATCAATTTAACGATTAAACGAACTTACCTGTAAGTGAAGTTCTATCGTAATTGTATGAAGCGCCTCCTCCGAAAAGATCACCAGACGTAGTACCTACTCTTAAGCTCAGAATGCCACAAAGTTTACAGTAAGAAACTAAAAAATTTGTTTAATGATTAGTTACTTACTTAACGATAGTGCTATATATAATAAACACGATCTTCATTATTCAAAGGTCGACCGATACGATCATAAAAAAGGGGGCTAAAGTAAATTTAGTAAGGGTTAAACTAGGGTGGGACTGATCTTTTCGGAGGAGGCGCTTCATACAATTACGATAGAACTTCACTTACAGGTAAGTTCGTTTAATCGTTAAATTGTATTACGCGCCTCCTCCTCAAGATCACCAGACGTAGATGTTCAAAGAGAAGTATCGGGAGATTAATATGAAATAAAAATAATAATAATTTTTTTTTTTTTTTTTTTAAAGAAAATCAAATTATTTATTAATTTTTTTTTTAAGAAATAAAATGAAAAGTGATAAATTAACTTTCAAACTAATTATCCTTAGTTTTTAGAATAGTTTTCGCAAAAATAGAACGGTCTTCAATAATTTTGCGATCATAAAATTTAGCAAAAACCTGTGAAGATGATGTCCAGCCAGCAGTTTTTCTGATTAAATCAATACTAACTCCATTTCTTTTGGCTGATGAAGTCGAAGCATGTCGAGTACTGTAAGCTGTAAATTTTGAAGTATCTACACCACTTAATTGTAAAACTTCTTTAATCCATCTGCTTAGAGATTGTGTAGAGATAACTTTAAAAGGTTTTTTCCATGAAATAAAAAGACTTGAATCATTTTCACGAAGATTTTGAGTACGTTCTAAATAAGTTTGAAGAGATGAAGCAACACAAACAGAAGAGTCTTCATAAAAGAAAGGGAGAATTAAATTTGGTTGAAACATTTTTGGTCCTGAAGTTTTTAGATGATCTGTAATTTTAATCTCAATATGATCATCAGATTTTATTATATTATTTATATTAATTGCAGCCAAAGTTTGAATCCTGTGACCTGCGGTAAGAGCCAAAAGAGTTACAACTTTATAAGAAAGATGTTGCAAAGATATATCTTCATTTGGAAACCATTTTGACACGAAATTCAGGACAATTTTCGGGTCCCACGTACTATCATATCTAGGACAGGGTGGTCGAATTTTGGCAACACCTTTACAAAATCGTTTGACATCAGGATTTTCACCTAATTCAGGACCCCAAATCACAGCAACAGCTGATCTTAAAGAATTAATAGTGCCATAAGAAGCTCCTTTATCCACTTCACTTGTCAGGAATCTCAAAACGTCTGGAATTTTTGCTGTAAAAACCGGTGTATCCGTTAAGTGACAAAAATTCCACCACTTCTTCAGGGCTGAGTCATATTGGCGAATACTAGAGTCAGATAATGATGCAATGCTTATTTCACTAGTATCCGAAGAAATATCTTTCAAGGACAGCGCTTGTTTGATAAGATTCCTCCCACCAGGGAAAGCTGGGAGTGAAGAGGATGAGGTTCCCTATGAGAGGAAGAAAGAAGATTTAAACTTGGTTTAAAAATAATAGGCGGTTCTTCAAACATAGACATACACCTAGGGAACCAAGCTTGTGATGGCCAATTTGGAATTATTAAAAGACCTTTAGCATCATCATTATCAATTTTTTTTAAAACTTTTGGAATTAAACTAAAAGGAGGGAATGCGTAAAAGAAATATTTACTCCAATCTAAAGTAAAAGCATCAACTGCAATTGATCCTGGATCTTTTTTCCAAGAAACGTAATTATGACATTTAGTATTAATACGACTAGCAAAAAGATCGATTTCAGGGTAACCAAAGGATTTACATAATTTGGTAAAGGCTTGACTCGATAAACTGTACTCAGTTTCAGGTTCGAGTCGCCTAGATTCAAAATCAGCTATTATATTATCTTTTGAGCTAATGTAAGAAGCAAAAATAAAAATATTCTTCTGCTCACACCATTGCCAAATTAATTTTGAAAGTCTGCTAAGGTTTTCAAATTGAATACCACCCATCCGATTGATGTAAGCAATTGCAGTAGTGTTGTCTATACGCAAGAGTATATCACAATTACTTAAATTATAAGCGAAGCATTTTAAACCGAAAAATGCGGCTTGAAGTTCTAAAAAATTGATTGGATTATTACGTTCCTGATTGTTCCAAAAACCATGAGCTTTTTTATTACCACAGCAAGCTCCCCAACCAGTTAAAGATGCATCCGAATATATTTCTAACATAAACTTGGGACTTTTAATGGAATTATAAATTTTTTCAATATTTGATCTCCACCAGTTAAGATCTTCATTGATCGAAGATGATAGTATCATTTGTGCCTCATAGTTACCCTTGTTATTTTCTAAAGCAAGAAATTTTTCTCGTTCAAGACTTTTCATGTAAACCCAACCGTACTTAGCAGCAGGACATAAGGATCCCAATGTTCCGATAAAAGAAGCAAAGTCTCTAATTTTATGACAGGAATTAATCTTGAATTTTTTAAAAAGGTTTAGTGTGTTAGAGATCTTAGGAACAGGTAGTTCAATTTTCATATCATAAGAATTTAAAATGAAACCTAAAAATTTTTGCTTCTGAGAAGGAATTAAATTGCTTTTTTGTTGATTAATAATGAAACCAAGGCTTTTCAATAAAGTCATAGTTTGCTTTACATTGAGTAAACATTCTTCTTCAGAGTAACCTATCAAGAAAAAGTCGTCAATATAAATAACAGAAGAAAAACCTCGTTGTCTCAAAAGAGATATTACAGGTTTCATTAATTTAGTAAAGACGTAAGGTGCAGTGCTTAAACCAAAAGGTAAGCAATTAAATTCATACAATACACCGTCAAATATAAATCTCAGAAATTTTTTACAACAATCAGCAATAGGAATAAGATAATAAGCATCCTTGAGGTCTAACGTAGCCATAAAACAGCAGTAACGAATTAAATCCCGAGCAGTCCTTATGTCTTCTAATTTAAAATGTTCAGTTTGAATAAATTCATTCAATTTTTTAAGATTTAAAATAAATCTACTAGAGCCATCTGGCTTGGGAATAAGAAAGATGCTTGAAATAAATTGACCATCGCAATCATTGCAACCTTCTATTGCACCTTTGTCTAACAATTCTCTAATATGATTAGATAATTGTATCTTTTCATTTTTAGACCAACATGGTTCCTTTGGTGATGTATTCTGCCTGGGTAGATCAGTGAAGGGGATAACATAACCAGTTATCCAACTCAAAATAGTTTTGTCCGAAAATAATTTTTCCCAAATAGGTAAAAAATATTTTAGACGTCCGGCCAAAACACTTACCGGCTGAGTCAACGGCGTTTCTTGGAGGGAACTGGCCCCCCCTGTTTTTTCAAAGGTTGACGGTAACTGGAGCTCTTTGGAAGCTGACTGTTGAATTTCCGTTGCCCCCCCGTCACTGATTGATGACTGTAGGATTGACGGCGGGGGCCCTTCAAGTTTTTTGAAGTTTTTTGTGCATAATTTGCAGATGACTTGACAATGGGTTTGAGATCTTTGGACGAGCGTTCAAGAGACTTAGCTGTTTTCAAAGTATCACCAAGATCTTTGCCAAATAACCACTCATCAGCAGTTGTAGCATTCAATGTCTCCTTCATAGAGACATTTAGGTTTGAAGCAATAATTAAACGTCTCGTTAAAGTTTCATCACGTTGCAAGTCTACCAAGATTCGGCCCATATCACTTAGATTGGAAATTAAAGTGAGTGAATCCAATGATGTACCTTTAAGTAGGTTAGATAACATTGAACCTAGAGAAGATAAACAAACCGAAATTTTTTGTTGTTTATCGACAATTTTATTGTCTCGATGAATGATTGGATCCAATAACGAAGCTTTAATTTCTGCATTAAGTTTTGGAGGTTCAAGGGAAATGCAATTTTCTGGTGTCAGATGTTTTTTATAAAGACATTTTCTCTCTTCTTCTGGTAATCCTTTTTTAAGAATGTCTTCCCAGCGAATAACAATGTCGTTGTGAATGGCAGGAGCATGTTGATTGTCTAGATCCAAACGCTTGCCTATTGCCGCTAAAATTTCTTGTCCAAGAACTGGTTCAGCAGATTTTGCAGGATCTGCAGCAGGTGTTGTATCTGAAGGCAGAACAGCTGATTAAATAATCAATGGTGGAGCAGGCACAGATAGATTATCAGTTGGTTGGACATTTGGTGGAACAGATACTGATGAATTATCAGTAGATGGAGTATCTGTCGAAACTTTATCTTTTTGAGAATTAAGTTGAGAAGATAAAGTTGACTCAATATCAATAATATGATTGTTAAATTCCAGATTTTGAGAAAAATGAGACTCAGAACTTCTTTGATCTCGCGCTCTTGAATAAGAGCGATTACGATGAGAGCGGTGACAAGGATTTTTATGAGATCGATGTCTTTTTGATCTTGATCGAGAACGAGATTTATCTGAAATCAATATGATTCAGGGTTGTAGGATTTTATCCTTCTTAATTAACCAAATTTATTGGTTTAAATTAATTATGTGTACTTGACACAAATTAATTAAATAAATTTGAAAATTTAAAGCAGAAAAATAAAAAGTAACTTGTACTAAAATTTTTCAATGAAAACTTGTTCATTTTAATTAATAAAACTGTTACTTGAACAGTTAATAAAAATACCTTACTTGAAGGATATATTTGAATTTTTTTTTTTTTTTTTTTTTGACAGATTAAAACAGTCATTTTTTATAATAAACTTACGATGTTTATGTCCTTTACGTAAATAATAAATTTCATCTTCTTGACGATCTAATTTTCTTTTTAAATTACGTAATTCAGCAGTAAGATCCTCCATATTATAATTATTAAGATTATTTATATTTATAACTTGAAGAAAATAATAATAATTTTATGAAATAAAAATTTTATGTGGCGTTCTTTTAGCACAAAGAAAAGGAATGAAGATCGTGTTTATTATATATAGCACTATCGTTAAGTAAGTAACTAATCATTAAACAAATTTTTTAGTTTCTTACTGTAAACTTTGTGGCATTCTGAGCTTAAGAGTAGGTACTACGTCTGGTGATCTTGAGGAGGAGGCGCGTAATACAATTACGATTTTTAAAGTTCAAATAGTAATTTTTCTTGCATAGACAATAAATTTTCATACTTATCCTGTAATTATTAACGTTTTAATCATAAATGAAAAAATTACTATTTAGAATAATAGGATTTACTAATCACTTGATCATTATATATTACTTGTCGTTCTCAATTTATATAATAGTTCATTTTTTTCCGTGCATCAATAAAAAATATATTCCTCTTTAATTTGAGGAATTGATAATGTCCCTAGCAGACCTGAGTTACCGTAAATTCACGGTATTTTTACCGTAAATCTACCGTAGAATACCGTAAAATTCGAGTAGATTTACCGTAAATTACGGTAAATCCACCGTAAATTGCGGTACATCGGTACTTTACGGTGGATTACCGTAAATTTACCGTCGAATACGATAAATCTACCGTAAAAAAAATCGGGTGGATTACCGAATTACCGTAATTTACGGTGGATTACCGTATTTCCGTATTTTACGGTAAATCCACCATAAATTACGGAAAATCCACCGTAAATTACGGTAAAACCACCGTAAATTACGGTAAAACCACCGTAAATTACGGAAAATCCACCGTAATTTACGGTAAATCGGTATTTTACGGTGGATTACTGTAATTTACGGTGGGTTTACCGTAATTTACGGTGGGTTTACCGTAATTTACCGTAATTTGGGTCCATTAGGGCTTATTATCTCTTTTATGTTTTTAATGAGTGATCAATCGTATCGATAGTAATCGACGTAAAATAAATTTATTTTTTAAGAATGTACTAAATATTTTCTGATCAAGCAGAAAAATAATAATTTCGAACTTTATGACGAGAAACAAATTTTTCATTTACTCGATATAGACTACATTTTTTACTAATCCATATTCATTAGAATATTCGCGAAATTCGTGTTAGTAATTGTTACTGGTTTTTATTTAATATTTTTTTTTTTTTTTTTTTTTTTTTCGAGAACAAAAAATTCAACTATTATATAATACAATTAATTGTAAATATAATTAATATTTACTTAATATATTTATTTTCTTTTCGTGTAGATGTATCGTGTTCACAGTGGTGGAGTGTCTCCTATGTAAGATTTTTATTTCAAGTTTTGCCACGAGATCAAGAACTTGCTCAAGTTTTAGATCAAGCTGGAGTCCATATATGGCCGATGGTCAAAATTATAATCCTAACAGTATTTGTGAAGTTACTAAAAATGCGATAAAATGATGACAAAAACTTGTTAATTGTGTTGGAGAACGACATAGACCTGTAACTGCCAGCATTAATTTCTATAAGACACCTTAACAAGTAAGATCTGTGCTGGACAGTTTGGACCATAAATATTGTCATGATGAAGATTGGTGTTTTGGTGGAGAAAAACGTAATCAAGTACCAATGTCTATTGGTAAACATCAACAACAAAAAGAAGTTTTTTTTTTAAAGCTTGCACTCTAGTACGGCGAATCGCAGAAAAATTTTTAAAGCATACAAATAGAAACTTACAATTTTATAGCTATGAAATCATCAGTAGTGGATCTGAAAATAAGATTAAAAATATCTTTGAAGAATTATTAATTAAAGAAAACAAAGCATTAGAACATTGGACGCAACGTAGAAAACGGCTTAATCATTATCACCAATACGTTATCTTTGAGCGTAGTGCTAAACGGTGCGAATCATATGAAATATTTTAAGCCGAAAAAATTACTCAAAATAAGGAAATATTTAGTATAATTGAGAGTTGGCTTCTTCGTAAGAAAATGTTAAATATTTTTTTGTCGTTGTCATGGTTTATATCTCATAGCCATGTATTTTATAAAGAATTGGGTGCAGTCGATGATAATTTTAAAATATCGTCATCGATGTTTTCGCAGGTCCTTTAATAAGGCTAGAGATAATAATACAATTCCAGGTAATGCTTTAGGCCTTTCAATACTTGTTGTGAACATATTATTTGTAGCAGTAATATACTAGACTACTTAACTATATAAGTTTTACAGCGATTATTTTTTACAGGTGGCTTACCAAATGGCTTCCTTAATTCGGTCATCATCTTAATAATATCGAAGTTATGAAAACTTATGAGGTTTTTAGATGCCAATGGTATTATTGTTACATTTTGACCAAGTATATGATTTATTGATTTTCTCGACAGCTTGTGTAAAGTTCATAATAATAACAATAACTGTCTAATAATAACATTCATTTGATGTAAATTTATGGTTTAAAATAGAAATAAATTAATTACAAGACAAAACATTTTATTTTAAAACATAGATATAATAAAATAATAGACTTTAACAATTCTAAAGTATAGTCAAAAATCGATAACAATGTTTGATAAAACTTTTATTGTTACAACGATGTTTTATGTAATAAAAAATTTGTTGTTATATTAAATTTTATCTTATATGAGTTAATAAAATTGCACTTAAATACTTATAACATTAGTTACTACTCAATGACGTACAAAAATAATTAATTATTTAATCAACCCTAGTGTAAATAGCAGCGTTTGGTACTATCTCTTTCCAATGTGGAACAGGTTGTATTTTTGAAGCAGTATCATCGTGTAATTTCCAATTATTGTTATAGCTTCTACAGTATGCTGCAAAATGCCCATTATTAATTTCAATAATCCCTCGTAACCTATAAATAAAAAAACAAATTATAGCTTTTATATACAATCATGTAAACTGCAACGTTGACATAAATGAATAGTTGATACTTACGCATAATTTTTATTATTCAATTGCATAACTGATGGAAAAGTTATTAATTTGCATTGTAGAGGTTTACTTTGGTACATTCTGACATCTAATTCAATACATATGCATTTATTAAATAAAACAGAATGATCAATCATATTTAATTTACACTTTGTGCATCGTATTGTACAGTCAAATGAGCAAATTGATTCTTTTACACTAATCCAAAAAATTAAAGGAACAAAAAAATTTTATAAATTTTTTAGTGATTTTTGGAAGGCTGTATTTGCGTGAAAAATAATCGTATCGAAAAAAAAAAAAAGCAAATTGAAGCTTGAAATCTCTAGTTTGAATATCTTCCAGCAAAATATTTTTTCGAGCCACGGTTTTTGCGGAATCATAAGAAAAAGGTCGAGACAAAATTTTTCTAAATTTTTTGGTTTTGTTTTTAAGGTCTACGGGGCCGGGAAAAATTTTTTCAAAAAAACGAATTCACGGCTCGCTTAGGAAATTTATTCAGCTACAATTTGCATTTTTTTGTTTCTCTGTACGTCAATTTGCTGCTGAGATATCAGCCTTCAAATGAAAAAGGATCCTTTTGCCTTTGATTATTGATATCTCAGCAAATAATGGCCGCACAGCAATTCATAGGGCAGTTTAAAAAACTTGAATAAATTCCCTTCAAGCTCCATTTTCGATTTTTTCAAAAAAAAATTTTTTTTTATCCGTGATATCCATTTGAAAAACCCTTAAAAAATGGCCATTTTCTGGTTTTTTAGTCGACTCATCGATGGGCAATCGCTACTCTGCACATATTGATAAAAAAAATAATGTTGCCAGGTAAATTTACAGCTTAATGTACCCTCAAAAACCCTGAAAATTTTCAGATTGATCCATTGAACCGTTTGTCTGGTCCGATTGCTCAAAGTTTTGCAAAACAATTAAAGGAACAAGTTTTGTTCCTTAAATGTTTTATCTCGTTTTTCGGAAAAAATTTTTTTTTTTTCTCTTTACTTTACATTTACTGAATAACTAACGCAAAAATGGAAGAAAATCCGAAAAAAAATTGATTTTGTCATTTTGATAACGATTAGACAATTTAAGGAACAAAACTTGTTCCTTTAATTGTTTTGCAAAACTTTGAACAATCGGACCAGACAAACGGTTCAATGGATCAATCTGAAAATTTTCAGGGTTTTTGAGGGTACATTAAGCTGTAAATTTACCTGGCAACATTATTTTTTTTATCAATATGTGCAGAGTAGCGATGAGTCGACTAAAAAACCAGAAAATGGCCATTTTTAAGGGTTTTTCAAATGGGTATCACGGATAAAAAAAAATTTTTTTTTGAAAAAATCGAAAATGGAGCTTGAAGGGAATATATTCAAGTTTTTTAAACTGCCCTATGAATTGCTGTGCGGCCATTATTTGCTGAGATATCAATAATCAAAGACAAAAGGATCCTTTTTCATTTAAAGGCTGATATCTCAGCAGCAAATTGACGTACAGAGAAACAAAAAAAAGCAAATTGTAGCTGAATAAATTTCCTAAGCGAGCCGTGAATTCGTTTTTTTGAAAAAATTTTTCCCGGCCCCGTAGACCTTAAAAACAAAACCAAAAAATTTAGAAAAATTTTGTCTCGACCTTTTTCTTATGATTCCGCAAAAACCGTGGCTCGGAAAAATATTTTGCTGGAAGATATTCAAACTAGAGATTTCAAGATTCAATTTGCTTTTTTTTTTTTTTCGATACGATTATTTTTCACGCAAATACAACCTTCCAAAAATCACTAAAAAATTTATAAAAT
The DNA here is from genome assembly GCF_029852145.1 of Microplitis mediator. Lineage (NCBI taxonomy): Eukaryota > Metazoa > Arthropoda > Insecta > Hymenoptera > Braconidae > Microplitis > Microplitis mediator. Next base: position 7,259,143 of record NC_079977.1, read on the forward strand.
TTTTTTGTTCCTTTAATTTTTTGGATAAGTGTAGTTGGCTGAATCCGTTTTCCCAAATTACTTTGTAGTTCACTTGAATTATTGGAATAGATGTTCGATATTCCCCACATAATTTACAAGTGCACCTGAAACACGCATTTGAAGGAAAACATTTTTGCCAAATTTCAGTGATGCTAGACCACATGTTCAATTGTCTGTCATATAAAGGTGATGTTTTACTTTTGTCTTCAACTTTGTCATCAAACAGTGTAGCTAATAAAGTGGTTCTTTTTTTTATATATTGCATCAATCGCTCCAACTTTAGAAAACTGACTAAAAAATTTCATTGTTGGATTTGCACTCTTATCCATAAATAATAATAATTTTGGATCATCAATTACAGCCGTTGTAAGTATTTATATTAGTGAGTCGAAAGCGCAAGTATTACTCAGTAAAATAGGAATTTTATTTACTGCAAAAGACTTATAGCCATTTTTAAGGAGTTGGTTTTTTTTTGTCTGAGTTTTAGTTGACATAGTCGGGCTTGCATTCTGATATTTTATATCTGGTTTAGGTTGAAAGTGGAATCCTTTTTTGTAAGTTTTTAAAGCATCATCTTTCGTATTTTTAATACTTATTTGATTTTTATTTTCTATTCCATTGACAGTTTGTAATGGCGGGACGAACGAAGGATTTTTCATTTGATTTTCATATGAATTAAATTCTTTTGATTGGGATGGTTTCAAATTTTTTGGTAAAACTTGCTCTTTTTTTTTTAATAAAGGCGTAAATGGTAGCTCAACATTCTCTTGGTTATTTAAAGACGTATTATAATCATGGTCAGAAATTCTACCTTTATTTCTCCAATTATCGTATGAAAAAGTATCAGAATCGTTAAACAAATTATGTGTGTTTTTAGTAACTTTAACACGATCTGATTCTTTAATCAAATTTTCTTCTTTATTGTCTTTATACGTCATATGAGGGAAAAGCTGTTTATGGGCTTTATCTTCGCTAACAAAAGTGTCTGAAAGTATCCCTTCACTGAAATCTTCCTTCACGTCATCTTTTTCATTACCAGTAGCAGAATTACACTCATCATTAAAATTATTATTATCATCAACGCTAAAGTCATCATCTGAACCTTCAATTAATGTTTCTTTAATTTGGGCTTCTTTATAACTAGCTGCAGTATTATATATTTCATTAGATTTATAGTTATGATCAAAGTTACATTCACCATTTAAATCTTGATCAGACACGTTATTTACATTGTCATTTTTATCATTAGCAGCAGACTTATTTTTTTTTGAATCGTTGTCAAATTTTAAAATATTATCCAAATCATTTTGTTCTTTGGCTTTAATCAAATTTGAATGTAAGTCCGCCGAACTACCATTGTACTTTTGATATTCTGCTTTTAAAAAAACATCAGCGCGCAAAAGGTTATTCCAGTCTTTTAAGCTTCTTTCTTTCTTGTCGCCAAAAAACTGTTCAATGTAACTGGTCGTGGCATGATCAGCTTCATGAGGTATACAGGATGCTGTCCAAATAGGAAACTCATACGCTCTAGCTAAAAACTCGTCAATAAATTCTTTAAAATAGTAAGCGCCAACAATCGATCCTAATATTTTGAAGGAAAGTGCTGACATATATCTCGTTAATAAATATTTTTACTGGACTAAGTTGAGTTACGTCATCACTGTGATCACCATTTTCTTCTGGATCATTTTTTTCAGGTATTGTATCACCAGCTTTTTCTGATCCTAAATCTTTGACAAGTTCAGTAAGATCTCGTGATGCGATGATTGACTGTAATTCGAGTCTGGCATGTTTAACACTTTCACCAGTAACCGTAATAATCGAGTCCTCGCGCTCATTCAATGCAAATATACAAATCAGACGAAATATCATCTCAAATTGTTTTACAGTTTGACAATGAATCATGAGAGCGATACAATGCATGTAAAATGACCTTACGAGAGAATTTTTTTTATTTTTGAAACATTTCCACCTACTTATCATATGGATGAAATGGGCAACGTCCAGACGGATATAAGTAGAAATCGCTGGTCTTGTGGAGTGAGAAGAGTCACCGATTGCTTGTAAGAACATGGTATCTATATAAACCTTAATAGATTGATCATTTAAGGTAAATGAAAGAGCATTAATTAAAGCTCTAGAGCTGTCACAGTTGGCCTCTTTTGGTTTTGGTGCCCCCATCGAAAACCACTGTTTTAGCCACCATATTAACATTTGCGTATTTTGACTTTCCGTGAGTAATTGATGGGCTGAGTGTGATTTCTTGTTGTAATTTATAACAGTAGCATACAAAAATATATGACCAGATTTACGTCCGTTTGAATGAATTATTGGCTTTATAATACTGCCAGTACCATCAATTGCTATTTTAGAAGACGCGTTAGTAATAAGCTTACAGTAACGTTTGTATGCAACTAATTGATTAGGAGTGCTGTAGATTACATAAAATTTATCTTTTTTCACATCCTGGATGAATCCTGGATAAAGACGATTATATCTCATGTTTTCTATAGTGCTAACAACATCACTTCCGTCTCCTAGTTTCACTCCTAATTTTTCATGGAGATATTCATTTTTACATTGCCGTATAATGTTTTGTTTTGGCAATATTAGAGGAAGACGTTTATTATTCTGACTGTACATTTGCGCTTGACGTTTGGTGTAATTTCCAACTCCTTCACTCAACGCTTTCGCACCAATTGTCATTCGTTGAAACTTTCGTGCAGGTCTGTGTACATTCTCGTGAGGTTGTCCAAAAGTATCCTTTGTCCTTATTCGTAGATGACATGGAAAATCACTAAGTTTTTCGTCCAAAAATGCAAAAATTATATTTCCACATAACTTACTTGAACATCGTCCTCGTATAGATAGGTGATGAATACTACCTTCATCAGTATAAATTTTAGCATTCTTAAAAACGAATGCACAAGGTAAGTAAGTAAGGGCATATAATCTTTCTGCTAGCATGCTAGTCCATTTAAAACGTTCTAAAATTTTATGTTTTCTTTTGTTATAAATGATTGGTTCTTTCTCATGTAATGCCTCGAAGAGTTCTTTTTCAATGGGAAGAAACATCGTTTCAGTTCCTGAAGCTTCCCATTCACTGCCACTTGACTTTGAATCATTTTCACTGTCTGTTTCAGATGTAGACGTATCTTCCTGGGTCATATTTAACGAACTTGTACCAGCAACACCAACTTCTTCCCAAGCTTTTGACAGTATTTTTCTTCTATCTTCTCTTACTTCTCTATATACATCTCTTGCCACCCATTTACCGTCTAACCGCTGACTCATTTTTATCCATACCTCGGAACTTTTTATTGGAAAATTATTGTCTTTAAATTCACCCGATAATATAAACTCTTTCAATAATTCTACTGCTTGATTCACAGACACTTTTGGTTTTCTTGGCATTTTGTGTAGTCTAAGAAAAAAAAAAAAATATTTTTATTAACAATAATTCTACAATAGTTTGTTTTGATTAAATAGATTACCGTAAAAATTTTAATTATTAGGATGAAACCTTAATATAATAGTGCCGGAGAACTTTCGGTAAATTACTTATAAATGATTTATATAGTTACTGTAAACAATTAAGTGTGCTTAACTTATATATTATATCAAATTTTTTATTTTTTATTTAAAACTTTAAAACAATCACTTAAAAGAATTTGAAACACAACAAATAACGAGGTTTTTTCAACTAACATGTATATACATTTATTCATATACTGCGTAACACGATCTCTATAGACAAAGTACCTCGGAGCCGATCGTCGTTTGTTATTAAATCTCAGTAACGTCTCATTTTAAAAATATTCAAAAATATTTTTATTTTAAGGGCATTCACAGTCAGCGCCCCCTTTCCACCCACTTTTCAAAAATATTCAATAACTTTTAATTGTAACAACCGAATTAAAATTTTATTAATTAATTTCAAAAAAATTAAAGCATTAATTGAAAAAAGGACAACGCAGTTACAATTTCGCCAAGATATAGATTTAAAAAAAAATTACTTACAGTTGCTATTAATTAGGAGTTGAACGGAATTTGTTAAATAAATTGTAGCCTAAAAAATTTGACATTCCAAATTATAATGTTGACATAAAGATTTTACTGAAATTTATTTACCAAATTTCGTTCAACTCCTAATTCATAACAACTGTAAATAATTTTTTTAAAAATCTATTTTTCAGCGAAATTGTAACTGCGTTGCCCTTTTTTAAATTAATGCTTTAACTATTTTTCAATTAATTATCAAAATTTAAATTCGGTCATTACAATTAAAAATTGTTGAATATTATTAAAAAGTGAGGGGGAGAGCACTATCTGAGAGCGGCCTTAAATAAAAATCAGAAATTTGTTTTAAATATTAGTAAAATATTAATAATAATAATAATATTTTTTTAAATTAAATAGACTAAACCACCATTAGTTTTTCTCGATTTCTTTCTGTTACACCATTTAATTCACTCACAAAGGTAATAATAATAATAATAAATTAATGAATTTTTGCTATTTTTTAAATATTAAATATTCAATTTAATTTTTTTAATTTTAATATTTTTCAAGTATGAATTCATAATTAATCGAATGATCAATAATGAAGATCACAGATTACTTGTACAACTTATATTTAAAATAACAAAATCTAGATTTCCGTTATACTTTACATTCTATTGATAGATTTTTTTATTTGGTTCGAAATTTTAAAAATAAAAAAAATTTCGATTAAGTTGTTGTATTTATTGTAAGGAGAACTTTATTTATTTTAGAATAAATTAAAAATGATAAAAATTGAAATGCTATTTCATTTATAACATAATTGATTTATGATCATTCTTATGATATCCTTCTAAATATTTCTTAAAATCTACTTATTATATTTTCATATACTAAGTATATTACAAATATTGTTATTTTTTATTATAAACGCGTTCAAGTATTGATTTTAATGATATTACTATTGATAGATTATTGATTGGTGTTTTTCCTGAGATTTGTTGTGTTTCAGTATAATAATTACGGACGTCCACGAACTGGTTTTTGTCTTGGATTGATATTTCCAAACCCCATTGTACGACACGCAGCTGGAAAAATGTAAACGTAAAGATATTAATCACCCTGGCGGATCCGAATTATGGTAATAACATGACCCTTAAGTTAGCAGACATTTCAAAATTTTTGAATTTTTGTTCTCCAACAAATCAATTGCAAAAAAATGAAATAAAAATATGCACATGTAGAAAATTTAAAAAGTTACAGGTGCAATTTTTTCAAATATTTTTTTTTTTATGGTTTATCGTCTAAAAAAAAATCCCAAAATTATTAGACGACTGCTATCTTCAGTATCATGTAAATTACCATATATACCGTTGCGGCAATTACCGTAATCTGCTGTAATTTATGATATTCTGTAAGATTACGGTATTTTATGTCACATAAGACAATTTAGGATGCCACTACGGCAATTTACCGTCAATTTGCGGCAAGCCCGAGGTATTTCCTCGTAAATTTGCGGTAATTTATGGTATTCTTAAGAACTACGAAAATTTAGGATGTAGTTACAGTAATTTACCGAAAATTCACGACAGTCCTGAGGTATTCTTTCGGTAACTTGCCGTAATTTACGGTATTCTGAAAAATTGCGGCAAAAACAGTATTTTAAAATAACGGCGCGGGAATTTACTGTAAACTCGCGACAATCATGCGGTATTTTTCCATACAGTTACAGTAAATTGCGATACTTTCCGTATTTTACAATAAAAGTTTGGTAATTTACCGTAAATTTTGGGCCACTCTGAGGTATTTTTCCGTCAAATTTCGGCGTTTTACCGTAAAGTGAAGTATAGTACTGTGTTTACGTTAGAAAATACTGCAAATTGTGGTAAAAATACGGCAACTTCCCTGGTGGACACGAGCGACGTCTAGCGATTAGTCGCTTTGTACACGAAAGTGACGTCGAATTAAAAAGAAAACGACGTGATGAAAGAATTGAGATTCCCGATGAAAAAAGATTTTATACAATTGTATAGAATTAAATATCAATTATATATGGACTATATATAATTATATATAGACTATATATAATTGGATAGAAAAAATGGCCCGATCCAATTGTATACAATTTGTATAGAAAATTGTATACAATTCTATACAAATTGTATACAATTTTATATAATTATATACAATTCTATACAATTATATATATTGCAATTGTATAGAAATGTATATAATTATATAGAATTGTATATAATTTGTATAAAATTGTATATAATTATATAGACTTGTATACAATTTGTGTAGAATCGTATACAATTTCTATACAATTATATACAATTGGATCGGGCCATTTTTTGTATATAATTTTATACAATTGTATAAAATCTTTTTTCATCGGGTTTGCATGACTAAGAATGAGAAAAATGAGAATTATCGAGTAACTGAGCATGTATATGATCTATTTAAGTATGAAAATAATAAACTGATGATGTTAATAATTGAAATAATATAAATAATAAGGACTAAAATTAGACGAAGTGAATCGTAGAAAATGTATAGTATGTTGCATAAAAACACGGTAGTCAAATGGAACGTCTGCATTACCAATCATTGCAAGTTTAGCGGAATTAAGAGAGATGGCGCCTTGAACCCAAAACGTGATATTGAACAAATACGAGGCAATATTTGTCGACTATCGTAGCAAAGACTTCACTACTGATCAGATAAACAAAAAAACTGTTGCAAGAACGACATCGTTTCTGGTAAAGCAACATCCTAAACGATGTCGGCAAACTTTTGATAGCATCCTGAGATGATTTGTTGATGAAAATAAAAAAATTCCCATGTTATTGCCTGATCCTGCTGTAATAAACTAAAAATAAATCGCAAATTAAAAGTGACATCGTTTCAATCAAATAAAATAAAAAACGATGTCAGTCACTTTTACTAGTTTTTTTTTTCTATTAAGATAATAAACTTAATAAATGCACGTGAGGTAGAAGTATTTTAGCTAAAATTAACAAATAAAAATTCAATCTCCTGACACTGGTGAATTATCGCTAAAAAATAACTTGTCATCGGTAGCGACATCGTTTTTTTTGAAACGATGTTACAAACGATGTCGGTTGATTTCGTTAATTATTAACACTAAAATTGTTTGATCGTGAATAAATATATATAGTCTGAATATATCTTTTAATTGGCGTTCATGACCAACAAATTTTATACTCCTGTCAGCGGTTTATTTTCGCTTAATCGAAATTTTACATCCGTAGCGACGTCGTTTTTTCTCTAAACGACGTTAGAAACGATGTCAGTTATTTTTTGTTATTATTTACTCTAAAATTATCCATAAGTTAATTAATAGACACAATTTCAATATATTTAAAATAGCGTGAATGACAAAAAATGTTCAACTCTTGTAGCTAGTTCATTACCGTTAAAATCGAACTTTACTTTTGAAGCGACATCGTTTTTCACGAAGTGACATCAAAAACGACCCATGCCAGTCTATTTAACTTTTATATCAAAAAAATTACCATTTTAATCTATAGCGAGGATCTCATTGATATCTTGAACAAATTATTTAAAAAAAAAAATAAATCTGTCTCATGTTGATGCCTGATCCCGCTCTAATAAACTAAAAAAAGATCGCAAATTAAAAGTGACATCGTTTTAATCAAACAAATCAAAAAACGATGTCAGTCGCCGCTCTGCCCCACCCTTCCCTATATTAGTTTTTATCTATTCTATAAAATTCATATTTTTTACTTTATTTACTGAGATTGAGTAAGAAACATTAATAAAAAGTAGATAGTAATTTTTATTAGGAAACAACAGAAAAGTCACTCATGACTCAAGTAATGTTTACATAAATTTCGTCATAATTATTCATTTATATCCCGATTAGTAAAATTTGTAAGATTATTAATTTAACTTCGTAACATTTGAGAACTATTACTGCAAACACTGTAAAAAAACTTGAGTATGTTAAAAATCACAATATCAAATGAAGTTTTGATGAGGCATTGCATTTGCCATTGTAACTTTTAATACCTGAGATATAACATCGAGTGTATTGTATTTTATTTATATTTGGCATATACCTCGAGATATTGGAATGGTACTTGTAGCCGAATGGTTAGAATGCTTTCACTTGAACTGGAATATTCGCAAAGCGTGGGCTCGATCCCACAGTGGTGGAAAAAAAAATGGTGGATTTTGAATGGACAGTTGAGATATATATATGTTGAGACAAATCGCTTTTCGTCTTCGCGATTTGTACCAGCAGTCACCAGAATTCGCGGGTTGAACCCTGCACAGAAAAAAAAAATCTTGACTCAAGAAAATTTTTCTTCAACCAAGAAATTTTTCAGCGAGTGGAATGAAAACCGGAAATTTCTTGAACGAAGTGAAATAATTTCTTGAATTTTAAATCTTGAATTAAGAAAAAAAATTCTTAAGCCAATACATATTTCATACTCTTTCCAATAATAGAATTACTTATTTCAAAAACTTGCATTTCTTATTATAATAAACATTTTTCTTAACCTAAGTATGTTACTTACTTATACCAAGAAATAAAAATATTTAGTTCAAGTAAATTATACACTTAATTAAAGAACTATGATGTTTTGAAACAATAAACGGTACGAACTCGAACTAAAAATAAAGGAAGTTGGTTTAAAAAATTTAAACTCTTGGTTTGAGTGAAGTGTACTTTCTCTGACTAATCACACGAAAAATCTCAAACCAAGATTACTAGAGTCTCAAGCCAAGAAAGTTTCCTCTTGGATTCTCACTCATAGATGCTCCCTCCTTCGCATCCTAAGGAATGAATACTCCCCACTCTCTCTCTTTCTCACACTAACGTAGCAAATGGATTTTGAGTCCACCTTTTTATTTTAAATAAATTAAAAATTAAATAACTAAATTATATTATTATAATAAATTAATTAAATAATATTGAATAATATCTCAATTTTTTTTGTAATTACATTTGTTTTTTTGTTTTTAAAACTTTTTTATTTTTATGTCGAAATTCATTTATGAACGATTCTCACGATCCGTTCAGTATTTTGGTAAAATGTCAAAACTAACATTTTTCTAAGTTATTGGCATAACATTTGTAATATTAATTCTGTGTTTAGGATCTAAAAATGTGACTGACCATAAGCCAGTATGGCTCAGTATATGTGGGCAAAGTAAACGGTCTCTGACAAAGGCTGGGATGGCTTAATTGGTAAAGCTCTCGCGTGGCGCCGAATCGATCTGGGTTCGATTCCTGGGTTAAGCGATAATTGTTTTTTCTCAATTTGATTTAAATGTTTAACTTATTGCGAAACTGGCCTATCCCTTATAAATGCTTCTGATGCAGTATTTATTTGCTTCACAGCATTGTTTGTAATATTTAAACAAAAAAAAAAAATTGTTCAATAAAAAAATGAAAAAAAAAATAAAATTTTTTATCTCGATAAATTTATTTGCTTAATTAAAAAACTTAATTTCTTGGCTGAAAAATTTTTTTTTGTTTGCGACCAAAAAAAACATTTCTTGGCCCAAGAAATTTTTTTCTTGGTTTAAAAAATTTTTTTTCTTAGTACAAAAACTTTCTTTTTTTAGCTCAAGACAATGTTTCTTGACTCAATAAGGTAACAGTCTTTCGACGAGAAAAAAATTTCTCGAGTTAAGAACAAACTTTCTTGGCCCGAGAAAAATAATGCTTTAAACCAAGAACAAACTTTCTTGGGCCAAGAAAGTTTGTTCTTGGTTTAAAACATTATTTTTCATGGTTCAAAAACTTTTTCGTTTCAGCTCAAGACATTTTTTCTTGACTTAAAAACGTAACAATTTTCAGCCAAAAGAAAAATTTGTTGAATTAAAAAAAAAATTTTCTCGAACCAAAAAAAAATTTTTGGGACCAAGAAAGTTTTTTCTAGGTTTAAAGAATTTATGTATCAGACTAAGAAAGTTATGTCTTCCGCGAAGGAAATAATTTCTTGATCCAAATAATTTTTTTACTTCAATAAAGTAAAAAATTTCGCTTGGTTCAAGAAAAAAATTTCGAAGACATTTTATTTCTTGGTTCAAGATTTCCTTTTTTTCTGTGTGGCTTAGGCTGGCCTCTATGAATTTTTATTTATGCTGGACAGAGCAGTGGGCTGGGGTTCTTGTAAAGCAAAGACCCGCACTTATTCAAACTCGGCAACGTATAAAAAAAGCTCATCAACTTACCTCACGGCTTATTAAATTATAGGATATTCTTATATTGATGGTCAAATTACTATTTGTAACTCAATTTATAATTATTAAATCAAACTATTCAGTAGTCTTACCAGTATTTTAGGATAAGGATAGATTAGAAGGCAATGTATAATGTCAAGGGTTGAATTATAGAATTACGCAAGTTTATTGCCAATTGTAACAGAGATTCATTTACTTACATTAATTTCCGCAAGGTATAAAAATGCAGTCCTGGTTGGAACGCCGGATACGCAATCCGTAACCACGTGGAATAACGCCTTGTTACACACTGATTTTATTACTTAATTCTAATATTATTACCGCGAATGTGTCGCCGGTAACGTATAACGCTTTCAATATACTTAAATTTAATTATAATTACTAACTAATAAACAATAAAAGTATTACTTTGCAAGTTAATTGCCAGAAAGAAATATAAGATTTACAGAATATAAAGTACGTGAATATTGCAAGTATAATTGCTTGATTATAATCGATACTAAATAATAAAGACGTCTGAACGCTAATTGATCCAGGATCGAAGTCATTGACCGATAATTTTGGGCGTAGGGCTAGCCTCGGGACCGTCCCCACTTCACCCTTACGGACATGCGTCGACGTGACAATGTTACGTCTAACATGCAATACAGTCTCTTATTTTGAGTCAAGACACTTAAGTCCTTTACTCGGGCGACGGAGACCTCGTCGTTACGGTAATGAGTATGAAATAGTAGTCAATATCAGGAATTATTTTAGAAAAATAATAATAAAAGAACTAGAACTTACAATTGGTTATGTTATTTTTATTCAGCTTCAGTTGTACAATTAAATTGTTGTTGTTGGTTGGAAGGCCGTTTATTATTATAAATCGTTTGATAAACCAGGTAGAGATTTCACGTTTAATTTCTATTCGATTTGTACCCCTGGGTTGGTTTCGCAGTTTAATAGTGTTGGAGAACTGAGAAACTCGCAAAATAATTTCTTAACCCGACGCACAGTATTTAAAAGAGGTATCGTGACGAAATTTAAGCTCGACGAAAATTAATAAGACTGGACGACTAATAAGACTGGGCTGTTAATGAGACTGGACAACTAGACCGAAAATCGCGAGTTTATATAGACTAGCTAATGAGGGGGAATGGCATGAGTCACGGCCCGTGTCCTGGCTAAGATGCGAACCGTGCCAACTTCTAATTTTTATGAGCTCCTGGTGACTTCTAACGAATTTCTCCTCCTGCGGTTTTTATTTTGCACGTGCGGTAGCCAAGGTTAAAGAATAAGAAAAATATATAATTAATATTTAAATTATATCTTTTAAATTTTCAGTTTTTAGTTATTTCCCTTCATAATAAATATTTTTAATATGGATGTAAGTTATTCAGGGTTCATTATTTCCCTTAAAGGTACATGAAGGTTGAATTCCGCAGAGTAATATCGCTCGTAACTATGGATCACGAGTGGAAGCAAATAAGAAAGAATTATACATAAAAAAAAATCATTAATATCTAAATTATATCTTTTGATTATTAAGTAACCTGTTTTATATAAAATGGTTTTATTACGGGGCAAGTTATCTGAAAAGTTCAGTCTTCCCTTGGAAGATTGATAATTATGCAATTATAGTGTAAGAAGGTTCTGGAAACGTCACCTTGGTTGGTCAAATATAAATTTGCCCTTGACGACATACGTCATCTTAGCTTAGCCTCCAAGTTGGCGATTGGAGGGGGCGCTATCTGAGGGATACCGCTCAGCACCAGGATGGTAGCGGGATTGCTCGGGCCTCTACGAGAGTGCAAATAGTGGGGATTCCGAGGGATAATGTCGCACTCATTGGATTAGAAAAAGAGTTCTAAGCGTTGGGGGGACCACCGGTCGTGGTCGGGAGCCAATAGAATAAAAGAGTCATTTGGTAATTAAAAACGGAGCACTTGGTGGGTCAAGCAGCCGTCTTGTCCGCGGCACGCGTCATCCGGCTTGACCTCCAAGTTATTAGATGGAGGGGTGACATCTTGGGGGGCATCGCCCGGTATCAGGAGTAATAGAGAAGCCGCTCGGTAATTAAATTGAGAGCTCTTGGTGACGGCGAGCATGATGTCAAATCCGAGATTTTTATAGCTCATAAATCACGCAGCTGCGGGTTCCCGAATTGGAATAGAGAAATAAGGAAACTAGAGGACTAACTCTGATGTTTTTTTAGTCTTACCCGTGAAATTGGGGTTCCCCTCTTGCCCCTCTCCCTTCAGCGTCGTGAAGAACGAGAGCAAGTGTACCTAGTGTATACATGGATTTGAACATGATATTACCTTTATGAACTATAATATTTTTTATGGACTTATGCTGTTATATTTCAGATGACCATGAAAATGTATATATTTCCCCTATATGTATATATGCGGACGCTCCGGTTTTTTTTCTTACGGTGTGAGTACATATGTACATACATACAACATATGCATTCAACACATGTGCATATATACACATGTATATATATATATATCTATATACATATAAATACATACACACATATATACACCGCATATACACAGATATATGTGTGTTACTTATAACCTCTTGCTAAGAGTTTAGTGTATTAGTAGTATTTAAGTATTAGGACTGCAGCTAGCTGCTATCACGGTATAAGATATATATATTATAAAAAGAAATATAATGAATGTGTTCATGGGAGATCGGTTTTTTTGTGTTCTCTACCCTGGTCGTAACATACCTCCCTCGTTCAAAACGAGCGTCGGGGTCAAATGATCGCGACGCGAGTTCAAAAAAAAGTGACAACTCGTGTACTTACATATGATTCCTCCAACCAACATTACATTATGCGTTATTTTTAGTTCCTTATAACTAAACCCTTTGTGTTTTTTCTCTTATCAAAGGTAGCCATCGGTTTCGCCGATAAAGAGTTCTAATTTACTAAGAAATTGTTATAAACTTAAATTCTTATTACAATTTGTCTTTCAGAAAATTAATTATGCGTAACGTGATAACTGATAAGAATAAGATTTTGACATTTAACTTTTATTATAATACTTCATTCTTATTTGTATATGGAATTGTTAATTTTTGACAGTTAAGAAAACCTTTGACCTTGTTGTAATTAATACACTACCAATATAAGGTAGTAGGTTCTTATAATTGATTGTCCAAAAAAAAAAAATATTGCAAACTCCATTTTGATTTTTTTTGAAAAAATTGCAGAATCTGATGTCGTAATCAGTTTATGATTTCGAAGCGTCATTTATATAAAAAAAAGGAATAGACTAAATCACAACGTCAAAACAATAGATCAGGAAAACCGAAAAGATTTTTTTTGTTTAAAAGCATTATTATTTAAGTTTTAAGTTTTCTTTATCTCTTCCGGGTAACACATTTTTTTTATGCAAGTATTTTTATAGAAGGCTCCAACGAGTTTACATCTATTGGACCCAATTAAAATTCCTGATAGTCGTACAAATTTTAACATTAATGTTTAGACACAAGTAAGACTTTTATTACACGCAAAAAAAATGAATTATAAAAATTAGTAATTGGTAACTAAAAATTTAGAATGTGGTCACAATTTAATATTATTTGAATAGTAATTTCGTGGTTTCATTGAATATATTATAATAATCCTAATTTAAATATTGATATTTAAAGTTTATATGCAAATAAATCATGTTACAAGTAATAGAAATTACAATTTTGTAGTAAAAAAAAAATGAAATTATAATAATTGAACGTCTTAGCTTCAACATTTAAAGTTAGGAACATTTAAGTTTCTAGTAAAAGTAAAATCAAACATTCAGTATGATGAATAAGATTTTTAATGTCGATCAATTGATTTTATGTAATGAGGTATATAATGATTACTTTCTTCAAATTGTCAACAAGTATATTTTAAGCGCATCAGTTTTTATAGTTTGAAACAATAAAATTTTACTTATGTTTGTAAGCCTTCAAAGTATGTGAAAGAATTAATCTAAAGTATTACTGATGCGCGGCTATGTCTATATGGCATGATGACGTATTTTATCAGTTCAAACAGTAAAACTCGAAGACCAAGTATGACACATTTTTTTTTTTTTTTTTTTTTTTTTTTTTTTTTTTTTTTTTTTTGAGAATCATTCTTATCTTTTTTTGCTTCTAATATTATATTGTTTATAAATCAACTTCTTTGATGCGGGTTTATTGTCCGAACAATAAGAATGAATTGAAAATCTGAAATAAATTTATCATTTATTTTTTTTTTTTGCGTGTATCGTAGCCTGATTTACTAGTCATCAGGTTATTATCCATTTTTTTTACTACCTGTGATCATAATAAAAAAAAATTTAATTATTATTTATTATTTTTTTTTTTTTATGAGAAAAAAGAAAAACTTAGTAAAAATAAAAATTTACAAGTTTTGCGATTTAGCTTATTCAATGGTTGCACTCTAAAAAAAAAAATTGTTTCTTTCGTCGTATGAATAAGTTATTAATAAACCTTAATTGTATGAAAAAAAAAATTTCATAGATCAGAAATTTGAGATATGAGTGATAAGCATAATTATAAAGGAAATTATATACGACCTTGAATACTAGGAAATAGGAGATAAGAGAGATCTTCCTCGGACCCGTGATGCTTGATTCTTCTTACTTCTTACCACAGTGACTGCATGATCCTTGGATTTTATAGTTATGAATGAAATCATTTTTCCCCCTTTTTTTTTTTTATTTTGGAGGGTTGAGTGGTCTTCGTTAGTCTGGTGGATCCCATAGTGATTGCTGCTTGTACAGTTGTTCCTCTTGCGAATGTGATATACCAGCCTTTATTAAATTACCATGTTTATTTTATTTCGGGAGTCAGTCGAGAAGATCTTTTTCGGTCACAATATGGGCCGAATCTGTAAGCCAAGAAAAATAGACAGCCTAATATAATCAGTATTGTTAGTGTTATCCCATAAATCATTAGATCGGTAATTTTCGTATCTTCCATGTCAACAGGTTCAACGTTCTTGAGTTCTTCTTCAATTAAATGCAAGGTGAAATCGTAACTTAAATGACCATAATTACTAGTTGAGGCTGCTGGTTTACGAGAATAATTTGTATTTTTTGAAGAATTTAGAGGTTCATAGTTAATAATTCCAGGTAAAATATCGGTAACATTTAAAGTTACGTTCGGTTGATGATAAGACTCGTCGGATTGTTTTGCATTATAATAACCTATCAAGTTGATGTCGTTGATCCGAGCTGTATATCCTGATTCGAGAGTGAATATCCCTGCCCCCGATATCTTCACACTCTCCAATGGCTTCGTTCTCCACATAACTTGTAACTGTTCGGGGTGAGGTAGAGAATACAACCACCCTTTCGTGTCTTCGAGTGGTTTCCAAAAAACGCTGTGAGTCTTACTTAATTTAACGTTGCAATTTTTGAAAGCAGTGAAATCCGAATAGATCAGCAGGTCAGATTCACATGATGATTGAAGGCTTCTATTGTAGACGACGAAGATTGGTGGACAAATGAATAGGCTATTCATCCTTTTGCACTGAGTTAATCCTTTTTGGTTCCATAGAGAGTACAGCTTCGTGTCTTGTGAAATTAATAAGTAGTCCTCTTTGGGCTGGATGTATGCAGATCCCACCAAGGCATCCCCGATGTGTTGTTCAACCGGATATGGACTCATTTTATAAAGGCTGTAGATATCTTGCTGAACTAGTGGAACGTGTAAGATGAGGAGCAATTGCTGATGGAGATAGTCGTGGGTCAACCGCGAAATTCTATATATTTCTCCGGAATATATCTCCCTGGTTTTCAATGGTATTAAATATTTTTGATTATTAGCTGCGTAGTCCAAAGCTGCTCTTCGTATGGTTCTGAATCCAAGAAGATTTGGCGATAGCTGTCCTAAAAGTGCTAAGTTTATTGTACTTGTAACAGTTCTTAAGTAAGATATAAAATTTTCAAAACACGACTGTGTAATGTTACTCCAAGCGTTTAAGTGCTCGAGGTATATTAAATAGGTCATGTTACCTTTGAGTATAGGGCCCGTAAGATTTCGCATTGGGTCCCTACTCTTTAATTGTAAGCTGACTTGTCTATTTAATTGATGTTGAACTGCATGCAGATCAGAATTGACTATCTGAGTGTTGTTTCTTAACTGCATGGTGGATAACCACGGTGCAGCTTCTAAATCCTTAAACCTTTTTATGTAGTGGTCAAGAAGTCCTTTATTGCTGGAGGAACTTGGTATAAATTGGTCGATAACGATTGGTCCTGGATTAAGCATCTGATGGAGTACTTGAAGAAGGTCTTCTATTTCTTGACTCATTCGTCGATAGACATCTATTTTTATATAAAGTTGACAGTCAGCTGCGTTTATTATTCCATGGCATTCCTTATTAACTTCTTCGATTTCTAGCTCCTGAATGGATGGTCGTCGAAGCTGAATGGTGTTGAGGTCGATTCTAGTTACCAGTTTCCATTCCTCTTGTGTAAAACGTACCTTTCCCAAGGGTTCGTAGTAAAGTCCAGCCCTTAGGTTGAATTGTTCAATGTTAACTGCACTACTGTCAATATTTGTTACCAGATAGCTGATGAGTAGGGTGACCATCCAATTCGTGGTGTTCATATTGCAGCGTCTCCTACGAAAAAAATTATTATTATCTGACTGAAACTTAAAAATTATATTTATAAACTGATTCACTAAGCGTTCAGATTTTAAAGCATATTCTGCCAATGAAATACATATCATCATATTGTCCCCATGGACAAACGCTCCCATTTCTTGAAAACCTAACAAGATCATATTTATATGCATTAATTTTCGACTCATCGGATATTTGAATCCGCTTTTATCACTATAGTTATTCCAGAGTTGCATGTTTGTTGCATAATATTCACTCACCTTCATTTCCGCCACAGTATTTCTGTTATTATAGTGATCATTACTTTTTATTTTTTTCAGTCTATTATTTATTTTAGAATTATTGTTATTTGTATCATTATTGTTACCATAATTCATACTTCCTTTCTTGCATTTAAGTTTACATTTCTTTTTACCTCGGTATCCACCATGAGATCCCAAATTTTTTTCGTTATTCCCGTCTTTATTTAAAATAATAAACTCATTACTTCCTTCAGAATCACAAACACTATCTCCGTCGCTGTTTGAATCAAACGGGCTGTTCCTCTTGCTTAGAGAATTATTAATAATTTCGACGTTTTCAACGCACCGGGCCTGCTTGTCACTGGTAAAATCATGAACGGTGTCCTCGCCACCAATAAAACCATGAACAGTATCTCCACCGCCATTAAAAATACGAACGGCATCCTCGCCGCCAATAAAACCATGAACGGTATCTTCACCGCCATTAGAAACACGAACGGCATCCTCGACGCCAATAAAACCATGAACGGTATCTCCACCGCCATTAAAAATACGAACGGCATCCTCGCCGCCAATAAAACCATGAACGGCATCCTCGCCGCCAATAAAACCATAAACGGTATCTTCACCGCCATTAGAAAAACGAACGGCATCCTCGCCGCCAATAAAACCATGAACGGCATCCTCGCCGCCAATAAAACCATGAACGGCACCCTCGCCGCCAATAAAACCATGAACGGCATCCTCGCCGCCAGTAAAACGATGAACGGTATCTTCACCGCCATTAGAAAAACGAACGGCATCCTCGCCGCCAATAAAACGATGAACGGCACCCTCGCCGCCAATAAAACCATGAACGGCATCCTCGCCGCCAGTAAAACGATGAACGGTATCTTCACCGCCATTAGAAAAACGAACGGCATCCTCGCCGCCAATAAAACCATGAACGGCATCCTCGCCGCCAGTAAAACGATGAACGGTATCTTCACCGCCATTAGAAAAACGAACAGCATCCTCGCCGCCAATAAAAACACGATCGGTATTCTCACCAATTCTTGAGTTATTGTTGAATTTTTCGTCAACATACATATTATAAACATCATTTGCCATGAAATCATCATGCATAAAACTTAAAACTTGACTTCCGTCGGCATTTTCGCCAATTCTCGGATTATTATTAATTCTTTTATTAACTTTATTATGAACATTATTTCTTACAAAATCTTCATGCATAAAACTTAAAACTTGACTTCGATCGACATTCTCGCAAATTCTCGGATTATTATTGAATCTTTCATCAATACTCTTATTATCGACATTATTCGTCATAAAATCTTCATGCAATAAACTTAAAACTTGATTTCCGTCGGCATTTTCACCAATTCCCGGATTATTATTGAATTTTTTATCGACTTTATTCTCAACATTATTTATCATAAAATCTTCATGCAAAATGCTTGAAACTTGACTTCCATCGGCATTTTCGCCAAGTCCCGGATTATTATTGAATTTTTTATCAATATTTTTATCATCAACGTTGTTTAGCACAAAATCTTCATGCAAAAAACTTGAAACTTGACTTCCGTCGGCATTTTCGCCAATTCTTGGATTATTATTGAATTTTTTATCAACTTTATTGTCAACATTATTTTTCGTACAATCTTCATGCAAAAACCTTAAAACTTGACTTCCGTCGGCATTTTTGCCAATTCTCGGATTATTATTGAACTCTTTATTAACAAATGAGTTAGAAAAATCATCTGAACATACCTCATATGGTTCCAGCGTAACTACTGGTGCTGCAATTTCCACTTCTTCTCGAGTGGTATTAATAATACATAAATGCGCCTTTCCGTTATGGTTTGTAACTAGTGCGTCTCCCAAATAAATTCCTTTGCCTACCTTGAGGCGTCGTACGTACCCCGTTTTCATCTCTGTGTTTGCAATACGGACGTAAAATCCTGTTTTGGCCCGTGCTGGCACCGTAATAGTTTCTTCATGCTCGAATTTAATCACCTTGTCGTGTAGTTTTAAACATCCCTGAGAGTATAACACATCAATACAATTATCTTTTAAAAATTTGGATCCCAAAATACCATTTCTCTTAATCGGAAAGTCATTCGGAACTAAGTGAAATGTTATCGGGAAGCCATAAAATTTTGTATAAATTTTTCCCAATGTAAATACATATTCTTTAGTGATACCTTTTAATTTTAAAATATCAGTACGATCAATCCAAATATCTGTACCAACCATGTTATATTTTAGAAGATTTAACTCACAACCTGTGTCAATCATTAAAATTACAGGGTCCAAGAGCTCCATTGAAGATAGTTTGATAGTAGGAGCTTCACAATCGTGGTTTAGCTCCACTATGGCCACTCGAGTGCTTCTTCTTGATACTCCTCGTTCTCCTCCTCTGCTTGTACCTGCATTACTGGGCGCTCGGTCCTGGCAACCTCCCGCGTCGCACCCTGTCGTGGAGGTTGTTGGTAGTTTCCCGTCCTGTTTTCCTTCGCCATTTCTTGACTTACACCTGAAGAATCTGGTTGAGGCCATTCCGTGTAATTTCTTCGATTATTTTCCATTCTTTTCCTGCAATCTGACATAAAATGACCAGGTGCCTTACAATAATAACAAACCTTTTCAGATGTCAAGTTATTTCTTGGAGCCGGAGGTTCGCTGGATGACAGTGGGCGGTTAAAGTTGCTTCTGAATCTATCGTTATTTAAATTTGCATTATAATTATTATTATTACTATTGTTATAATTATTATTATTTCTTTGAAACGGTGACTCGCTGGATAACGATGGGCGGTTAAAATTGCTTCTGAATCTATCGTTATTTGAATTTGTGTTATAATTACTATTATTATGGTTGTTATAGTTATTATTATTTCTTTGCAACGGTGATTCGTTGGATGACGATGGGCGGTTAAAATTATTTCTGAATCTATCGCTATTTGAAATTGTGTTATAATTATTATTATTATGGTTGTTATAGTTATTATTATTATTGCGGCTCGGGTTTCGTTGGAAACAATCAACAGCGCTGTGCCCGGTTTTATTACAAATTTGACAAATTACTGGTTGCCCTTTTACAAATGTTACCCGTTTACCATCTTTATGTGGCAAGTCGTAATTATAAGGTTGATTCGGATAATTAAAATCTCTTCTTGTTGAGATCTTACCTCTTAGTAATTCCTTGGCTTTTAATTCTTTTTCTATTTTTACCGCTTCAAGCAGAGTGTTCTGGAACGTGTCATCTCTTCGGATTTTCTGCTCGATTTCTGGTTTGAATCCTCGTATAAGGCAGTCTCGGAATTCATTTCCATACCTGGTCTTCTCGGCTGGCGTAAGTGCTACGTTGTTCTGGGCTTCAATCAGATCTAAAATTTGGTTACTGAGTTCGCGAGTACGGTTTGTGTATGACAATGCAGATTCATCATCACGTTGGAAAATTCTTCCCATTTCGCCTTGGAGTTGATATATCGATTTTGTTGGCTCGTACAATTCCTTTAAATGATTAACAAATTCATCAACATTTGCAAAAACCGTACCTTGTATTGTTCGTCGTGCCTCCCCTCTTAATCTGTTTCTCAACAGCATTACCAAATTTTGATTATGTTCCGCCGGCACCATAGCTTGTGCTTCTCTACATCCATCAATAAAATGAGCAAGTGGAATATTGCTCCCATTGAAATAAGGAACTGCCTCCAATGCATACTTAATTGGGGTAGACATTATAACGTTAGGTTGATTCATGCACAAACCACGTACCTGAAGTTGACCGTCAGCCCCACCTGCAGCGTTGATTTGCCCTGCTCTCAATAATTGTTGACGGCGTAACTCTTCTTGTTCACGTAGTTCCTCGTTTTCTCGTTGTACTCTGTCTCGCTCAGCTTCTTGGCGTATGCGTTCCTCGTTCTCCCGTTGTAGTCGTTCTCTCTCAGCTTCCTGATGCATGCGATCTTCAGTCTCCCGCTGTATTCTTTCTCTTTCGGCTTCCTGGCGAATGCGGTCCTCGTTCTCCCGTTGTATCCGTTCTCTTTCAGCTTCTTGGCGTCTGCGGTCCTCAGTCTCCCGTTGTAGTCGTTCTCTCTCAGCTTCTTGGTTGACAGGATGATTTTCTCGATGCAGATTCCTAGGAACAACTCCCAACAAATTTGCCTTTTGTTCAGGCGTTAGTAAATTTGGATTGGAAGGCAAATTCTCCCATGCGACTTGATTATTACCTGGATTACCTTTTTTATTATCGTTATTTCTTTTTCCGGACATACTCGATTACCGCGGGCGTTTCATAATTGAAATCCCACTTCTGACACCAAAATTTATTGTTTATGTTACGTCTAACATGCAATACAGTCTCTTATTTTGAGTCAAGACACTTAAGTCCTTTACTCGGGCGACGGAGACCTCGTCGTTACGGTAATGAGTATGAAATAGTAGTCAATATCAGGAATTATTTTAGAAAAATAATAATAAAAGAACTAGAACTTACAATTGGTTATGTTATTTTTATTCAGCTTCAGTTGTACAATTAAATTGTTGTTGTTGGTTGGAAGGCCGTTTATTATTATAAATCGTTTGATAAACCAGGTAGAGATTTCACGTTTAATTTCTATTCGATTTGTACCCCTGGGTTGGTTTCGCAGTTTAATAGTGTTGGAGAACTGAGAAACTCGCAAAATAATTTCTTAACCCGACGCACAGTATTTAAAAGAGGTATCGTGACGAAATTTAAGCTCGACGAAAATTAATAAGACTGGACGACTAATAAGACTGGGCTGTTAATGAGACTGGACAACTAGACCGAAAATCGCGAGTTTATATAGACTAGCTAATGAGGGGGAATGGCATGAGTCACGGCCCGTGTCCTGGCTAAGATGCGAACCGTGCCAACTTCTAATTTTTATGAGCTCCTGGTGACTTCTAACGAATTTCTCCTCCTGCGGTTTTTATTTTGCACGTGCGGTAGCCAAGGTTAAAGAATAAGAAAAATATATAATTAATATTTAAATTATATCTTTTAAATTTTCAGTTTTTAGTTATTTCCCTTCATAATAAATATTTTTAATATGGATGTAAGTTATTCAGGGTTCATTATTTCCCTTAAAGGTACATGAAGGTTGAATTCCGCAGAGTAATATCGCTCGTAACTATGGATCACGAGTGGAAGCAAATAAGAAAGAATTATACATAAAAAAAAATCATTAATATCTAAATTATATCTTTTGATTATTAAGTAACCTGTTTTATATAAAATGGTTTTATTACGGGGCAAGTTATCTGAAAAGTTCAGTCTTCCCTTGGAAGATTGATAATTATGCAATTATAGTGTAAGAAGGTTCTGGAAACGTCACCTTGGTTGGTCAAATATAAATTTGCCCTTGACGACATACGTCATCTTAGCTTAGCCTCCAAGTTGGCGATTGGAGGGGGCGCTATCTGAGGGATACCGCTCAGCACCAGGATGGTAGCGGGATTGCTCGGGCCTCTACGAGAGTGCAAATAGTGGGGATTCCGAGGGATAATGTCGCACTCATTGGATTAGAAAAAGAGTTCTAAGCGTTGGGGGGACCACCGGTCGTGGTCGGGAGCCAATAGAATAAAAGAGTCATTTGGTAATTAAAAACGGAGCACTTGGTGGGTCAAGCAGCCGTCTTGTCCGCGGCACGCGTCATCCGGCTTGACCTCCAAGTTATTAGATGGAGGGGTGACATCTTGGGGGGCATCGCCCGGTATCAGGAGTAATAGAGAAGCCGCTCGGTAATTAAATTGAGAGCTCTTGGTGACGGCGAGCATGATGTCAAATCCGAGATTTTTATAGCTCATAAATCACGCAGCTGCGGGTTCCCGAATTGGAATAGAGAAATAAGGAAACTAGAGGACTAACTCTGATGTTTTTTTAGTCTTACCCGTGAAATTGGGGTTCCCCTCTTGCCCCTCTCCCTTCAGCGTCGTGAAGAACGAGAGCAAGTGTACCTAGTGTATACATGGATTTGAACATGATATTACCTTTATGAACTATAATATTTTTTATGGACTTATGCTGTTATATTTCAGATGACCATGAAAATGTATATATTTCCCCTATATGTATATATGCGGACGCTCCGGTTTTTTTTCTTACGGTGTGAGTACATATGTACATACATACAACATATGCATTCAACACATGTGCATATATACACATATATATATATATATATCTATATACATATAAATACATACACACATATATACACCGCATATACACAGATATATGTGTGTTACTTATAACCTCTTGCTAAGAGTTTAGTGTATTAGTAGTATTTAAGTATTAGGACTGCAGCTAGCTGCTATCACGGTATAAGATATATATATTATAAAAAGAAATATAATGAATGTGTTCATGGGAGATCGGTTTTTTTGTGTTCTCTACCCTGGTCGTAACAGACAATCAGTCATGTGACCATGTCACTATGACTTGTGTAGTTTCAGACGGCAACGAGACGGGGAAAATTGGGAACCGCAAGGCTGAGGACGAATATGACAATTCACATTGTCTCAATGTATACATTAGGGTGCTTCATTTCAGAGCCATATATTTATTTTTTTTAAATGCATGTGGAAAAACCATAGTTCAACACAAAAAAAAAATTTTCTCGCATAAAAAAAAATTCTATCTCGATTACAGACCTAGCCCATTGAAAAATTCAATTTTCCCGTTTAAATAACATGGGAAAATTTTTTTTTTTAGCTTTAAGTATTTTTAACCTCGTTAACAAATCAATAGATCAAATAGATTAATACATAATTTTGTAGGAAATTGAACGCTCTACAAAAAAGTTCTCTTATCATTTTTCGATAAATCCATCTGTTTCAAAGTTATTAGAGCTCGAAGTAAAGTTGGAGATCGTTTTACTTTTCCGGTGAAACTATCAGACTTATCACAAAATGTTATAGAATTTTTTTTGTTGCCAATTTCATTCTCTACAAATTATTATCAGTAAAGTTTTTTCGAATTTCGCATCGCTTTCAAGTTATTTGCATTTTAATATCAAGCTCTTAGAAAAGTAGTTCCGATCGATTTCAAGAGCACGACATTGAAATAAAAATAACTAGAAAACAATGCGGAATTCGAAAAAAATTTGTGAGGAATAAGTTCTAGGGAATAAAATTGTCTACAAAAAAGGTCCAATGATATTTCGTAATAGGTCAGATAGTTGCGCCGGAAAAATAAGAAAATCTCGAAATTTAATATGAATTCGACTTCAACCTCAAATAACTTTTGAACAAATAGATTCCTCAAAAAATGATAAGAATTTTTTTTTGTAGAGCATTTAATTCCTTACAAAAATAGGCCTGCCAATTATTCCTATGACACATCGTTAGCTACTAAAAAAAATCAGAAGACGTACAAAAAATTTTTTCCATGTTATTCTTCTGAAAAATAGAAAAGTGCGATGAAGAACCTCTTTATATTAATATTAAGAGCTCTAATTTTCACAGATGTCTTTTTTTATCTAAGGCAAACTTTAGAACCTGTTTCCGAGGAAAAAAAAAAAAATTGTTATTTTTTGGATCACCCTCATATATATAAATATATTTCTATAATATCTCATTAAATATGCAGATTAAAGGTAAATAGAATAAAAACAATTTTGTAGAAAAGTGAATTCTTGACAAAAAAGGTCATATTCGTTTATTTGCTTATTAGTTTTCATCATTAAATAAGAAAGAAGACCGAGGTCGTTTTTGATATCACTATGCGAGAAACGATGTTGCTACATAAGTGAAGTTCGATTTTAGCAAAAATGCGCAGGTGACAAGAGTTGAACATTTGTCAGTCATGGATGTCATTTAAAATATGTTGAGACTATGTATATCTATTCTTGAACTAATTATTTTGGTGATAATACGTGAATTTAAGCTTAAATACTTCTACTATCGCGTGCATTTATTTGGCTAATTATCTTAACAGAAAAATAATAGAAAAAAATCTGTCTATCGGTTGACCCTGCAAGCCAGCCCCAAAACTTCCCGCTGTTTTCGAGCTCAAGGAGCTCGGAAACACGGTTGTGAATACATTTTCGAGCTCTCGAGCTCGAAAATACTTTTGTATCCCATTGTTTTCGAAATAAACCGTTTTTAAGCATTTCTATCTCCCACGATATCTCACGAACGAATGGACCGATTTCGATGGTTAAGGCGGCAATCGACGTGTTTTATTGGGTTCTAGAGATGATCACATTTTGAAATTGTTTGGTTAAGTCGTTTCAAAAATATTCGCAAAAAACCGTTTTTTGGCATTTCTTTCTCTCGCAATATCTCACGAACGAATGGACCAATTTTGATGGTTAGGGCAGCAATCGACGCGTTTTATTAAGTTGTAGAGCTGATTAGATTTTAAAGTCGATCGTTCAAGTCGTTTCTGAGAAATCGAAAAAAAACTAAAAAAAAAAAAGTTGTTTTTTCCGTAATTCGCCAATATTTTCCAGTCTCCTTGATCAAATGATCTGAAATATTTAGAAAAGTTGATAGCCAACAAGCTCTTTCGATTGCCGCCTTAATCATCCAAATCGGTTCATTAGTTAAGAAGTTATAGACCGGTCACACACAGACATACACACACACACACACATACACATACACACACACACACACACACACACACACACACACACACACACACACACACACACACACACACACACACACACACACACACACACACACACACACACACACACACATACCTACATACAGACACTCGGACATCATTCTGAACATAGTCAGAATAGCTTCCTAGGACCTCAAAACGTCGACATCTGAGAAAGACTCGATTGTCGCAAATCGAAGAGAAAACAACAACTTCCCCATTTTTCGAAAATCGTCGATTTTTTTAGCGGGAAGTTAAAAAAGTGACTGACATCTTTTTTTAATTTATTTGATTAAAACGAAGTCACTTTTGATTTGCGATTTTTTTTTTAGTTTATTAGAGCGGGATCAGGCATCAACATGAGACAGATTTATTTTTTTTTTAAATAATTTGTTCAAGATATCAATGAGATCCTCGCTATAGATTAAAATGGTAATTTTTTTGATATAAAAGTTAAATAGACTGGCATGGGTCGTTTTTGATGTCACTTCGTGAAAAACGATGTCGCTTCAAAAGTAAAGTTCGATTTTAACGGTAATGAACTAGCTACAAGAGTTGAACATTTTTTGTCATTCACGCTATTTTAAATATATTGAAATTGTGTCTATTAATTAACTTATGGATAATTTTAGAGTAAATAATAACAAAAAATAACTGACATCGTTTCTAACGTCGTTTAGAGAAAAAACGACGTCGCTACGGATGTAAAATTTCGATTAAGCGAAAATAAACCGCTGACAGGAGTATAAAATTTGTTGGTCATGAACGCCAATTAAAAGATATATTCAGACTATATATATTTATTCACGATCAAACAATTTTAGTGTTAATAATTAACGAAATCAACCGACATCGTTTGTAACATCGTTTCAAAAAAAACGATGTCGCTACCGATGACAAGTTATTTTTTAGCGATAATTCACCAGTGTCAGGAGATTGAATTTTTATTTGTTAATTTTAGCTAAAATACTTCTACCTCACGTGCATTTATTAAGTTTATTATCTTAATAGAAAAAAAAAACTAGTAAAAGTGACTGACATCGTTTTTTATTTTATTTGATTGAAACGATGTCACTTTTAATTTGCGATTTATTTTTAGTTTATTACAGCAGGATCAGGCAATAACATGGGAATTTTTTTATTTTCATCAACAAATCATCTCAGGATGCTATCAAAAGTTTGCCGACATCGTTTAGGATGTTGCTTTACCAGAAACGATGTCGTTCTTGCAACAGTTTTTTTGTTTATCTGATCAGTAGTGAAGTCTTTGCTACGATAGTCGACAAATATTGCCTCGTATTTGTTCAATATCACGTTTTGGGTTCAAGGCGCCATCTCTCTTAATTCCGCTAAACTTGCAATGATTGGTAATGCAGACGTTCCATTTGACTACCGTGTTTTTATGCAACATACTATACATTTTCTACGATTCACTTCGTCTAATTTTAGTCCTTATTATTTATATTATTTCAATTATTAACATCATCAGTTTATTATTTTCATACTTAAATAGATCATATACATGCTCAGTTACTCGATAATTCTCATTTTTCTCATTCTTAGTCATGCAAATCTCAATTCTTTCATCACGTCGTTTTCTTTTTAATTCGACGTCACTTTCGTGTACAAAGCGACTAATCGCTAGACGTCGCTCGTGTCCACCAGGGATTACAATAATTTGGATTCACCAGAGTAAACAAAAACGTCATATTAAAATTATTAAAAAAAAATGAAAGCTGAATTTTACCTTTATGCTGATTTACTAATTCTCTTCTACGTTCTTTGTGATGAGTAGACAGATCATTGACCTTTTGTTCAATAAAGCTATCCAACACCAATGATCTTGAAATTGTTGTAATTATCTTCTGCGACCAATGCAGCATGCTCGTTCTCGATGAACCCACCACCAATTTAGACTAACATTCAGTACTTAGTTTTGGACCAAGACACACCCAGCGAACGCCAGCTTGCCCCCAATGACGGTGGCAGCGATGACGAGGTTGAGAAAAAGGCTGCTCCTCGCAAGAAGGATTATCTTCCTCGCACTAAGAAACGACCGCTTTCCCCAAGTGCTTCCACCAGTGCTACTAAAAAACCATATGATTTTTTTTTGTAATTTATGGTTATTCAAATACAACATTTTTTATATTTTTTAATTACGATTACTGTTAATTTATTGATTAAATATTTAAGAGGCTTATATATTTTATAAATTTTTATAGATTAAATTTCGATTCTATTTTTTTATTAATCAAAAAAAGAAATTCAGGTTTAGTCCCATAATTCAATGTCTTCATTGTTCTTTATTTAATTAATTAAATATTCAATAATCATATATCTGCAATAAAAAACTGCAGAATTTAAATTTCGCGCGAAAAATTTGAATTTAGAAAAACACTAATTTATCGGCGTAAGGTAAAAAAAAAAATAATAAATTTTAACATCTGTTTTTTTTTAATTTGTTTAAATTTTTTGTTATTTAATATAACAATAGATTTTCTGAAAGAACAAAAGAAGATTGTTAAATTGTTTAATGTTAATTCTTGACGGAGAGCAATTGTTGCATATGGATTACATTTTGGTACCTAGAACGATACTTAAACATTTTAAATTTAATCTGGAATTAAAAAAAAAAAATCTTAATCACAAAAGATAATTCTTTCAAATTATTTTTTATAGTACGATGAGAATCTATGGCTAGATAAGAACACTAAAGTAACCGTAGGACTCTAAAATTGGGATATAAATCAGAGATATTAGATAGTTTAGCTTTAATTATTTTATTTGATTTAATAATGCTTTTAGATACAAAGTATGACATTTTTTTTAATACGGATTACAAATCAATCTTGTGATGACTATCATCTCTCAGCAGCTGGATATCTTCATCGCTAATTTTCATAAGTTTATCGATAGCTTCTGAATATTTTTCTTTCATTTCGAAGTAGACTGTTTCGTAGATCGTACCCTTGATGATTTCTCTTGCCTGTGGACATTCTTCATAGTCTAGAATCACCCTCTTTGCTGATATGACAGCAAGCGCACGGTACTCGAAAAAGTCCAATCCTACTGCTTCTTTGAGTGTTTTACCATCAAGCATCAATTCGATCCCGTTTTTAAAATCGGCTTGTAATTTAATAACATCATCAAGTCTTTGAAAGCAATAGCCTGCATATACTTCACAGCGCTGTTGAATATCTCTGGGATGCATAATCTGGCACAAACAGGCTCGTGGACAACTGCAATCGAATTCGGGATCCTGAATATATTACAAAAAATTAAATATTAACAACAAAGTAAAAACATGTACTTATTTTATTTTAATGATACTGAAGTTAGCCGACGTCTAATAATTTTAGGATTTTTTGAGAAAGAATAAATTATTTGAAAAAATTGCACCTGTAGTTTTTTAAATTTTCTACATGTGCATATTTTTAGTTTTTGTTTTTTTATAATTGATTTGTTGAAAAAAAATCCGAAAATTACTAGGTGTCTGCTAACTTCAGTATCATTTATTTTAAAAAACATAATTATAAATTATCTTAAACTTACCCATGGTTCTAAAGTCATGTTTTTTGTTATCCTTAAAACTTATGATAATTGTTCTAATTACTGGTTGAACGTGGAATTTTTATAATCTAACCTTAAATATATATTCTATAGCATTTATTCAAGTAACTTATCATTATCATACTCAATAAAAAATAATATTTTAAAGAATACATACAATTGTTTGGATGAAATAACTTGTACGGACTAAAATGGAAATAGAAATTTTATAAATGCGTATAAGACAAAGATCATTCCTACTTAAAATAATAAATACGACATTAAATGATTAGTAATGATCTACACTGCTGCCAGAATGCCGACGAAAAGTTCCCCTTCCCAAGCATCGTTTAGGATATGGAGGGTAGAGGCACCTCTACCATCCATAGTGTGATGGGGTAGACATCAGTGACCCCTAATCCGATTACTCAGATCTATGTTTGCCCAGAATTCTTTTACTCAGAATCCGATTACACAGAATATCTTTTACCCAGGCATCCGTTAACACAGATTCCTTTTACCCAGATTTCAAATTTTTCAATTGATAGTTTAACAAAAATTCACTAAATGGCAAATAAATAACTATTGTTGAATAATTACAAAAAATAATTAGCTATTTTGAAAGAAAAAAAATTAAAAATTGACTCTTGGGCCAAGGCTGGCAAACTTGGACGTTGGTGCTACGATATTCCAGGTGTAGTTCATCCGGATCAAGTGATAAATCTACTGACCACTGAAGAATTATTTTTTACGTTACTGTTATTAACATTATTTATACCAAAGAATAAAAAATTAAGAAAATTAAATGTTAGTTTTTAAAATTTATAGAGAAAATAAAAAATAAATTAATAAGATTAATTACTATACGATTATATGTTTTGAATACATTTTATAATTTGATAAACTTGAATAAATTTTTCCATAATTTTTCCATAGATTTAATTTAACATGCAAAATTATTCAAATTCACACGTTAATAATATTGTCATAACATTATCCTGTTACTCGACCAACGAGCTTCAGTTTGCCAGCCTTGGTCCAAGAGTCAATTTTCCAATCAATTTTTTCGAGAGTTCACTAAAAAAAATTTCAGCTAGCTATAAACAATTTATTAATTAAAGAGGATATTACGTATAGTGTAACAATCTAGTGGATGACAATTGCCCAGCAGCCATGAAGGACAAGATTCAAGACCCAGCACATGCAAAAGAAAAAAGTTATTCCCATGTGTTACCATCACGCTCATCTATACTGATTAGGGTGTCCGTTATTTACCAAATTAGATTTTTTTACTTGGGTATGATATAAATCATATATTTGTGATCCAAAAATAATAAAAAAAAATAAAAAAGTTTATTCTAATGCCGTTTAATCCTGCCTAAGTAATGATACATTCTCATTTCAGTACAATGAGAAAAATGTAATTACTTGCTTAAAAATGAGTGCACAGTAATGACTAATACATATTTTTGTAGGAAATTTCCCGCTCTTCAAAAAAGGTCTCTTATGTTTTTTTCGTGAATCCAACTGTTTAAGAGATATTGAAGGTCAAAGTTAGATTTGTTTAAAAAAATTTGCGTTTTTGTTTGAAATTTTATAACTCTCTAACACCTAGACATAAAATTAAGCGCTGTAAACTTTTTTGTAGGAAATTTATTGCTCTTCAAAAAAGGTATCCAACACTTTTTTTCTAAATCCAACCATTTGAGTGATATCGAAGCTCAAAGTTGATAGATTTAAAAATGAATGTTTTTCGATTAAAATTCTATAACTCTCCAGCAAACGAATATTTACGTAAGCTTTTAACAATTTTTCGTCGGAAATTTACCGCTCTACAAAAAAGGATTCTTTAATTTTTTCGATAAACTCAACCGTTTAAGAGATATTTAAGCTTTAAGTTGAAAGAAAAGTTTCACAAACCAACACAAAATTTTGCTCTGCCCGAGTCGAAAAATAATTCCGGTTTTAGACCTCAAATGAGAGATTTTGAGGTTTGTCTCAGTTTGTTCTCACCATTTAAAATTCATATAAATCTGAGATGAGGTTAGTCTCATTTTGTGCGACTTTTGTCCCATTTAGGCGTACATGAGGTTAACCTCATGTCTATATTTCTTATCGATGAGACCAGTATGAGGTTTGTCTCACGTATAGTTTTTGTGGATGAGACCCAGATGAGGTTAACCTCACGTATATATTGCTGATGGGTGAGACCAAACTGAGGTTTATCTCACGTATAGTTATTGTGGATGAGACCCAGATGAAGTTAACCTCACGTATATATTTTTTATGGACGAGACCAAAATTAACGTTTTTTTAATTTAAATTAATTTATTTATTATTAAATTATTAATCATTCATTAGAGTCGAAATATGAAAACATGTTTAATAAACCTATTTTCCACAAGTCAATTAGTAAATATTCGCTAATTCAAAAAGCCAATCGTACTATAAATTCCAAAAGGAAATACAGTTGGCACTCTGAATTAGCGAATATTTACTATCTACTCTCAAGTATTTACCTCAAGGGTACTTGTACTCTTCTACTAGGATATCGTCCTGTTGCGAGTAGTTGACAGAGTGACCTTTTCACTCCTTTGAACGGAAGTTATTACTTCTATTCTAACTGTCCAACTAGGAAAATGTTGCAGCGCTCTTCTGCGCCTAGCGGTGACTCCTGGTACTAATTTTTTCTTTCGCACTCTGCGTCTGCACACTTCGTTATTTTCACTCGCCTTATTTTTTCTCTATCTCTTTATTCATTTAAATTTATTTTTTTTTATTTATTTTTTTTTTACACGCATTATATTTTTTTGCGTTTATATTGCGTAATATATTACTAGATCGAAGCAATAGTTGCTAAAAATAAGAAATATTATACTTCAATTTAGGAAAAATTTCTTGTTTAAAGTATTCACAGAAATAAGTAAAAAAAATACTTAAAAAAAATTTTTTTTTCTCTCAGTGTATAGAGAATACTTCAAGATCAATTACACATAACTTTCAAGATATATAAATTTAATTAAAACATATAACAACATAAAATTTTACTAAGTTCTAAATTTTTATTAAGTTCATTTTTATTAAAAAAATGAAACATGATTTTTTATAAGTCCCAATTATGAACGGATTTTGTCCTCAATAATAAATGAAACTAAAGTATTCTTTTTAAGTCCAAATTATGAACGGATTTTGTCCTCAATAATAAAAGAAACTGAAATATTGTTTTTAAGTCGCAATTTTGAACGGATTTTGGCCTCATATAATCATATTCACGTTGAGGGCAGAATGAGACTTAACCAATTAGTTAAGCTGTTGAGGCTTGATTGAGACTTATCCGACAAAAACTGCCGAATGAGACCTGAATGAGTCCAAAATTCACTGTTGAGGCCAAAATCCGGAATTATTTTTCGACTCGGGTGATGATATAAAAAATTTCTTTTTTTTCGAGCTTAAATATCTCTTAAACGGTTGAGTTTATCGAAAAAATTAAAGAATCCTTTTTTGTAGAGCGGTAAATTTCCGACGAAAAATTGTTAAAAGCCTACGTAAATATTCGTTTGCTGGAGAGTTATAGAATTTTAATCGAAAAACATTCATTTTTAAATCTATCAACTTTGAGCTTCGATATCACTCAAATGGTTGGATTTAGAAAAAAAGTGTTGGATACCTTTTTTGAAGAGCAATAAATTTCCTACAAAAAAGTTTACAGCGCTTAATTTTATGTCTAGGTGTTAGAGAGTTATAAAATTTCAAACAAAAACGCAAATTTTTTTAAACAAATCTAACTTTGACCTTCAATATCTCTTAAACAGTTGGATTCACGAAAAAAACATAAGAGACCTTTTTTGAAGAGCGGGAAATTTCCTACAAAAATATGTATTAGTCATTACTGTGCACTCATTTTTAAGCAAGTAATTACATTTTTCTCATTGTACTGAAATGAGAATGTATCATTACTTAGGCAGGATTAAACGGCATTAGAATAAACTTTTTTATTTTTTTTTATTATTTTTGGATCACAAATATATGATTTATATCATACCCAAGTAAAAAAATCTAATTTGGTAAATAACGGACACCCTAATACTGATATATATTTTTTTGAGAATTTATTTTTAATAAGTATAGTTTCTCACTATTTAGCTACCAGTCTTGACGCGATACTTGCTCTCCATATTGGGCCAATACTTAGATACAGTCTTGGCTTAGTATTAGAGATTTCAATGCTTTCTCATTTCGATGCTTAGACAGACTTAGGCCAAGTTTGGATTTAGAGCTTTTCCCATAGTTAATAAGTTTCGCGCCAAGCCTTGGCCAAGCTTGAGCCTATTATTCTTTTCTATAAGGGCACTATCGACTATCGGATGGACGTTCTAGATTTCGGCTATACTTTGAAATTTTTTTATTCAGTATTTTTTAAGATTATATGTAAAAAATTTCGGAGAGTGGTTTTTTATTTTAAAGTTACTCCTCCAATCAGCATTTATCACCCATGATTATTCCTAAAATTTATTGTCATACAATTTAATTTTAATAATAATAATAATAATAATAATAAAGTTTATTCACAAAAACTATCAATTGAAAAATTTGAAATCTGGGTAAAAGGAATCTGGGTTAACAGATGCCTGCGTAAAAGAAATTCTGTATAAACGGATTCTGAGTAAAATAATTCTGGGCAAACATAGATCTGAGTAATCGGATTATGGGTCACTGATGTCTACCCTAATTTATTTAATTAAAAATACATGAATTTATTTGTTTTATTAATTATTGTTAATTGATATTTTAAGTATAAAATTTAAATAACGAATTTGTGACAAACGCCGCAACATTAATTGTTCAATAATTGCATGTTAATGGTATCATTTTTAATTTTTCACTTGGAAAACTAAAGAAATATGTCAGTTGGACAGTATAAAATTTTTATTCGACAGATACAAATTGCTCTAATTATTTAAGACCATTCTTAGATGAACGAGAATATTTATTCAAAAAGAACGTAAAAGATTTAGATTTAGATTTAGATCATTTATTTTATGCCAAAGCCTAATGGCCAGATGGCAAAATACAATTACATAACATGATTATAAAATACATAGTGTACAATACAAATTTCTCACAATCTTTATAATCTTTATAATAGGTAACTTGAAAAAATTTAAACAATTTGAAAATAAACAATATAAAATATTAATTTTGATACATGAGATCAATAATAATTTTAATGATAAGATTTTAATATTTAGATTTTAGTATTTAGATTTAGATTTTTCTGATAAGTTCATATAATATATACATTACATTGAGAGTATTCGAAGTATATGATCAGTTTTATTTTAAGCATCTAAGCTTAATAAGTGATCGAAAATTTTATTCTTAAATACTTCAAGACTAGATGAATTGACAATGTCAGACGGTAGTTCATGCCATAAGCGTATGGCAGTTACAACAAAAGAATACTCATAATTTGTAGTCGTGAAAGCTGGTATTTTAAAGTTTATATGATTCTTTTTAGCAGCTAATCGGTCTGAACGCCTCACATCATCATCATCAACAAATAACTCAAGAAGGTAACTCGGTTTCCCAATAGATAGTAATTTGTAAAAATAAGTTGCCAAATAATATAATCTACGACTAGCGGTAGATAACCAACCCAGTTCACGTCTGAAAGGAGTCACATGTTCATCACGTCTCAGATTAAAAATAAAGCGTATAGTGGAATTTAGGGTTCGCTGCAATTTTAAGTTGTTATCAGTTGTTGCATTTGACAGAACGATAGAACAGTAATCAACGAGTGGTAAAATAGTCGCTGAGACTAGTAGCTTTCTAATATCTCTAGTGTAAATATTCTTCCTCAGCTTTAGACTGTACATGGCAGAATTTTTTTTACTGACTACCTTTGACACATGTAAATTCCAAGATAGTGTATTTGCTATATGGACATTCAGACATTTGGCCGATTCAGAGTAGGGTATAACCACACCATTCACAACAATAGGCAGTAACTGCTCTTGCTTTAATAAATTCAAGTTTCTTCCTGAACCTAGTATCATGGCTTTTGTTTTATTTAGATTAACTTCAAGGCCATTTTCAGTTGCCCAATCAGCAACGAATTGGGCATCATCTGAAATTTTTCCTATTGCTTCATGATACTGATAACGGTAAAAGTGCAAGTAAATGTATTTATCATCAGCAAATAGTCCATGCTTACTGTAGCACAAGCGATCAGCTACAGAATTCATCACTAGTAAGAATAATATGGGCCCAAGGACTAACCCTTGAGGGACACCGGAAGTAATCTCAAGAAATTCAACTGGTAAACCTTTATCGTTCAATACTGATTGCGACCTATTACTCAAGTATGAGAAAAACCAGGTTATAACATTAACAGAAAAGCCTAGTTCAATTAAGGCCCTCAAGATGATCTTATGGTCTACAAAGTCAAATGCTTTCGCTAGATCAAATAACACTAACACAGTTAACTTATTTCCATCTATCGCTCGACTAATATCATTAACTAGTTTCAGTAAAGCTGATTGTGTACCATAGTGTTTGCGAAAACCCGATTGATACTTGTCAAGTAATTCATTATCTTCAAGGTAACTAACCACTTGATTAGCAACTATTCTCTCAAACACCTTACTCAAATGGGAGGTATTTGCTATTGGGCGAGTATCAGACAGTGATTTTGGTGGTGCAATTTTATTCAATGGAACAATAAATACACTTTTCCAATGAGCTGAGAAAACACCTGTAACTAACGATCGATTAAAGAGAGCAGTAAGAAATATTGAAATCTGAGGTATATAATTCTTTAACCATTTTATATCCAGCCCATCAGAACTTTTTCCTTTTGATTTTTGGAGAGTGAGGCGTAGAGCCTTGGTTACGTCAACTATATCAATCACAGACCACTCAAAATAAGTATTTACTTGACTACTATATATAGATAATAATAATTCAAGGGACTCATGGTCACACGAGGGATGCCGACATACCATGGTAGCAAAATGTTTATTTAAATCAGAAGCATCAAAGTAATTTAGAGGAGAAGAGATACTCCTGGTCAGACCCAGATGTCTAAGCTTACTCCATACGGTCGTGCCATGAGGTAAATTAGTCAAAGCAGTCTTTAGATAATTTTCACGCGCACGTGTAAGTTCCATTTTCAACTCTCTCCTTTTTTCTTTGTAACGTAACAAGAGATCAACATTTCTGGTCCTTTTTGCACGTTTATATAGAGCATCACGTTCTTAACATTTTAACTTAAGATCTCTTGTTAACCACGGATTTAAAGGTCTTACAACTTTATGAGAAACTAATGGTGCAAATTCATTTAAGGAGTTTAATACATTGGTAAGGAAAATACTATATAACTGATTTGGATCTGTAGAGTCAAAGAATCATTTGAGAACCTTAACGAACTCATAAGTGAATCTGACAGAGCATCATGCATGATTTTCTTTAATGAATTTACGATAAGTAAGTAATGTGAAGTATAGCACTGTGTTTACGTTAAAAAATACTGCAAATTGTGGTAAAAATACGGCAACTTACAATAATTTGGATTCACCAGAGTAAACAAAAACGTCATATTAAAATTATTAAAAAAAATGAAAGCTGAATTTTACCTTTATGCTGATTTACTAATTCTCTTCTACGTTCTTTGTGATGAGTAGACAGATCATTGACCATTTGTTCAATAAAGTTATCCAACACCAATGATCTTGAAATTGTTGTAATTATCGCTTCTGCGACCAATGCAGCATGCTCGTTCTCGATGAACCCACCACCAATTTAGACTAACATTCAGTACTTAGTTTTGGACCAAGACACACCCAGTGAACGCCAGCTCGCCCCCAATGACGGTGGCAGCGATGACGAGGTTGAGAAAAAGGCTGCTCTTCGCAAGAAGGATTCTCTTCCTCGCACTAAGAAACGACCGCTTTCCCCAAGTGCTTCCACCAGTGCTACTAAAAAACCATATGATTTGTTTTTGTAATTTATGGTTATTCAAATACAACATTTTTTATATTTTTTAATTACGATTACTGTTAATTTATTGATTAAATATTTAAGAGGCTTATATATTTTATAAATTTTTATAGATTAAATTTCGATTTTATTTTTTTATTAATCAAAAAAAGAAATTCAGGTTTAGTCCCATAATTCAATGTCTTAATTGTTCTTTATTTAATCAATTAAATATTCAATAATCATTGATCTGCAATAAAAAACTGCAGAATTTAAATTTCGCGCGAAAAATTTGAATTTAGAAAAACACTAATTTATCGGCGTAAAGTAAAAAAAAAAAGAATAAATTTTAACATCTGTTTTTTTTTAATTTGTTTAAATTTTTTGTTATTTAATATAACAATAGATTTTCTGAAAAAACAAAAGAAGATTGTTAAATTGTTTAATGTTAATTTTTGACGCAGAGCAATTGTTGCATACTAGAACGATATTTAAAAATTTTTAATTTAAACTGGAATTAAAAAAAACAAAATCTTAATCACAAAAGATAATTCTTTCAAATTATTTTTTATAGTACGATGAGAATCTATGGCTAGATAAGAACACTAAAGTAACCGTAGGACTCTAAAATTGGGATATAAATTAGAGAAATTAGATAGTTTAGCTTTAATTATTTTATTTTATTTAATAATGCTTTTAAATACAAAGTATGACATTTTTTTTAATACAGAGTAATAATTGATTAATAGGTAATTACAAATCAATCTCGTGATGACTATCCTCTCTCAGCAGCTGGATATCTTCATCGCTAATTTTCATAAGTTTATCGATAGCTTCTGAATATTTTTCTTTCATTTCGAAGTAGAATGTTTCGTAGATCGTACCCTTGATGATTTCTTTTGCCTTTGGACATTTTTCAAAGTCTAGAATCAGCCTCTTTGCTGATATGACAGCAACCGCACGGTACTTGAAAAAGTCTACTCCTACTGCTTCTTTGAGAGGTTTACCATCAAACATCAATTCGATCCCGTTTTTAAAATCGGCTTGTAATTTAATAACATGATCAAGTCTTTGAAAGCAAAAGCTTGCATATACTACACAGCGCTGTTGAATATCTCTGGAATGCATAAACTTGCGCAAACAGGCTCGTGGACAACTGCATTCGAATTCGGGATCCTGAATATATTACAAAAAATTAAATATTAACAACAAAGTAAAAACATGTACTTATTTTATTTTAATGATACTGAAGTTAGCCGACGTCTAATAATTTTAGGATTTTTTGAGAAAGAATAAATTATAAGAAAAAATTATTTGAAAAAATTACACCTGTAGTTTTTTAAATTTTCTACATGCGCATATTTTTAGTTTTTGTTTTTATATAATTGATTTGTTGAAAAAAAATCCGAAAATTACTAGGTGTCTGCTAACTTCAGGATCATTTATTTTAAAAAACATAATTATAAATTATCTTAAACTTACCCATATTTTTGAAGTCATGTTTTTTGTTATCCTTAAAACTTTCGATAACTATTTCAATTACTGGTCGAACGTGGAATTTTTATAATCTAACCTTAAATAAATATTTTATAGCATTTATTCAAGTAACTTATTATTATCATACTCAATATAAAATAATATTTTAAAGTATACATACAATTGTTTGGATAAAATAACTTGTACGGACTAAAACGGAAATAGAAATTTTATAAATGCGTATGAGACAAATATCATTCCCACTTACAGTAATAAATACGACATTAAATGATTAGTAAGGATTTACACTGCTGCCAGAATGCCGACGAAAAGTTTCCCTTCCCAAGCATCGTTTATAGTATGGAGGGTAGAGGCACCTCTACCATCCATAGTGTGATGGGGTAGACATCAGTGACCCCTAATCCGATTACTCAGATCTATGTTTGCCCAGAATTCTTTTACTCAGAATCCGTTTACACAGAATTCTTTTACACAGAATTTCTATCACCCATAAATTCTATAACCTAGCCTCGAATATCTTTAACCCAGAAATCCGATTACACAGAATATCTTTTACCCAGGCATCCGTTAACACAGATTCCTTTTACCCAGATTTCAAATTTTTCAATTGATAGTTTAACAAAAATTCACTAAACGGCAAATAAATAACTATTTTTGAATAATTACAAAAAATAATTAGCTATTTTGAAAGAAAAAAAATTAAAAATTGACTCTTGGGCCAAGGCTGGCAAACTTGGACGTTGGTGCCCCTGGCGGATCCGTTTCCACCGTCGGTTTCAGTGTTAACTTAGTGTAATCCGAATTACACTGAAAATACACCGGAATTTCACGTGTATCACACGGTGGGTTTGTGAAAATTTCACTCTTAGTTTACCCTTGTTTCACACTAATCTACTGACACTCATTTTACATTCTATTACCATTGAGTTTCCACTGTATATTCTAGTGGTTCAAGCGCCACCGTACAAACTCGCTAAAAAATCGACGTATCAACGGAGTTTCGACGGTGTTTTTCGTTAAAAAGCGGTGTTTTGTCTGCCATGATGACAAGAGGTTTCTACTGTGTTTCCTCGGAGTTTTTACGACGTTTTGTCTGCATTTTCTAGCGTATTTTTAAAATTTTAAAATTTTGGTGTAATTAGTATGTAAAATAGTTATTTTCACGTTAAAGAAGTTCGTGCACTGAAAAAAACCGTTTAACATAGTGTAATTTAAGCGTAAAATTGAAATTCCCACTAAAACCGCCGCCGTGTAAAATAAGTGTAGTTTTGGTGTACTCTTTCTTTCATCAAAGCTCCGGTGGGAATAGCATGTAAAAATCGTGTAATACGATGTAATTTAAGCGCCCGAGTGAAAAAAATTATATATAATTTTAAATAATTATATATAATTCTACACTTATCCAAAAAACAAAAGGAACAAGAAAATTTTATAAATTTTTTAGTGATTTTTGGAAGGCTATATTTTCGTGAAAAATGATCGTATCGAAAATATTAAAAAAGCAAATTGAAGCTTGAAATCTCTAGTTTAAAGATCTTCCAGCAAAATAATTTTTTGAGCTACGGTTTTTGCGGAATCATAAGAAACAGCTCGAGACAAAATTTTTCTAAATTTTTTGGTTCTGGTTTTTGGGTCTACAGGGTCGAGAAAATTTTTTTC
This sequence comes from Microplitis mediator, assembly GCF_029852145.1. NCBI lineage: Eukaryota > Metazoa > Arthropoda > Insecta > Hymenoptera > Braconidae > Microplitis > Microplitis mediator. The sequence goes on from NC_079977.1 coordinate 7,299,598, forward strand.
CGAAAAATCAATTACTAGCTCGTTTAGGATATTTATTCAGCTACAATTTGCCTTTTTTGTTTCTTTGTACGAGAATTTGCTGCTGAGATATCAGCCCTGTGGAAAAGCTCTCATAAATTCTGAGAAGATATTGAATGTTTTTTATGAGAATCTGAGCTTCGAAAATATCTATGAGATTTAAAAAAATTCTCATATGAATTTTTATGAGAATCTATGAGTCAAAGCGTTTGATGTTTTCCTATCATGATTTCCGTACTAGATTTTTAAAAGAATGAGTAAGATTTTTTAATTTATGAGATTTTGTGACTCGAATTCCGCCAACGATTATGAGATTGAATAAGTACTTTCACTTCTATAAGATTGTTACAGTTTATTCTAATGTATTTTCAATAAGAATTGATCAGGCGAATTCTGATGTTATAATACTTACAAAATCTCAATAAGATTATTTTTTTATACGAAATTTTCAGAATTTATAAGTTTTAGTAAGAGTTATCCTAGGAGATAATATCTTATTGAATATGATAAAATATTTGTCATATTTTATGAGAAAATATTTAACATGTATTTCTTCGAAATTTTATGAGACTGAATCAGGAATCACATGGACAAATGCAGACCTTTTTCTCATAAAAATTTTATGAGAATTAGTAAGAAAATCTATAATCGAATTAACTTGTAAAAACTTGAAAGATTTAATTTTAATTTAAAAGCTATGTGATTTATGAGTTTTTGTAAGTTTTATTTAGAAGGCTATGACTTATAAAATATTATGGAGTACTTATGAGATTTTATAAATAATTTCCATTCACATAAAATATTAATTTTATCAGATTCATTTAAAAATAATTGCTTAACTTCATTTTTTTTTTACAAGAATTTACACCAAAAATACTAATATTATCACTTTTTCTTGTACTTTGAATATTTAAACTGTTCGGAGGTGAGTGAAAATATAAGTTTTTATGTTATTTTTTACAAACCCAGAAATGTATCTTGCCCCATTTTTTTTTTTTTTTTGGTGCAAGATACATTATTTTTTTGTAGCAATATTGCATTTTTTTGGTTAAACAGAATAAAATTTCTCGGAACAAGTACTATTCTTTTCACGCAAGTATTTTTGTATTCTCCGACCAAAATAACAAAAGTTGCTTAAGCCAAGAGAAAAAAATTTCTCGGGAGAAAAGATCGATATGGAGAAGGGGAAAGTCACCGGTGCTAAGCAGCAGCAGCGGGAGTAGTTCGGTGCTCGCCACGAGATCGCGCCTACGATTTGTAGTGTCCCTGGTAAGACATTTATTTCAGAAGTGTTATATTCCAAATTTCAATACGATTTTATTCGAGTACTCCTCGGTCATTTGACAGACCAACAAGTACCTGTTTGGATTGTACTATAGTATATCCCATAATACATCATGACTTTAATATTTAATATTAATGTTTACTTGAGTAATTTTTGATGAATAAATATACTGACTCAATTTCATTGATTTTTCGTGAATAGATTGCTAAGGATTTTCAGCATAAATACTCATACAAATATTCTTGAGTATACATATAATAAAAACTTTTTGAATTCATGCTAAAAAATTTAATAATTTAGCATATAAACCTTAATCAATCTCATAAATTTTTTCGTTACTATATGGAAAATTACTGTAATCACATTGATTAATCAGTATCAAATCTTGTATGATTACTTCAGAAATCGTCTCATACAATCTTATTCATTTCCAAAATCTACTCAATTGTAAACTTTATATTTTTCGAAAACTTATAAATACTTATAATCACAATAATTCAGCTTCTGTTTCTTATAGATTCTGATGATTTCTATGAGAATTTTAAGAAAAAATTTTTTTTGATGCACCATCTATGAGAAAATAATTGTATAAGAATTTTTGAGATTTTTCGTGGACAAATACTGATCGTTTTCTCATAGCCAATTTTTTTTATGAGATTTTATAAGACCTTTTCCACAGGGAGCCTTATAATAAAAAAGGAAAAAAAAACTCCGAGTAAAACGTAAAAAAATTCTTGTTTTATCTCGTATTTGGAGATTTATTTTTTTTTCTTTTCCTTACATTTACTGAATAACTAACGCAAAAATGAAAGAAAATTAATTTTTCCATTTTGGTAATGATTACACAAATTAAGGAACAAAGATTGTTCTTTAAATTGTTTTGTGAAACTTTGAACAATCGGCCCGGACAAACAGTTCAATGGATCGATTTGAAAATTTCCAGGGCTTTTGGGGGTACATTAAGCTGTAAAATCACCTGGCAACATTTCCCTTTCCATCAATATTCTTAAAACAGCGGTTGATTTACTAAAAAACCATAAAAAGTCCATCTTTTGTAGGTTTTTCAAATTAATATTAAGGATGAAAAAAAATTTTTTTTTTTTAAATCGGAAATGAGGCTTGTGGGGTATTAATTCAAGTTCTAAAGCTGCCCTCAAAATTACTGTGCGACCATTAGTTGCTGAGATATCGATTATCAAGGACAAAAAGATCCTTTTTTATTATAAGGCTGATATCTCAGCAGCAAATTGTCGTACAAATAAACAAAAAAGAAGCAAATTGTAGATAAATAAAATTCCTAAACGAGCCAAACAATTTTCCCGACCCCGTAGACCCAAAAACCAAAACCAAAAAATTTAGAAAAATTTCGTCTCGAGCTATTTCTTATGATTCCGCAAAAACCGTAGCTCAAAAAATTATTTTGCTGGAAGATCTTCAAACTAGAGATTTCAAGCTTCAATTTGCTTTTTTAATATTTTCGATACGATCATTTTTCACGAAAATACAGCCTTCCAAAAATCACTAAAAAATTTATAAAATTTTCTTGTTCCTTTAATTTTCTGGATAAGTGTATATTTTGCTTTCAATTGTATGATTAAAAAATACAATTCATTTTCACTTTTAACGAAAAACTTTCTTCATAAAAATATCTCTCATACTAAGAAATAAAAACACTTTAAGCAATTGAAATTATTTCAATTTAAGCATAAAAATATGTTGATTTGAAAAAAAAAACATTTTGACATAAGATAAAATTATCAAGATAATTATTTACTTGGTGCAAGAGTATCAGATAATTGTAAAATGTATTTGTATACACTGTAAAAAAAGATTCCTGACGTCAAACCAGATTCGTTTGGCTCAAGTACTCCGTACGTTTGGATACAGCCAAGCGCGTCAAGCGATTGAGTCTACCGCCCTCTACGTTTGACAGTATATTTTGCTTCAACTGAGAGTTTCTTGAGGGAAGGTACCAAGTCGTTTGAACTAACTCTATAGTATTTGATATAACTCAATAACTTTTTTCACTTAAAAAAACATAGAAATTAGTTCAAGTCATTGATGCTGTTGATACAATAATGATTTTTGTTTTATCTAAAATAATTAAAAATTTCACTCAAAATAAATTGTGAGGTGATTGAAGGTATGAATTTTCAGTTAAGTCAAAAGTTTATTAAAGCAAATGAATTTTAGTGTTGAAAGTAATATTTTTGTAGGTTTGTTGAAACTGCCCTTGCAATTGATTCAATAAAAAATCGAATTTTTTCAAACTGCTGTATTGCATTGATCCAAAAAAACAGTAATCTGCATCAAGTGACTATTGCCTTTGATTATTTCATCAATAATTAATTTAAAAAAAATTTTTTTTCTTACGTATTTTTTGATTTTATTTTTATTATTATTATTATTCTTATTATTACTATTATTCTTATTATTTTTTTTTTTTATTAAGTATTGGGACAATACATTATATTATTATTATTATTATATACATTACAGTCTACAAATAATTCTGACATACTCAGTTTTTAGTGAAAAATTAAATAATCGTAGAATTGGTATCCGAAGGAATCGAACCCAGCACCTTACGCGCGAGAGTCAGACGCTTTACCGCTACGCTACGGGACCAATAGGAAAGTTTGAGTTTAGTTGTGCTTCTACTACTTTGTTCTCGTATTGAATGGATATATACAGTCAATTGCTTATACATTGATCTAAACGCGATAAATATGTGACTCTTTTTATAAATAAATTTTTTTATTTAACCGATAATATAAAGACTTTCATTCAAATATAGTTCGATATTTTGTATCGAATACATTTATATTCTTGTCGAATATTTTTCAGTTTTAATGTGAGTGCGTCAAATTATTCCTACAACCTCGTTGGATTCTCTCTCCAAGAAACTCGTCGGTTGACACGAGACGTTCGGTATTATAGGAAACTACTTTTGTTTCATTGAAACATGTGAAGTTGTCAAACTCAACGTTCCAAGAGTTTCAGTTAAATTTCTAAAAATTGAAAAGTGCTTCAACAATTTTTTATTTTTAAATCAAGTACATCCAAACTTTAATTAAAATATATTTTACTATTCGTTCAAATGTTAATTTCATTACGGTCAAACTTAAAAACTTTAATATAAACGCTTAATCAATTTCTAATAATCGAGTAGAGATTTTCATTCAATAAAAATGATTTTCTTGAGACAAACTAGTTTTAGTTGGTTCAAACGAATTTGGTTTCACTGAAGAGGAAATTTGTCAAACTCTTAGGGAGTTTGATATCAGTACCTTATTTTTTACAATGTAGTAAATTTTAGTATTATTTGACTTTTTCGGCGAAACTATCAGACTTATCTTAAAATGTGATAGAGTCTTTTATGTAAATCATTTCACTTCCTACAACTTATTTTTCACAAAGTAATACAGATCACTTGAACCAAGAAAATTAATCTTGATACAAGAGATTTTGTTTAACGATTCAGAAAATTGAAATTTTCTTGCACGTAGTAAATAATTATCTTAAATCAAAATTTTTTTTTCCTCAAGTCAACATATTTTTATGCTTGAACAAAAAAAGTTCATACTTGTTTTAAGAGTTTTTTTTTCTAAACGTGAGAGATATTTTCTTAAAGAAAGATATGTTAGTTTTTTGAAACAATATTACATTTTTTGATTTGAAGACAATAAATTTTCTCGGAATAAATACAATTTTTTAAGCGCAAAAATTTTTATATGCTCCAACCAAAAAAAAAAAAAAAATGCTTAAACTAAGAGAAAAATAACTCGGGAGTAAAGAGAGATATATATGTATATATGTAGGAGAGGGAGGTCACCGGTGCTATAAGCAGCAGCGGAAGTAGTTCTATGCTCGCCACGAGATCGCGCCCACGGGTTGTTGTGTCTCTAGTAAGAGACTTATTTCAGAAGTGTTATATTCCAATGCTGGAAGCAATTTTGGCACGATGACTCCTCTGTCATTTGACAGAGTGATGAGTACCTTTTTTGTTGGTATCATAGTATATCCTATTTTACATCGTGACATTAGTATTTATTACCATTCTTCCATGAATAATAATTCTCAGAAATTAAACTTGGACTTACAAAAAAAAATTATTTTTGTAAAAAGTATAGTTTCTACTATATGAACAAAAGTTTACAATTTATTTAATACGTTGTATAGGATGAAATTTAAGCGTACAATTTACATTTCCACTGAATCATCCGTGGTGTAAAATAAGTGTAGTTATAGTGTACTCTTTCTTCTATTGAAGCTCCGGTGGGAATAGCGAGTAAGAATCGTGTAATACGATGTAATTTAAGCGTAAAATTTAAATTTCCACTAAAACAGTCGTCGTGTAAAGTCAGTGTAGTGTACTCTTTCTTTCATCAAAGCTCCGGTGGGAATAGCAGGTAAAAATCGTGTAACCCGGAGGAGTACGGTGTAATTTAAGTGTATGTTGTGTGGAATTTTTTCACATTTACACGGTGGGATTTCAGGGAATTCAGTGGAATCGGATCCGCCAGGGGACTCAGTAGATTTTTTTGTTTTTGTACGAATCAAAAGACACCTACCCCTAAATTTTTAGCCCTTAATTTTAAAAATCCTCGAAGATATTAATTTGTGAATATCGCAAAAAAATAACGGAATGGTAATTTTCAGAAATTATGAACTACTGATTAGTTATTATTCTATATATTCTGACTAGTTATTATTCTTTATATTGAAATTTCGGTAGGAAACCGCGTATAATAATACATAAGTAATAAAAAAAGACATAAAAAAAAATATAATGAATTTCAAAATTTAAAAAAAATTATAACCGATCATTATCCCATTACGAGACTAGGCTCAAAATTCGTGTTTTGGGGAGTAACATTTTTGATAATTTAAAAAACAAAATCGAAGGATACAAACAATCTTAAAATCGCTGTTTTAAGTTTAAAATTAAAAAAAAACAATCAAATACATAATAAATAAATTTTTGCATAAATTTTTTAGAGAATTCATCAAAAAACACGAATTTTGAAAAAAAAAAGATCCAAATCGGACAACTTTCCACTAAGTTATGGCTATTTAAAAAAAAATCCCCGAAATCTTATAAAATTCATATCTCCCGATTGGCTGGATGAAAAAATTTGAAAAAATTCATGAAAAGCTTTTTCTAGGGGTACAAAAAAGTGCCCCAATTTCAGCGAAATCGAAGATGCAAAAGTCATCAGTAGGACGATTTGGCATGGAATGCCCTATATATATGGGGCATTCCACGCCAAATCGACCACTTTTGAACCCGACCCCTTTAGATTTGGCTGAAAATTTTTTCTCTTTTTCTACCTCATCAAAAACATTTCTAATAATTTTTTCAAATTTTTTCACCCAACCAAAAAAAAGTTAAAAATTTTTTGAAAAATGGCTTTTTTTATTTTAAAATTTTTTTTTCAAAATTTTTGTTTTTATGTAATTTTTGAAAAAAAATACAAAAAAAATTATTGCAACCTATCTTCATTGTTTTTTTGTAGATTTTTGGAAAAAATAAAAAATTTTTCGATGTTTGCCATTTTTTATTTTCTTTTTTTATATAAAACTTTGACATTTTCTGCAAATCCTCAAATATTTTCAGAGTGATGTTTTTACGATTTATATTTTTTTTTTTCCAATTGAAAAAAAAAAATTTTACAACTAGCCTTATTTCTCATATTACCATCCCGATGAAAAAAGATTTTGTCTAATCATATATGATTATATATGTTCATATATATGATTATACATAATCACATATGAAGTTATATATAATCATGCATGATTATATATGGGGTCATATATAATTATATATAATTATATATGACCCCATACATAATTAGATCTGATCATACCTGGCTGTTATAAGCCCATATATAAGTCTACATATGATCAGATCTGATTATATATAAGTCTGTATATAATTTGATCTGATCAGATCTGATTATATATGAGTCTATGTATAATTAGATATGATCAGTCCTAGCTGTTATGACCCCGTATATAATCATACATAAGTCTATATATGATCAGATCTATTTATATATAAGTCTATATATAGTTAGATCTGATCATACCTGGCTGTTATGACCCCATATATAATCATGTACGAGTCTATATATGATCAGGTCTGATCATATATGAGTCTATATATAATTAGATATAATCATACCTGGCTGTTATAACTCCATATATGATCATATATAAGTCTATACATGATTAGATCTGATAAGACATGATTGATACAAACTCATATATAATTAGATATAGGCCTATATATGATTAGATCTGATCAGACGTGACTGATATAAACCTATATGTAGTTATATATGTCTATGTATGATTAAATCTGATCAGATTTCATTGATATGAAACCTATAAATATTTAAATATATATATATATATATATATATATAACCTGATTAAAAGAAACGATTAGAAACGATTTGCAATGTTAAATGCTTATAAGAAGGGCGATTCAAAAGTATTCATAGTATTCAAAAGCATTAAAAAGTATTTAAAATTTTATTTTTTTAATCGTTTCGATCGTTTCTTTTAATAAGGGTTTATATATATATTGTAACATGAGAAAAAATTCGACATCGACCCGAGGTTTGAAATTATTTAAATAAAATAAATAGTTATCCGGTGAGCCAATTCTGGTGACACCTATGAGCAAAAATTTTGACTTCGACCGTGCAAGCGATCCAACGCATGGATTGTCACGAGAGATCCGGGATAGACGCCGTACTGAACGGCCACGTTTTTTTTTATTTGAACAATTCGACTCTGAACAATTCTCGATTCCGACGTATGAACGATTTGAATTACGGCATGTAAGATCAATCCGAGTTTGATCAACGAACAATAATTCGCGACAATTAAGTACGACCAACAATAACCGAGTTCGTGAACAAGTGAACAAGCCGAAGCATCGGCGCGAATCTGAACAAAGTGTACGAGTGCAATAATTAATAAATAAGTGCAGTGCGTACGTACTAATAATAAATTAAATAATTAATTACGCGTAATAATTATTTGATCGTGTAATTTAACGCGTTACCGAAATAAAATATTATTTTATATTTTATTTTATTTCGTTCGAGCAATTCTGAGAACTACGGATTATCTGTGTCTCATTCGCAACAGCAGTCTTGTCGCCTCGCCGTGTAAGAATACTCTGACGTCACTCGTCAAGTACTTCGTTAATACGAACGCTGTATGTGTGTCTCCGGACAATAAAATTATTTTATTTTAATTTCGTGAACCGACTGTGTTTTTTTTTAGCAATGAACTGATTTGTTTTCCGATCAACTACGAGAAATTTTGTTTTGTTTATATCGAGTCAAGCCGACACCGGCAATTTATTATTTTGTTTGTAACCGATTACTTTTGATTTTTGATCCCGATCAACGATTTTGTTAATTAAAATACGACTGATTATTTGTTTAATTCTGATCAATTATTTATCGTCATTTTAAGTGCCTGACCTTTCCCCGATCCGCCACCCTGAGCCGATTTTGATAATTGTTTATTTGGTGATTATTACATCACCTGGCGCCCAACTTAATTATTTTTGAACAAGGTAGCCAAGAACAGTAGGTGTATTCGGACTTCACTCCGGTAGATCCCCGGTGGTGAAAAACCCGTTACAATATATATATATATATATATATATATATATTTAAATGATATGACAATTTTTTAATATCAATGTTATTAAATTTTTATTCTGTCAACTATCAATCAAACTTAAATCCCCAATACTTCAAAAATGTTCAAAGGTTTCAGCAGCAATTTAAAAGTATAAAGTATCAATTTGATTATTTGAGTTAAGTAATGCCATAAACGTTTCTTAATTGTAGGTGTATAACAGACTAGAGGATCAAACTACAAACCATCGATAACCAAAGTTAAGCAGCATCGGCGTGGGACATTAATTGGATGGGTGACCTCGTAGTAAAATAATTGTCGATGGTTAATAATTTTTTTTTTTTTTATTTAATTTTAACCGACATTGATATTGATGAAGACAATAAATCCTAATTAAACTACTTAATTAATAATTTACAGATATTCTAAATAAGATTCTAAAAATGACTATATTCGTTCATGCATGATCATATATAATCATATATGATCATGTATAAACAGATCAAGTTATGTATGATCAGACCTGGCCAATTTTTGGATCTGATCATATATAGACAATTATGCATGATCATATATGATTAGACAAAATCTTTTTTTATCGGGTATGCTTAAAATTTTTGAGAGTGCTCAGAGAACTTTTAAATTTCGAAAAAAACAATTAATTTAAATGGTAATTATCGAAATAATTTGAATTTTGTTCGAAAAATCAAGTTAAAAAATAGAAGGACCTTCTCAATAATTTTTTTGTATTTTTTTCTGAAAACTCCATTCAAAAACGAAGAAAATAAAAAACAAAAGTTTTCATTTGGTCCATTTTTGGATAGATGCTGGCGATTCAATAAAAAAATTCTTTTAACTATAAAACACTGAGTGTAGAAGGAATTGTTTTGGAATCGCCATCTGTCCAAAAATGGACTAAATGAAAACTTTTTTTTTTTATTTTCTTCGTTTTTGAATGGAGTTTTCAGAAAAAAATACAGAAACATTATTTAGAAGGTCTTTCTATTTTTTAACTTGATTTTTCGAACAAAATTCGAATTATTTCGATGATTACCACTCAAATTATTTGTTTTTATTTTTTTTTCCAAATTTAAAAGTTCTCCGAGCACTCTCAAAAATTTTAAGCAAGGTGCTATGAGAAATAAGGCTAGTTGTAAAATTTTTTTTTTTTAATTGGAAAAAATAATACAAATCGAAAAAACATCACTCTGAAAAAATTTGAGAAATTGCAGAAAATGTCAAAGTTTTATATAAAAAAAGAAAATCAAAAAACAAAAATGGCAAACATCGAAAAATTTTTGATTTTTTTCAAAAATCTACAAAAAAACAATGAAGATAGGTTGCAATAATTTTTTTGTATTTTTTTTCAAAAAGTAAATTTAAAAAAAAAAAATTTTAGAAAAAAAATCGTCCTAATCAGTCGAATTTTGAAAAAGTTATAGCTCAATAAAATAAAAAAAGCCATTTTTTTCAAAAATTTATAACTTTTTTTCGGTTGGGTGAAAAAATTTGAAAAAATTATGAGAAACGTTTTTGATAGGGTAGAAAAAGAGAAAAAATTTTCAGCCAAATCAAAAGGGCACGGGTTCAAAAGTGGTCGATTTGGCGTGGAATGCCCCATATATCACTACATATAAGTTTATATCATATATATGATGGCTGCAGCCATGTCTGATGATCAGATCTAATTATATAGGTTCATATATAATTATATATAATTCCATGAATAACCATGTATAATCATATATAATTCCATATATGATTATATATAATTATATATGATCTCATATATAATCATATATACTCATATATAATCAGATTACATCATTTTTTATCGGGAATCGGATTTTTTTTTAATTTTTTGACCAGTGCATGAAAAAATTCTAAAATTTTTAATTGAAAAAAATACTTAATAAAAAAATTTATTTACCTCAGATGTGTAGAAATTAATTATTATTTAATTTATTGAGTTTACAAATTTACAATTTAAAAATAAGTTTGAAAACACGTGTTAAGATAAATGCACTTTTAACCGACGAGACAAGAGAAACTGCTGAGTTTTACTGACTAAATTTGAGTCTTTAATGGCATCATCCTACACGAAGCACCTCATCAGTAATTACTTTTACCCATACTATACATTTTTTTTAAAGAAAATGTGTACTATGAGAAAAATTGTATTTACTCGGGTACCCTAGGTACTCTCTAAAAATGAATCAGTGAAATTCACTTCAAATTAGTGAATATTCACTGGGAACCAGCTATAAGTATACCACTGGTTGAATTAGTGGTATACTTATAGCTGTAGAAATAGTGACTATCCACTGGTTCGCAGTTAATTTCACTAATTCATTTTTAGAAAGTAGGATTCCATTATTAACTGATTTCGATATTAGTTCTTTCAGCAATCGGACGACCTTACTAGCCCTCAACTTTCCCGAGAATTATAGATCATTCGATCAGATAGACTCTGAAAAATTGAAAAATACGAAAAAAAAAACAATTTTTTTTAGACTTTTTCAAATTTTTCATAAATGACATGCTGACGCAAGAATGGCGACTAATGGCCATTAGCGTTATCCAAAGCGTACCACGTGGAGGTTGCTCGGTCGGAATTACGCTTGCCAGCGGTAAAAAAAAAAATTGAGAATTTTTTTTTGACAATGATAAATCATTGCGGATATAACGAAAAAAAAAATTTTTTTCAATTTTTTTTTTTATAGGTATTTATTTATTATAACACCAAAGTAAAATGGCTAAATATGAATCATGCTCAATTAATCAGTCAAAATAAATACGTCTGCTCTGAACATTATTTGTCTCAAAGCTATAAGGGGCATAATATGTGAGAGGCATTTGTTTAGACTGAAAATAACTAGCCGTTAGGATATTATGTCCTGGGAGGTTACTAGGATCGGAGCTGACGCCACCTCCTGGACAGTGGGCAGTTCGTTGTCACGCGGGACCAATTTTGAATTTGAAAACAGTGATAAATTTATTGTTGACTATGATGATGATGATTATGATTATTATTTAATGAAATAATGAAATTATGGATAAGGATAGATGTAATTGAAGAAATAACTTTTATCTGAAGACTGAGTTTTATTATAAAGTATAGATAAGATTTGATCAGTAATAACAGTTGTGCTCGAGAATAGTTCTCGGAGAGAAGTGAAGTTACATCAGACGGCAGAAAGATCTCTGACTCTCCACTCTTCGACTTCTCCCGCCATTCTCATACTCACACACATACGTATGCAATATATATACTTATACATATCAACGTTCTTTTTAATTATATACTTATACATTTATACTTCCTACTAATACACGTACGAGATATGAGTTTACACATCTACGTTCTTTATTTATCCGTTCTATGATTTTACTCACTACTTATATTATTTATATTCCATTTTCCTGTACTTAAATACAATCTTTTAGTTAATTATCCTATATTTAATTATTTAATACGATTGACATTATTATTTATCATGAAACACCATTGTAATTATTCTAATGCTATATTTCTATATTTCTATTAATTTATTTATTATACGAGTCACTCTTTATTTAATATGTATCTATATTAACAATAATAGTTGAGTTCTTGTGATATCCCGATGAAAAAAGATTTTGTCTAATCATATATGATCATGCATAATTGTCTATATATGATCAGATCCAAAAATTGGCCAGGTCTGATCATACATAACTTGATCTGTTTATACATGATCATATATGATTATATATGATCATGCATGAACGAATATAGTCATTTTTAGAATCTCATTTAGAATATCTGTAAATTATTAATTAAGTAGTTTAATTAGGATTTATTGTCTTCATCAATATCAATGTCGGTTAAAATTAAATAAAAAAAAAAAAAATTATTAACCATCGACAATTATTTTACTACGAGGTCACCCATCCAATTAATGTCCCACGCCGATGTTGCTTAACTTTGGTTATCGATGGTTTGTAGTCTGATCCTCTAGTCTGTTATACACTTACAATTAAGAAACGTTTATGGCATTACTTAACTCAAATAATCAAATCGATACTTTATACTTTTAAATTGCTGCCGAAACCTTTGAAAATTTTTTAAGTATTGGGGATTTAAGTTTGATTGATAGTTGACAGAATAAAAATTTAATAACATTGATATTAAAAAACTGTCATATTATTTAATATATATATATGGGGCATTCCACGCCAAATCAACCACTTTTGAATTCGACCCCTTTAATTTGGCTGAAAATTTTTTCTCTTTTTCTACCCTATCAAAAACGTTTCTCATAATTTTTTCAAATTTTTTCACCCAACCGAAAAAAAGTTATAAATTTTTGAAAAAAATGGCTTTTTTTATTTTAAATAGCTATAACTTTTTCAAAATTCGACTGATTGGAACGTTTTTTTTTTCAAAATTTTGGTTTTTCAATGTACTTTTTGAAAAAAAATACAAAAAAATTATTGCAACCTAGTTTCATTGTTTTTTTGTAGATTTTTAGAAAAAATCAAAAATTTTTCGATGTTTACCATTTTTGATTTTTGATTTTTTTTTTTTATATGAAACTTTTACATTTTCTGCAGATCCTCAAATTTTTTCAGAGTGATGTTTATCGATTTATATTTTTTTTTTCCAATTGAAAAAAAAAATTATTTACAACTAGCCTTATTTCTCATAACACCATGCTTAAAATTTTTGAGAGTGCTCAGAAAATTTTCAAATTTGGAAAAAAAAATAAAAACAATAAATTTAAATGGTAATGTTCGAAATAATTTGAATTTTGTTCGAAAAATCAAGTTTAAAAATAGAAGGACCTTATGAATAATTGTTTTGTATTTTTTTCTGAAAACTACATTTAAAAACGAAAAAAATGAAAAAAAATAGTTTTCGTTTGGGCCATTTTTGGACAGATGCTGGCAATTCAAAAAAATTCCTTCTACACTCATTGTTTTATGGTTAAAAGAATTTTTTTTTAATTGCCAGCATCTGTCCAAAAATGGCCCAAACGAAAACTTTTTTTTTTCATTTTCTTCGTTTTTAAACGTAGTTTTCAGAAAAAAATACAAAAAAATTATTCATAAGGTCCTTCTATTTTTAAACTTGATTTTTCGAACAAAATTCAAATTATTTCGAACATTACCATTTAAATTTATTGTTTTTATTTTTTTTTCCAAATTTGAAAATTTTCTGAGCACTCTCAAAATTTTTAAGCATGGTGTTATGAGAAATAAGGCTAGTTGTAAATAATTTTTTTTTTCAATTGGAAAAAAAAAATATAAATCGAAAAAACATCACTCTGAAAAAATTTGAGGATCTGCAGAAAATGTCAAAGTTTCATATAAAAAAAAAAATCAAAAATCAAAAATGGTAAACATCGAAAAATTTTTGATTTTTTCTAAAAATCTACAAAAAAACAATGAAAATAGGTTGCAATAATTTTTTTGTATTTTTTTTCAAAAAGTACATTGAAAAACCAAAATTTTGAAAAAAAAAACGTTCCAATCAGTCGAATTTTGAAAAAGTTATAGCTATTTAAAATAAAAAAAGCCATTTTTTTCAAAAATTTATAACTTTTTTTCGGTTGGGTGAAAAAATTTGAAAAATTATGAGAAACGTTTTTGATAGGGTAGAAAAAGAGAAAAAATTTTCAGCCAAATTAAAGGGGTCGAATTCAAAAGTGGTTGATTTGGCGTGGAATGCCCCATATATATATATATATATACATATATATATATGTATATATATATATATATATATATATATATATATATATATATATATCCTTATTAAAAGAAACGATTGAAACGATTAGAAAAAAAAAATTTTAAATACTTTTGAATCGCCCTTCTTATAAGCATTTAAGATTGCAAATCGTTTCGAATCGTTTCTTTTAATCAGGTTATATATATATATATTAGGGTGAGCCAAAAAAAACAACCTATCGAATTTATGTTCTAAAAAGGACCTATATATCGAGAAAAAAATTCTCCTATTGGGCAAAATTTTTAGCTCAATTTTAAAAGGTGTCGGTAGCCATTTAAAATTTCCCATTTAAATAACATGCAAAAAAATTTTTTTTGATCAAAAATATTATAACTTTTGAACCGTGTGAGATAAAAATTCGGCTTAAGAATATTCTTGTAGGGCATTAAATTTCTTAAAAGAAAGTCCTGGCAGTCGAATTTGTAAACTTGATTTTTCGTATACTAATATGCTATCAAAGTCTAGAGTAAACCGAATCATACAAATTTAAGGCTTTAGTTGGATTTTCCAAATACTTTTCTTTTATTGTGATCGATAACAAAATATTATTTGTTACAACGTGGATATTGTTGGTGATTTCATTGCACTACATGTAGAACAAATTTTCTCGTAGTATTGATATTTTTAATAATAAAGCCTTAAATTTGTATGATTCTATTTACTCTAGACTTTGATGGCCTGTTAGTATACGAAATATTAAGTTTACAAATTCGACTCCCAGGACTTTTTTTAAAGAAATTTAATGCCATACAAGAATATTCTAGAGCCGAATTTTTATCTCACACGGTTCAAAAGTTATAATATTGTTAATAAAAAAAAATTTTTTTGCATGTTATTTAAATGGGAAATTTCAAATGGCTACCGACACCTTTTAAAATTGAGCTAAAAATTTTGCCCAATGGGAGAATTTTTTTCTCGATATATAGGTCCTTTTAAAGACATAAATTCGATAGGTTGGTTTTTTTGGCTCACCCTAATATATATATATATATATATATATATATATATATATATATATATATATATATATATATATATATATATATATATATATATATATATATATATATATATATATATATATATATATATATATATATATATATATATATATATATATATATATATATATATATATATATATATATATTTATAGGTTTCGTATCAATGAAATCTGATCAGATTTAATCATACATAGACACCCGGGAAAAAAAGTTCTTATATGATCATATATAAATCATATAAAAGTGACTCATATAAAATCATATAAAGTTTTATAATGAAAGTGGTCCTATAAAAACTTATATGACTTTATAAAATCTTATATAATCATATAAAATCTTATATAATCATATAAAGTTAGATATACCCGGTAAAAAATGATTTTACCTAATCATATATACAATAAATTTTATATGATTAGATCTCAAAATTGGCAGGATTTGATGATATATAATCATGCATGAACAAAAAAAAAAAAAAAAAACATCTATCGGTTAACTGCTATTTTGCCAAGGGGTCACCCATCCAATTAATGTTCTGCCTCAATGCTGCTCAACTTTGATGATCTCTTGATTGCCGTCTGGTTCTCTAGTCTGCTTAACCCTTATAAGTATTTGACAATCTATAGCATTACTTAAATCGAATGATCAAATTGATACATCCTACATCAATAATGCACCAAATATGATCAAATTTTATCACATTAGTGTTTTATATAAAATTATAAATTTCTTTAAAATAACCTGCTTATAAGACCATAGAAATTTATATATAAGAATCATAAAACTATATAAACTTTTATATAATCATATATGATTTTATATAACCGTATTAAACTCTTTTGTAATACGAATTTATTTATAAATTCATATAAAATCACATCAATTTTCATTAATTATCTGAATTCGTAGAAGAATTTTATAAGGTCATATAAGATTTCATATGATCATACATGATTTTGTATAATCATATAAAACGTGCTCTTGTAATTTCACAATGTTATATATAACTTTATATGAAGTTACATCGAATTTTATAAAAATTTTATAAGATTATACGAATTATTATAAGACTTTATAAAATCATATGAGTTCTTATATAATCATATATGACTGCATATAATGTATAACATTTTATCTGGTAATGTTATAAACTCATATATAACTTTATAAAAAATCATATCAACTATTATAAAATCCTTATAAAATTATATAAATTCTTATAAGAATTTTATAAGATCGTTATGAGTTTTTATATGATCATATATGATTATATATAAGCATATGAAACTTTACCTGGTATTGTTATAAAGTTATATATAACTTTATATAAAATCACATCAATTGTTATAAAATTCTTATAAGATCATATGAATCTTTATAAGAATTTTATAAGATTATGTAAGCTTTCATATAATCATATATAAACATATATGTTTATATATGATTCTATAAGAACTTTTTCTCGGGTTTATATAAAATCACATCAATTTTTATAAAATCCTTATAAAACTATATAAATTCTTATAAGATTTTCATAAGATCATATGAACTTTTATATGACCATATATAATTATATATAAGCATATAAAACTTTATCTAGTACTTTTATAAAAATATATATAACTTTATATAAAGTCATATCAACTTTTATAAAGTCCTCACGAGAGTATATTAATTCTTATAAGAACTTTATAAGATCATATAAGCTTTTATGTAATCATATATAATTTTTATATATTTCTTATATGATCATATATAAATTGTATATGAACATATATGTTTATATATGATCATATAAAATCTTTTTTTCCCGGGCATATATAACTACATATAGGTTTATATCAGTCATGTCTGATCAGATCTAATCATGTATAGACTTATATATGCCCGGGAAAAAATGTTCAGGCCTGATCAGACATGAGCAGGCATGAGTCTTCAGGCCTGATCAGACATGAAAAATGGCCATGCCTGATCAGGCCTGGTCAGGCATGTTCAGGTCTGATCAGGTCTGTTCATGCCCATTCTGGTAAAACGATTACATATAAAAAATGGTCCTATATAATTATATATAATTATGCATAACTATATACAATTATATATAATTATTTCTATAAAAATGAAAAAAAAAATAAAAAATATGGGAGTGTCTAGGATTCGAACCGTGGACCTTGCGCTTGAAAGTTCGCCTCGTTACTTGTTGACCTAAGAGATTGAGTTGAAAAGTAGGTCTCGTACGAACTTCAAGTACTGAAAGTCTTAAGACTCATGCCTGTTCATGTCTGAGCAGGTCTGATCCTTTTTTCCCGGGTTATACGTGATAGATTCTTGGTCAAAAAAATTTTATATCTATGAACAGACATGAACAGACATAACCAGGCATGAACAGGCCTGATCAGGCCTGAGCTTATTTAACGCTTCAGACATGAACATGCATGAACAGACATGGACAGGTATGATCAGGCCTGAACGCATATAACGCTTCAGATATGAAAAGACATGGTCAGGCATGAACAGACATGGACAGGTATGATCAGGCCTGAACGCATATAACGCTTCAGACATGAACAGACATGGTCAGGCCTGAACATGCATGAACAGACATGATTAGGCCTGAACGTATTTAAAGCTTCGGACATGAACAGGCATGAACATGTATGATCAGGCCTGAGCATATTTAACACTTCAGACATGAACAGACATGAACAGACATGGACAGGCATGGACAGGTATGATCAGGCCTGAACGCATATAACGCTTCAGGCATGAACAGACATGGTCAGGCATGAACAGACATGAACAGCCATGAACAGGCCTGAGTGTATTTAACGCCTCAGACATGAACAGGCATGGACAGGTATGACCAGGCCTGATCATGTCTAATGTCAGGCCTGATCATACATGAACAGGCATGATCAGGTCTAATTTCAGGCCTGATCATACATGAACAGGCATGGTCAGGCCGGATCATTTTTCCCGGGTGATCATATATGGGGTTATAACAGCTAGGTATGATTATATCTAATTATATATAGACTTATAGATGATCAGATCTGATCATATATAGACTCATATATGGTTATATATGGAGTTATAACAGCCAGGTATGATTATATCTAATTATATATAGACTCATATATGATCAGACCTGATCATATATAGACTTGTACATGATTATATATAGGGTCATAACAGCCAGGTATGATCAGATCTAACTATATATAGACTTATATATAAATAGATCTGATCATATATAGACTTATGTATGATTATATATGGGGTCATAACAGCCAGGTATGATCAGATCTAATTATGTATCGGGTCATATATAATTATATATGACCCCATATATAATCATGCATGATTATATATGACTTCATATATGATTATATATAATCATATATGATCATATATATGAACATATATAATCATATATGATTAGACAAAATCTTTTTTCATCGGGATGGTTCTCATTTATAAGTAACATTTATTTATTAAATATATCTTTTTCTTATTTGTTTATAGAGTATGCATTTGTTTATAACCATATTTACTGTTAACTATAGAACAAGGGCCTATTCATGATTTTTATGCGTGTGTTTCGTTTAGGTTTTAAGTATCGGGTGACAGGAAACGTTCCAAGACCACTCAAACTGTATTTATATTTCTCTGAATACAAAATAACGATTTATTTATCTATTTATTTAAAGTTTCTTATAATAAAAATATATAATTTAATAAGTATGTGCCACGACGATTTATTATTCAAACTATTGACTAAATATTGATAAGACGCAATAAGTGTTGTAAGATATTAATATATGATTTCAAATGAAATTTAAATGCGCGCCTATTTATGGATCTCAAGTTCACTAATTAATTAACAGGTGGAGGCACCTGAGGACATAACATTTTTGTAAATGTGATAAAAAAAAAAAAAAAATAGGTCCTTAAGGCGGAAATGACTAGAGTCATGTTAGCTTTTTTTCTCAACAAGCTTTAAGGAGAATTCTCATTAGTATAATTCTATTTACAAAAAATATAATGACCTTGAAATGGTATCATGAGTGTGAATGTAGCAGACATCAGACAAATTTTCAATTATTAATGAATAGAGTAAACAATTAGTAAAATAAAATTTAAACAAATGCGCATTTAAAACATTTTGAAATTAATAAGTGCATTTTTTAAAAATATTATTTTTTAAATTATTTCCTCTATTTACTTATAATTTTAAATTTGTCTGATGTCTGCTACATTCACATTCGTCCGTTATTTTTTATTTTGACTTTTGAAATAGTAGCGAAATTTGTCAGTATAACAATAATTCGCGCCCCTAATAACAAAAAAGTATATAAATATTATTTTATTTTATTTAATAATACTTTTAGATACAAAATGTGACATTTTTTTTAGTACGGAGTAATAATTGATTGATAGGTAATTACAAATCAATCTCGTAATGAGGATCCTTTTCCAGCCGCAGGATGTCTTCATCGCTAATTTTCAGAAATTTTTCGATAGCTTCTGAATGTCTTTCTCTAGCTTCGAAGTAGATTTTTTCGTATTCTGTACCCTTGATGAGTTCTCTTACACTTGGACATTTTTCAATGTCATTAATCGCATCATCTACTGATAAGATAGCAGCCACACGGTAGATACTAAAGTCTGATCCGTATTCTTGTTTGAATGTTTTACCATTAGGCATAATCAATTCGATCCCTTTTTTCACATCGGCTTGTAATTTAATAACTTGTTCAAGTCGTTGAAATTTCCACTCTGCAGTTATACAGTGACTTTGAACCGATTTGATAGTCGCATATAAGCGCAAACAGCCTCGTTCACAACTGCATTCCTTTCTTCCGTCTTCCTGAATATATTACAAAAATTAAATATTGACAACAAAGTAAAAACATGTACTTATTTTATTTTAATGATACTGAAGTTAGCTGACGTCTAATAATTTTAGGATTTTTTTTTAGAAAGAATAAATTATAAGAAGAAATTGCACCTGTAGTTTTTAAAATTTTCTGCAGGTGTATATTTTTTGTTTCTGTTTTTTTATAATTGATTTGTTGAAAAAAAAATCCGAAAATTACTAGTTGTCTGCTAACTTTAGGATCATTTATTTAAAAAAATATAATTATAAATTATCTTAAACTTACCCATATTTTTGTATTCATGTTTTTTGTTATCCTTAAAACTCTCGACAACCGTTCTAATTACTGATTGAACGTGGAATTTTTATGATCTAACCTAAAATAAATATTTTATAACATTTAGTCAAGTAACTTATTATTAACATACTCAATAAAAAATAATATTATAAAGTATACATACAATTGTTTAGATAAAATAACTTGTACGGGATAAAACGGAAATATAAATTTTATAAATGCGTATGAGACAAAGATCATTCGCAGTTACAATCAGTTACAATTATACGAGTACCCACGCCGGGAGCCATAAGGGCGTATAGTAAAAATTTGATTGTTCGAAAAAAAATTTTTTCACCTCTATTTTACTTGTAGAACATAATTACGTCAATTTTCGAAAAAAAAAATTTTTTATACGCCCTTATGGCTTTCCAGCGGTATATTTTGCAGGTATACGCCCTTATGGCATCTGTAACGCGATATACTTGATTAAAATTACAAAACTAAATTTTAAATAAAATAATATAAAGATAAATATTTATGATACTGAAGTTGTAATAATTCTTTCATTTTTTTAATTAATAAAAATTAATTATATAAAAAAAAAAAAAAAAAATTTAATTGCACCTGTAGTTTTTGTATTAATCCAATATACATTTTATTAACTTATTTCAAAATTTACAGCTGTCAGCTACATTCACTTTAATTGCTAACTTCAAGACGATGGATATTTAATTGTTTTTTAAATAATTACAATTTTTTTTTCTAAATAAATACTTGTGTTTATGATTGATAATAAAATAAATTATTATTATTATTTTATCAGTAGAATTGATTAATTTCAATAATTAAATTTTCAAAAAAATTTTTGGTGGAAATAATTAAAAAGTGAAGTTTTACAATGAGTTTCATTAATTTATTGAATTAGTTTATTTAATCTAGATCCTTTATAATAATCACACATCAAGACTGTGTATATTTGTTTATTATGACTGATAAATTAATTTTAATTAAAATTTGTACTTGTTAACTGATTATTTAACTTTGAATTTCAGTAAAAAAAATAATAAAATAAAATTATCATTTATTCAATATTACTATTTTTTTTATTATAATTGTTTAGTTTTATTTGTCTTCTAGTAACTTGGTAAAATATTAATTAATAATTACAAAAGAATTTTTATATTATTATTTTTTTTTTTTTAATAAAAAAAATAAAATTAAAAATATATAAGAATTATTATAAAAATTAATAATACATTTAATAATAGTTACAATATAATTTATAACATCTAATTTAAATTATAAATAATTAATTAAATTTTTCTCTTATTATTATCGTATCTGTGACAAATTGCTTTTCGAAATCTACCTTATCGATTAATAAATTATCACTATAAAAGTTGGTACCACTGTATAATTGGACATAAAGTGTACTTGAGCCAATGAATGAGTGCTATTACTTATGACGGGAATAAACCTCCACCGTCTACAACTACTTAGGACTCAAATTCGGTTGGCAACACTCAACCTTGGCTTAAAAATATAACCGTTTACAAGTTGACATCGTTTTATATCGTATAGTAACTCTATCGTACTGACTTTACACGACATAGGTTACTAATGGATACGGTATTAACTTCAAATGACTAAATATTAATCTTCCCCAAACAACAATTCGAAATAAATACGGCCGTTCTTAACATCTTTTTACTCTTAGTTCAACGGGAATAATATCGGACTGGTATATTTTGAAACTGAAATTAAAATCCTTTTAGGATAAAATTAGTATGCCCTTAATTTTTAAAATAAAAATAAAATGTTTTTAACATTTTTACTTTGAAAACGATTTAAAAAAAATTTTACAAGAGCGTTTTTGTTAAGCTTTTGATTTAATTATAATTAATTAGTTATTTATAATTTGTATTGGTCTGAAATAAATGAAAAAAAAAATTTATTAAAAGAAAAAACAATTTCATAAATAAAATGTTATTCATTAAATTAAAAATTTATTCAATATCAAGTAGGTAGTACTTAACATTAACTAGTGATATTTTATAAAAAAATCAAAAATTAATTGAGCTGAAATATCAAACTTATATAATCAATAACAAATGAAGCACTATATAAACTCATTGATTGACGAATATTTAAATTTAAATCATATAAATGCAACCAGGTGTGAAAAAATAATATTCAAAGAAATTATTGTGACTATTAAATTGTAAAATAATAGATTTATTTATTGTCGCTGCTTAATTAAAGAAAATTATAAAAAAATATATATGTGACAATAAAGAAGTACTTTACTTACAACAATAGATATAACAGTTGTTTAATTAATAATTTTGACAACATAATTGTACTATATATTTGATAACTTTTCTTAATTCTTGATCAAGAATGTTGACAACATAATGATTTAAATTTAAATATTCGTCAATCAATGAGTTTATATAGTGCTTCATTTGTTATTGATTATATAAGTTTGATATTTCAGCTCAATTAATTTTTGATTTTTTTATGAAATATCACTAGTTAATGTTAAGTACTACCTACTTGATATTGAATAAATTTTTAATTTAATGAATAACATTTTATTTATGAAATTGTTTTTTCTTTTAATAAATTTTTTTTTTTTCATTTATTTCAGACCAATACAAATTATAAATAACTAATTAATTATAATTAAATCAAAAGCTTAACAAAAACGCTCTTGTAAAATTTTTTTTAAATCGTTTTCAAAGTAAAAATGTTAAAAACATTTTATTTTTATTTTAAAAATTAATTTTTCTTCATTTAATATTTAAATACTTTTTTAATTTTCTTCGTTATCGACTTTCCGAATAGTCTTATCTATGAATTACTTCATTATCGACAATCTTTTTTATCTGTGGATATTGAGTAAAGATGTCTTTGAATATATAGAGGCCCTGATAGCCATGTTGGCCGAAACTTGACGACAACAGTCACACCAAATTGACGGAAAGTTACTGCCGCAAGTTGGGGTCAAGATGACGGCAATAGTTGTAAAGAAATATTTGCTGTCAACTTTTCGCCAACTTTCCTTCAACTTTTGACCAATTGATAAGTCAACTGAAATATTATCTATATTACATCTATATTAAGTTTACTCAAAGTCCCCCTGATAGCCAGGGTTTCAGTCCAACTAAGTTGGTGTCAGATAGTTGCCGCCAACTTAGCGACAACTTGCGGTCAGATTCCGAATTTGCAATTGTTGGCATCAAGTTGGCTACAAGTTTCTGAGAAAAAGAAGACCAATCTACTGCCGCAAGGTACAGGTAAGTTGTCGTCAAAAAATAGCCGGCAACAAGTGAACAGAAAGTTGTACTCGAATTTGTGCAGCAAGTTGCACGCAACTTTTTCTCTTATGATTCTAAGTACTATTTTTTCACAGCAAGTTGCGTTCAAAAGTACGAAGCAAGTTGCCACGCAAATTTTGCCTGAAAGTTGATAAAAATGTTTAATGACTATAATTCATTAGTGGTAAAAGAACATCGAGTTTGTAAAATTGTTTTATTATAACTAATAAATACGTATAGGTTAAATTTTGATAAAATTTATTTTAATCCAAGCAAAAAAAAAATATGTAAATTTCAGGAGAAAAATGTAATCTATAACCTAACACTTTGGCTGGTTCCACGCTCGATCGTGATTTTCTCTGTAAGTATTATGAAATTTTTATTTTCTTATAATTTTTCGAATTAATATTTACTTCATTCATTATTATTTCACATCATTTCAGCGGCTTTAAGAGTGATGTACCCTACTTTGAGTGTGCAACAATATCATGAAGCCTTAAAAAGTGCACTGAAGGCAGCAGATTCTCGAAAGAGAATAAAAAGTAAACCTACCTCAGAACCATCGAGAAAGAGAAAGAAGAGCACGGAATTTACTGAAGATTTTTATTCAAATTCTGCAGAAAATCAGCCTCCAGTGGATTAGCATTTCTTTAATTAATATTTTTAAAACAAGTGTTCTTTTTATTTAAAATATATATTATTGTAAGAAAGATATATAAATTATAGAATGTCAACGATTTAGGTTACAGAAACAAATGTAATTTCCTATTTTGTTATAAATACTAAATAAATTATTTTATCATTAATATTACAAAAAAATTAATTATATTAAAAATTCCAGTGACAAATATATATATATATATATATATATATATATATATATATATATATATATATATATATATATATATATATATGGTGACACGCTTAAATATCCGCGGACAAAATATCCGCGACAAAATATCCGCAAAAAAATATCCGCAGACAAAATACCCACACGACAAAATAACCACACGACAAAATATCCGCGGAAATAATATCCACAGACAAAATATCCGTAAAAATATTTAATTGATGAAAATTCAATAGATCAAATATATGTCGATAAAATGAATTAGCTTTTTTTGTACTGTTATTTTAACCATGAAATATTTGATGTGATGAATTCATCCATTTGTTACGTCAATTTTTTGGATATTCTGTCCGTAGATATTTTATTACACACACAAAAAATTTGTGAAAAAAGGGCGTTATCTTTTACACTATTTTATGTATGAGTATATTTTTCAAATTGCAAACATACAAAATTCGTGAAAAAACAGTGCTATGTTTCACACCTTTAATATCGTCATTTTGAGGATATTCTGTCCGTAGATATTTTTTCCGCGGATATTTTGTCGTGTGGTTATTTTGTCGTGTGGTTATTTTGTCTGTGGATATTTTGTCGCGGATATTTTGTCGCGGATATTTTGTCCGCGGATATGTTGTTACGCAACCATATATATGGTTGCGTATATATATATATACATACTGCTAATTATGCCATCTGGTGGCGCAATCATTGAAACTCGTAATTGATAAGAGCAAATACAATATTATCGGTATTATTTATCGATAAATTGTCGTCTCGGGTGGTAAAAAATAATATTTCAGTTGACTTATCAATTGGTCAAAAGTTGAAGGAAAGTTGGCGAAAAGTTGACAGCAAATATTTCTTTACAACTATTGCCGTCATCTTGACCCCAACTTGCGGCAGTAACTTTCCGTCAATTTGGTGTGACTGTTGTCGTCAAGTTTCGGCCAACATGGCTATCAGGGTGAGATGTTTACAAAAATTTAGTGGAGTACAGTTGTCATTTAATATAGTTGTCACTGAGTATAGATGTCGTCTTTGTGCTTGAGTAAAGAAATTTTGAGTATAGATGAGTATTCGCTAAGGTTACTAGAATAGGGTTCTATTCTAGTAACCTTGGTTTACCCAAAACGACTTAAGTTGCTATAATATTATAGCAAAAATGTCTATGAGCGATAGTGACACCTAGCCAAAATATCAAAAAGCAAACGGAACATGAGCCAAAATTTAAAATAAGAAACCGACCTGAAGCTAAAGTGACGGACAACAAAAGTTTCTCTAGCCAAAATTTCAAATAGCAAACCGAGCGCTAACCAAAGTGACGAGAAACAGAAGTACGGCTAGCAAAAGAGTCAAAAAGCAAGGGTCGCTTATGGCTGAGTCGTATACCTGCCTTTTTACTCGATAATCCACAGATAAAAAAGATTGTCGATAATAAAGTAATACATAGATAAGACTATTCAGAAAGTCGATAACGAAGAAAATGAAAAAAGTATTTAAATATTAAATAAAGAAAAATTAATTTTTAAAATAAAAATAAAATGTTTTCATCAATTTTTACTTTGATGACGATTTAAAAAAAATTTGAAAGAGCGTTTTTGTTAAGCATTTTATTTATTTATCATTAATTAGTCATTTATAATTTCTCATGATGTATTGGTCTGAAATAAAGCTCCTTGAGCTAGAAAAAATTGTTGTGAATACATTTTCGAGCTCTTCGAGCGTTTTATCAAGTTCTAGAGCTGATCAAATTTTGAAATTGATTTATCGAGTTGTTTTTGAGAAATTTCAAAAAAACTAAGAACATTTTTTTTTTAATTTTTTCGACAACAGTTCCTCTCGAATGAATGAACCGATTTTGATAGTTGAGGTGTCATTCGACGCGGCTTCTGAAGTTTCAGAACCCAGTTGATTTTGGAATCAATCCATCAAGCAGATCATAATTTATTCAAAAAAAATATTTTTGAGAAAATTTTATTTTTGGAATATCTCCGAACTAGGCCTACCGACCAAGCTCAATTTTTCACAGCTTTTAGATATTAAGAAGCCGCGTCGAATGACACCTTGACGATTAATATCGGTTTATCTGTTCAAAAGTTACAGATATCTACATACGTACGTACGTACATACATACATATATATACTCGGACATCATCTTGAAATTAGTCAGATTAGCTTCCTCCCTAGCGGATCCGAACTACGGTAAATACAGTGATTTACCGTAATTTACCGTAATTTACGGTGCCTAGCAGAATTACCGTAATTTACCGTAAATTACGATAAATTGCCGTAATTTACCGTAATTTTACGGCGCCTAGCAGAATTACCGTAGATTACGGCAATTTACCGTAATTTGCCGTAGATTACCGTAATTTACGGTAATTCTGCTAGGCACCGTAAATTACGGTAAATTACGGTAAATCACTGTATTTACCGTAATTCGGATCCGCTAGGGCTAGAACCTAGAAATTCGATTTTCGAAAATCGGACCGAAACCAAGAACTTCCCGAATTTTTGAAAATTTCCAATTTTATTAGCGGGAAGTTAAAAATAAAAAATTAATTGCGCTGAAATATCAAACATATATTATCAATAACAAATAAAGCACTAAACTCATTGACGAATATTTAAGTTTAAATCATATAAATGCAACCAGGTGTAAAAATAATATTCAAATTAATGTGACTACCAACCCGATGAAAAAAGATTTTATACAATTGTATAAAATTATATATTCATTATATATGAATTATATATAAATTGGATAGAAAAAATGGCCCGATCCAATTGTATACAATCTGTATAGAAATTGTATACAATTCTATACAAATTGTATGCAATTCTATATAATTATATACTAGGGCATTTAAAAAAAAACAAGAATTTTTTTTTTTCTCGAAACCAGGCTCAAAAGTTTCGTTTTGATGCCAAAATAGGCCTCTGAAAATATGAGCCCTTAATATTAATATTAAGGTTGTCTGCAGCGCACTTTTCGATTTCTCATACGAATAACACAGGAAAAAATTTTTTTTCTTCTGATTTTTGAAACTGATGAACCATAAATTGGATTGTAATGTCCATCAAATATTCTTGTAGAGAATTAAACGCTCTACAAAAAAAGTCTCTTATCATTTTTTGATAAATCCATCTGTTCGAAAGCTATTGGAGCTGGAAGTCAATCATATATAGATGATTATGCATAGGGGAGCGCGGGGTCGCCCCGGTCATCCAAATTTTGAAAAGTCTATCATGTAATAGATTTTGAATTTAATTTTATTTTATACTCTCATTGAATTAGAGGTAATTAATGAGCTTTATCGTTAGAAATTAATTACCTATTAATAATAATTCATAAATAAAAAATTGATCGACTTTTGATCTAAAAATCAAGGACATTATCATAAGGTTTTTTATATATTTTACAAGAAAAAAAGAGCTTATAATTGATATAAATATAATCTACAGACATTGCTTAATCCATTTTAATTTTTATAAAATTATAATTTTCAATCCTTTTTTTTTTAAATTCAGTTCATTTTCTCAAAAATTAGTTGGGGTCGTACCGATCAAAGTTATGGGGTCACAACGGTCAATTCATTCACTTGTTTTTTCGTCTGACAATTCGTGTGTTTGTTTAATAAAAATATTACCCAATATCTTATTTAATAAGCAATTAATCAATTGAGGTAAGCTTTTCTAAAATTTAAGCTAAAAATTTTTTTATGCATCAGGGGCATTTTCTTCTACAACATCGTAACATTTTTGTTACAATATTAGTGAACAAATAAATAAATTATAGATACCTCATAAGCGAGTACAGAAAACGGAAAAAAAAGTTAAACGTTATTAATTATTAATTTTACATTTTTTTCTTTACTTCTTAAGTTTCAGTTGACCAAATAAAATTTTAATTTGATGAAATTCTAGCAATACGACTTTAGATTCTTAATTTTTGATTTGAAATTAACAGTGACCGGGATGACCCGCCAAATGACCGGGCCGACCCGAAGTGTCGGGTCGCCCCGGTCAAACCTACAATTTTTTTAATTTATCAAATATTTCTATTTACTTTTATACTTTCATTTTTAAGTATGTGTCTTTGGTTCTCTATGTTCCATAGAATAAGATAACATCCGTTTTATGATCTAATAAGGATAATTCGAAAAATTTTAAAGGTTCATTTCTTAGGTGACCGGGGCGACCCCACACTCCCCTTGTATAAGGTTTTTAAAAGCGCGCGAAATGCCTATCGGGAAATTTCTATTTCCCTTCTTGATAAATAAAATCAGCTGATCTAACGCCATCTTGGAAAGTCTTTAGAAGAAAGAAAAGTTTATTCACGAAGCCTAGATAGAAGGAGAACGATCGCTATAGGTTTCCTCGCCGTATATGTGTCCTAAAAAATGAGGCAATATCGGGTACAATAATTCTCCACAAGGGCGGCGGTACTGTTCGGGAGTTCAGATTTTTGTATATGTGTTTTTGTACTCACAAGTAGTGTTGTTTAATATTTATTCTGTTATTAGTTATAAATAAAAGTGAGATATGGTTAAATATTGCACTGTGGTGAGTTGTACGAATAGCAAAAACAATAAAAAAGTAAAAAAAGAATTACAACTACAGAAAAATTCTATGTTTACAGTACCTAAAGTAAGTATAACCTTAAAGCTTCAATTTACTCCATGTAAAAATATTAATTTGATAATTAAATAATATTATTTATTAATTTTCATACAATTAAACTATATTAAAAATCCAAATAAATATTTAAAAGTCTTATGATGCATAAGGTTATAAAAATAATTAATTCCCCCGAAAGCATAAATAGCAAATGTCTTTGAATTTTGTTATGAAAAAATTATTCATGTATAAGAAGAAGATAAAAAAATTTTAAATCTCTACTTTTTCCGCTTTTAAAAAAAATTAGGAAGTTCATAACTTCTAGTACCCAGTTGTCAGTCATTTCTACATTTATTTTGTATATTAATTTTAGTTATAAATAATTTCATACAATGAAGCTTATATATGTTGAACTAATTGAAAAATTTGCATATTTTCTGTAGGATCCTGAGATTGTCCGAAATTGGAGTCAAATATTAGAACAAGATTTAGTTTTTAGTTCATTCATTTGTGATAAGCATTTTGATGAGGAATATATTTTAAGAAAAGATGTGATAAATATCCCTGGTCAAGAACCGTACGTATCAGAGAGGAAAAAAATAACTCTCAAACCTGGTGCCATTCCTACATTATATAAAAATATCAACGAGACGTCACCTTTAATTAATGTGCCGGTTGATGAAACTGTACATGTGAGAGCTGCTGTCAAAATTTTATTAATTTAAATTTCAAATAACTACTATCATGTAATAATTTTAAATGTCATTGAACAAGAAAATATCGTAAAACTGCAAAGTTAATGTAACTAATCAATATTATGTTATTTTATTATTTTTCTAATGTTTATCTCAAAAATAAAATTTACATAATTTTATAAGTCGTATTTTTTTTGCTATTATTCAACTATTTAATGATTTTACGTTAATTAATCGATTTATATCCTTACAGCTCATCAGGTAATCTACAATTATACATTTTTCAGCTTCTTTTAATTATCAATTTAATTTTTAGATGATTTTTTAACTTAATTGCTGAATTAAAAATCTTATTAATTCCATATTGATCATTTACCATTTTATTTCATAAGTAAATAGGTTGATTTTTTTATATTTTTTCGTGTCATTCTTCTCAATATTTAATTTTCTGACATCATAATTTGTCATTCCATTTCCATCAGTTTACAAATTATTATTTAATTAATAGATATAATTGTCAATTTTTTCCGATTAAAATCAGTAATACATTTATTTAAAAAATCTGAATTGTCAAACCGTTGCGCTCTCTAGTGGCAGTATAAATCATCTGATCATGCTTCATATTCGTATACACATTCCTAACACTGCGATCGTTCTCCTTCTATCTAGGCTTCGTGGTTTATTCATAAAAAAAACCGTTTAAATTTAAAATTAAAAGTTTAGTTTTAAACAAATACAAAAATATAAATAGTAATAAATAAAAATCACTCTGTAAAAAAATTAAATAAAAGTAGTAAATCAATCCTGCAAAACTGTATAAAGACAGCAGAAATACACCAAATGTGAGTTCAACAATTATTTATCTCTTATTTATTATTTTTATATAGTTTATTAAATTTTCTTCAATTGCATATTTTTATTTATTTATTTTTTTAAAAATTAAGTTGTTTAAACGAAAATTTAAAAATTTTTAACGAGTGTGAATGTCCCTGGTTAAAAAGTGAATTAAAAAGGATTAAAAAAGCACACATACTTAATACTCCTTAATACTCTTTAATACTCTTAATTCTCCGGAGAATTCAGATCGACCATAAAATGAATCCTTTTTAATTCTCCTTCATCTAGCGACAAAATTATTATCGTTTTAGGATTAAAAAGAATAAAAAAGGATTAAATATTTTTAATCCTAACTTATCCTTTTTAATTCTAAAATAATATTGCAATTTCTGATCGCGCGGAGGATTCGAAAGTATAAAAGAGGATTCAAAAAGTTTAATTCTAACGAATTCTTTTTAATTCTAAAATAACTTTGAATTTCTGTTCTCGCGGAGAATTCAAGAGAATAAAAGAGGATTGGAAAAAGTTTAATTCTAACTAATTCTTTTTAATTCTAAAATAACTTTGAATTTCTGTTCTCGCGGAGAATTCAAGAGAATAAAAGAGGATTAGAAAAAGTTTAATTCTAACTAATCCTTTTGAATTCTAAAATAACTTTGAAATTCTGTTCTCGCGGAGGATTCAAGAGAATAAAAAAGGATTCAAAAAAGTTTAATCCTAACTAATTCTTTTTAATTCTAAAATAATATTGCAATTTTTGATCGCGCGGAGGATTCGAAAGTATAAAAGAGGATTCAAAAAGTTTAATTCTAACGAATTCTTTTTAATTCTAAAATAATATTTAATTTCTGTTCCCGTGGAGGATTCAAGAGAATAAAAGAGGATTGGAAAAAGTTGAATTCTAACTAATTCTTTTTAATTCTAAATCAATATTTCATTTCTGTTCTCGCGGAGGATTGAAGAGAATAAAAAAGGATTCAAAAAAGTTTAATTCTAACTAATCCTTTTTAATTCTAAATTAACATTTCATTTCTGTTCTCGCGGAGGATTCAAGAGAATAAAAGAGGATTCAAAAAAGTTTAATTCTAACTAATTCTTTTTAATTCTAAAATAATATTGCAATTTCTGATCGCGCGGAGGATTCGAAAGTATAAAAGAGGATTCAAAAAGTTTAATTCTAACGAATTCTTTTTAATTCTAAAAAAATATTCAATTTCTGTTCCCGTGGAGGATTCAAGAGAATAAAAGAGAATTGGAAAAAGTTTAATTCTAACTAATCCTTTTTAATTCTAAATTAACTTTGAATTTTTGTTCTCGCGGAGGATTCAAGAGAATAAAAGAGGATTGGAAAAAGTTTAATTCTAACTAATTCTTTTTAATTCTAAAAAAATATTCAATTTCTGTTCCCGTGGAGGATTCAAGAGAATAAAAGAGGATTGGAAAAAGTTGAATTCTAACTAATTCTTTTTAATTCTAAATCAATATTTCATTTCTGTTCTCGCGGAGGATTCAAGAGAATAAAAAAGGATTCAAAAAAGTTTAATTCTAACTAATCCTTTTTAATTCTAAAATAATATTTAATTTCTGTTCCCGTGGAGGATTAAAGAGAATAAAAGAGGATTGGAAAAAGTTTAATTCTAACTAATTCTTTTTCATTCTAAAATAATGTTGCAATTTCTGTTCTTCCCGAGAATCCGAGAGAATAAAACAGGATTCGAAAAAGTTCAATTCCATCTTATTTTTTTTAATTTCAAAGTCATATGTTGCAATTCCTGTTCTCGCTGAGAATTCGAGAGAATTGTAACCATAACAAAAAAAATTAATTTTATTTTTAAACTTTGAAAAAACAAAATAATAATGATTAGTAATTATTTATATATTAAAATTTTATTCTGGGAATGAAAAGAAATAATAATTTTATACGTGAAATTTTATTTTTTTTTATGGAGAAATTTTTGGAAAAAAAAGTAATCATAAGAGAAAAAGGCAACGGGAAAAAAAATGTAAGAGTGATCGTGAGACGCTCGCCGACCGACAATCTGGCGGGAGAGAGTAAGTGAGCGAAAGTTAGTTCTGCGCTCACCGCTAGAGCGTGCGGGCTTCTTGGATATGGACACTTATAGTAGAAGTGTTAAAAGCAAATGCAGCGGACGTTATCGTCAGTCATCACTCCACTGCTACCAAGCGAACTTTGCGTAGCAGAGTGGGAAGTACCTACTGGTAGTGGTGCAGTATACCCTGCATCACGTCCTATATATATATATATATATATATATATATATATATATATATATATATATATATATATATATATATCTGGTATAGATAATATATTATATTTGGTATAACCAGTGGTCTTCCTCATGGACAATTCGGGATATCCATCCCAGTTCGGGCTCTCTATATTTTTCTTGGGAATAGTTCTTTTTTTTATTCGATTTCTCTGAAGAGAATTCAAAAGTATTACAAATTTCAAAATATGAATCCTCCTTAATTCTATTTAATTCTCTAAAGAGAATTTAAAAGTATTGAAAATTTCAAAATATGAATTCTCCTTAATTCTATTTAATTCTCTGAAGAGAATTTAAAAGTATTAATAATTTCAAAATATGAATTCTCCTTAGTTCTATTTAATTCTCTGAAGAGAATTAAATAGTATTAAAAATTTCTAAATATGAATTCTCCTTAATTCTATTTAATTCTCGGAAGAGAATTTAAAAGTATTAAAAATTTCAAAATATGAATTCTCCTTAATTCTATGTAATTCTCTGAAGAGAATTAAAAAGTATTAAAAATTTCTAAATATGAATTCTCCTTAATTCTATTCAATTCTCTAAAGAGAATTAAAAAGGATTCAATTCATTTTTAATCCTCTTGAATTCTCTTTTTTAACCAGGGCGTAGCAGACATCAGACAAATTTAAAATTATAAATAAATAGAGTAAATAATTTAAAAAGTAATATTTCGAAAAATGCGTTTATTAATTTGAAAATTTTTTGAATGCGCATTTTTCAAAAATTTTATTTTATTAATTATTTACTCTATTTATTTATAATTTTGAATTTGTCTGATGT
Source organism: Microplitis mediator (assembly GCF_029852145.1). NCBI lineage: Eukaryota > Metazoa > Arthropoda > Insecta > Hymenoptera > Braconidae > Microplitis > Microplitis mediator. Next base: position 7,333,908 of record NC_079977.1, read on the forward strand.
CTGATACATTCACACTCATAATTTTTAACTGTCTGCTAACTTTAGGATATTTGTTTTGTTTAGGTCATGTTTGTGACAAACATGAGATAAATTTCAAATTACAAATAAACGAATTAAATAATGAAAAATATCAAAATAAAAAAAATGCACCAACTCATTTTCAAATTCTATAAATGGGCATTTTTTTTTTTTTATTCGATTTTTAATTTACTACCTCATTTCATAATCTAAAAAATTGACACTTGTCAGCTACATTCACACTCATCATACTGAAAAGTTAGCAGACAATTAACAATTTTTGAGTTTTTTAAAAAATGATAACTTTCAAAAAACAAAATATTTTTAAAAATTGCACCTGTAGCATTTTTAATTTTCTACATGTGCATTTTTTTTTTTTTTTTTTTTTGGAGTTGATCCAGTGAGAAAAAGTTATTGATTGTCTGCGAACCTTATTGTTTCACTCGGTATTTATTAATTACATTAGGTAAGTCTTTAACAAAAATTGTTAGCAGATCCGAGTTACGGTAAAATACGCACGGAAAAAAGCGCAGCTCAAAATTAGCTAATAATTATAGTCGTCAAATAAAAATTACTTTCCTAAGTGAAATTTACAATCCCAAACCAAAAATTACTATTATCAATGGAAAATTACATTTTTTTGTTAATTCTTACAATCAGTATTGTAAATTTTACGATTTGTAAAAGTTATAATACAGATCAGCAAAAATTAAATAAAGAATGGTAATAATTCATAATTATTTTACAACGATCGTTCTGGAAATAACAATATTCAAAAATCTCTTTGATAATATTACAATTCTGCGTTAAAAACATTTGTAAGAGTATAAATTGAATATTACAATTCATTAAGAATAAATTACTATAAAACTTATATTTCTTTTTATCTATTCTATAAAATTCAGTAGATAAAATAAAAAATATTAGTATAGAGTAGATAGTGATTTTCATTTGGAAACAACAGAAAAGTCACTCATGACTCAAGTTATGTTTACATGAATTTCGTAAAAATTATTCATTTATATCCCGATTATTACAATTTGTAAGATTATTAATTTTATTTTATAACATTTTAAAACTATTACTGAAAACATTGTAAAAATAACTCGGGTATTCTAAAAATTATAATACCCTTGTGGAAAAATTTCTCTGTAGGAACTGGGAATAATTTTTTATAAGTCTGAATAACAGTTCTAAAATTTTTACTTTTTCTTAAAAAGTTTGAAAAAGTCGTATAAACTCAGAATAACTTTTAATTTGACGTATAAAGTCAGAGTAATTCCAAGATTTCGGACTCTTTCAGAAGAGTTATTCTGAGTTAATAGAACTCTCAGTAGAAAATTTGTGCAGCTGTCAAAAGAGTCATTTAGAGTTTTTTAGAAAAATAATTGATTTCCCTAACACATATTTTTTTTTCTACTTTGACAAAAATTATTCAAGAAAACATTAATGTCATAGTGTAATACAGGATACCCCTATATTAGTATCAAAAATGGATTATCACGTCTCTGCTAACATTCAGCGGGTAACGCATTCCATGAATGCTTCAAGATCTGAATTTATAACTTCTGAAATAAGTATCTTACCAGGAACACTACAAAAGGTGGGCGCGATCTAGTGGTGAGCACTGAACTACTCCCGCTGCTGCTGCCTAGCATCATAACTTTTTGAATCAATAATCATTAGGATTAAATATATATTTATTAATCTCGAACAAATATATATATATATATATATATATATATATATATATATATATATATATATTAGGGTGGCGCAAAAAAACCGACTATTTTATTTTTTTCGATCTCACATGAAAATTTTTTGGTTTACGATCTTTTGAGAAGCCTCTCCAAAAATCAGCTCGATAAAAAATTTTCAAGAGGTCGCCCACGAATTTTGAAAATTTAAAAAATAATCGAAATTCGGATTTTTATTTCTAAATTTTTTTTTTTCTCGTGTCAGCAATAGTTTACATTTGTGAAATCATGACTACGCCGAGAATTTCAGCCCGAAATTCAAATATTTAAACCTCGCTCAAGAATTTTGAATGTTTCCGAGTGCTGTCTTTTGGACGTTTTTGAGCGACCCTTAAATATTAATAATAAAGCTTCTCGATTTTTTCACCATCAATTTGCATGATAATAAATGAGAATATAAACCGGGGAAAAAGAAATAATAAGTTTTTTACATACTTTTTTATTTTTTAATTCAATTTGTAGGTTTTATCGCTTATTCAAAACTTACCAAATTTTATTGTTTAAGACTGCCCTGTATATTTTTGGTTATGCAAAAGTTATATTTAAGTGAAATGACAATAATTGAGTTATAAAAAAATATAAAAACTAATTCAAACTATTAGTTACATATTATCAGTTAATATTCAAAACTCTTGAGCGCCGTTTAAATATTTAAATTTTGGGCTGAAATTTTCAGCATAGTCATGATTTTACAAATGTAAACTATTGCTGCCACGAGAAAGAAAACAATTTAGAAATCAAAATCCGAATTTCCATCATTTTTGATATTTTCAAAATTCATGAGCGACCTCTTGAAAATTTTTTATCGAGCTGATTTTTGGAGAGGCTTCTTAAAACATCGTAAACCAACAAATTTTCATGCGAGATCGAAAAAAAAAATAGTCGGTTTTTTTGGCGCCACCCTAATATATATATATATATATATATATATATATATATATATATATATATATATATATATATATATATATATATATGTATATATATATATATATATATATATATATATATATTGTAACGAATGTGAAACTGATCTTTTAAATATTTGAATAGCTAGAAAACAAATGCCTTCTTCTCTTGTTTTATAGATTCGCGACAAAAGTCAGTCAGTCTTATATTGACAGTTAAACAGCAAACATTGTATCTCAATAAACTATATATTGCCCTTGCTTTCTTTTACTGCTGTTAATTGTGATGTTATCATTTCTAATATAAGTGTGTTATCATTGTAGTGTATAAGTGATATTAATTTAAGATACCAATCACTACAATTTGGTGTCAGAAGTGCGCGTAACCTTCGTGTGTATTTACAAATATAAAATAAAAATAGCTGTCAAAATATTGCGATGCGACGGGAAAGGCAAAGATTTGAAACGATCGTGTTTTTGATATTAATAAAAAGACGTAAATTCAGTGATCAATTAAACGAGTTTAGTGAAAACATATTTTTTTTAATTTGTGATAAAGTGCGCGTGTGAATTTAAATAAATTTAGTAATGAATCAAATAAATTTTGTGGATATATGTCATTATATTAAAGTACGTGTAGTAAAATAAGTAAATTCGGTGATGAATTAAAAAAAAAAAAGTTCTGTGGATATGTGTTATAGTGTTAAAGTTCGCGTAGTAATATAAATAAATACGGTGATGAATTAATTAAAATTTGGGAATATATTTTATAATATAGATTCCAAGTGCGTGTAATAATTTAAACGAATTCAGTGATTAAATAATTAAGTTTTGTGAAAATATTTTTCTTAATCGGTGTCAAAGTGCGTATTTGAATTTATTTGTGTGATATACTACATATAAAAAAAAAAAAAGTTCGGGATTAATGAATTAGTGTTGTGAAAATATTTCTATTAATTTGTGTTAAAGTGCGGGTATGAGTAATTACGTGTGATAAAAATATAAAATAAAAGTGATCGAAACATTAAACTACGGATAATCTTATTTTTTTAAAACAGGAAGAAGTAAAGACAGCAAAAATTTTCGTAGAATTGATTAAGAAGTTATAATTGAACTTGTGGACAAATTACAAATGAGAAAGGATAAATTTGGTGATGTATCATTATTTAATAATAATTATAGTTAGATAAAATTAAAAAATTAAAAAAAAAAAAAGTACAAATTAGCTAAAAATATCGTGACATCTAACCGCTCTTTTGTTTTGTAATCGATTGACATGATTAATAAACCGGGTACATTTGATGATTCTATGATGTAGAACAATAGATAAACGATTTTGTATAGATAGTAATATTTGAAAATTTCTATCTGGGCTAGATAATACCTCAAGTATTTTATCAAGTCAATGAATAAGTTTTATACGGATAAATAGGAAAATTTTGTGAAACTGCTGAGATTACTATCATGAGTTAAATTTAAAAAAAAAAAAAGAATAGTCGATATTAACGGAAATAATTAAACAATTTATTTACTTCAATGCGATTGGGAGGGTCCTTATGAAATTGAAAATAGGCTAAATAACGTAGTTTATAAAATTAGAAAAATACCGAATGAAAATATAAAATCATGCATGTAAATCGTCATATACCATATTGTGATCAATAAGAGGAAATAAAATAGAAGTCCGGCTGGGGCCCTGAACGATCTCAGTGTAGACGTTGTAAAGGGTTCCCGGGATTCTGTAGTCAGTTAGTAAGTCTAGGATATCTTGCAAACTGATAGAATTGAAGATGTCTGAACGACTGCTAAAGACTGGTATAGTCCTTAGGAGAAGTCTGACAGTGGACCCTGAATAACCACACTGTAGACGTTGTTGAAGAGTTCCCGAGATTCTGAAAGAAGTTTGGCTGAGGGCTCTGAACGATCTCGGTGGTAACGTTGTTCGAGGGATTCCCGGGATTCTATAAGGACTGGAATGTTCTAAGTTCGGTTATTAGCTTGAGGGAAGTCCGTCTGAGGACCCTGAACGATTAGTCGTTGTAAGGGGTTCCCGGGATTCTTGGGCCTTTGATGAGAGACTGAATATTTCTTTTGGTTTAAGTGAGCTCAGCTCAAATCAAAAGTTTGAATTCTTAGGACTTATCATTGGTCAACAGTATCCTGACTGGAGCTTTGGGATCCATCCGGAGTTGGCATAGTCAACATTTCTCTTAAGTAGTGCACGACTTCTGGGAGATAGGTGGATACCCTGGAGAGTTTCCGAGGAACTTTTAGGGGGAAAAATTGAAATTCGTTGCAACGTGTATTATTCAGTAATCATTGATGTGTTAGCTCGAGATAACATATCGGCATATGAGCTGAATGGACCGAGCGGTAGAACATTGAGCGTTTAAGATCGAAAATTATTGAATTGATCACACTAAAAGTTTATAATTAACAACTGATAAATAATAGAATGTAATGATGAAATATGTTTAAATATGAAATTTAATAAAATGTTGGAGATACTCGTTTTGTTTTTTTTCTATTATGTGCAGATAATATTTCCAATTTCATTGGGGAAGGAGAGAAGGAGTCCATTCCTAGTCCTTCAAGGAGGAGAGGAAGGAGTTCCTGTTCCCATCCCGTACCTAATCCCATTCCCATTGAAGTTCCATTCAATCAAGAGGAGGGTTACATTTTTAATTTTATTTATTTTGATTCGTTGAATAGGAAAATAGAGTCACGTGTACTGATTAACTTCTTAGCAGAATATTTTATTTTTTTATTATCAATTCTTAGCTCAATTAAACTATAGACTATTTTTTTATTTTTTTATTATCTTTACGTTAGCCTACAGGGTTGTTTTTGGGCTATGGTGTTTTTTTCCCTGTAGGGTGATAGATAGGGTGTGTTGGGACCATAGCGGAACCGAACGAAGATTGCAAATGGTTTTAATTTCAATTAAGTTCGATTCTTTCAACACAATTTTTATCGGGACGATAATTTATTGAGAAGGGGGTAGTGTAACGAATGTGAAACTGATCTTTTAAATATTTGAATAGCTAGAAAACAAATGCCTTCTTCTCTTGTTTTATAGATTCGCGACAAAAGTCAGTCAGTCTTATATTGACAGTTAAACAGCAAACATTGTATCTCAATGAACTATATATTGCCCTTGCTTTCTTTTACTGCTGTTAATTGTGGTGTTATCATTTCTAATATAAGTGTGTTATCATTGTAGTGTATAAGTGATATTAATTTAAGATACCAATCACTACAATATATATATATATATATATATATTTATTCTAAATGGATATATTTTTTTGTGTCTAAGTAATATTTATTAGAGTTGATATAATGATATGTTGCTTTAATATTTGGGGTTGTTGGCACTGTAAAATAATTTAGTTGTCTATTAAATAAATATTTTCTTAACTAAACCAAATGATTTTATTATCTTAGAGAGAGAATTATTAATGTCAACCAAATAGAGTCTATTAAATCATTTATTAAAAATGAGAAAATAGATCATGTTAACGTAATAAAATTTAGTTGTCCCAAATCAATTTTAGTTTAATAGAATTTAACTAAACCAATTTAATTGCCGAAGAGGAATTTTTTTTGTGCATTAAAACTTCCTGTAGAAAATTTGTGCAGCTGTGAAAAGTGTTATTTGGAGTTTTTTATATTTATTAAAATTTTTGGCGGATTACGTTGCCGTGGGCAAAATAATTTGTTGTTAGAAACTTAAGTGTCAAGAGACGAATTTATAATGCCGATGATAATTGATACTTCAATTACTTGTTACGGCTGGTAATTATTTATACATATATTAAAATATAAATATAATTGTGGCTTAAACATGTTAGATAATAAATCATCTGAGTGTAATCTAAAGAAGTAATTGAAAACATGTTTTTTTTTTTTTATCAAATTTATAGAAATTTTTTGATAATTCCACTCATGTGTTTAAACACTCATACTACTTTTAAATTTTTTTAAATTTTAAGATCATAAATAATCAACAGTTAAAAAAAAATAACATGAATATTTTTTTTTAATTTTGATAAATATAAAAAACTCCAAATAACACTTTTCACAGCTGCACAAATTTTCTACAGGAAGTTTTAATACACAAAAAAAATTCCTCTTCGGCAATTAAATTGGTTTAGTTAAATTCTATTAAACTAAAATTGATTTGGGACAACTAAATTTTATTACGTTAACATGATCTATTTTCTCATTTTTAATAAATGATTTAATAGACTCTATTTGGTTGACATTAATAATTCTCTCTCAACGATAATAAAATCATTTGGTTAAGTTAAGAATATATTTATTTAATAGACAACTAAATTATTTTACAGTGCCAACAACCCCAAATATTAAAGCAACATATTATTATATCAACTCTAATAAATATTACTTAGACACAAAAAAATATATCCATTTAGAATAAATATATATATATATATATATATATATATATATATATATATATATATATATATATATATATATATATATATATATATATATATATATATGTACACTAATGCAAAAAATTAAATGACCAGAAAAATTTTATAAAACCTCCGATTATTGCGCAAACATGAGAAATACCGCGAGACAAAAAATTGCTAAAATTTTTTTTTTTTTCCGAAGAGCCCACGGATCGCGGAAAAATTCTTTCAACTAAACGAATGCATAACTCGTTTAGAAAATTTATTCAGCTTCAATTTGGTTTTTTTTGTTAACTTCGTAGGACGATTTGTCGCAGAGATACCAGCCTTCAAACCGAAAATTATCCTTTTGGCTTTGATCATCGATATTTCAGGTACCAATGATCGCACAGAAAGTTGAAGGACGGGGTTGAAAACTTGAATAAATTCCCTTCAAGACCCTGTCATCATTTTTTGGAAAAAAACTTTTTTTTTATTTTTAACATTCATTAAAGGTAAGTACAAAAAAATGACTTTTTTTTGTTTTTTAGTAAATCAACCGCTACTCGGCAAATATCGATAAAAAAAATAATGTTGCCAGGGACTTTTTTAGCTTAATGTACCCTCAAGACCCCGGTAAATTTTTAAATTGATCTATCGAACCGTTTTTTGGGAATCATCGATCAAAGTTTTGCTAAACAATTAAAAGAGCAAGTATTGTTCCTTTAATAGTGTAATCATAATCAAAATGAAAAAATTATTTATTTTCTACTTTTCTCAAATTTTTGCATTGGTGACTCAGAAAATGCAAAGAAATGACAAAAAAAATAAAAAATTTCCAAAAAATGTAAAAAAAAAATTTAGAACACAAAAAAAAAGTTTCAATTTTTTTTTCTTCAATTTTTTTTTACATTTTTTATTTTTTTTGTCATTTCTTTGCATTTTCTGAGTCACCAATGCAAAAATTTGAGAAAAGTAGAAAATAAATAATTTTTTTGTACTTACTTTTAATAAATGTTAAAAATAAAAAAAATTCTTTTTTCCAAAAAATGATGACAGGGTCTTGTAGGGAATTAATTCAAGTTTTCAACCCTGTCCTTCAACTTTCTGTGCGATCATTGGTACCCGAAATATCGATGATCAAAGCCAAAAGGATCATTTTCTGTTTGAAGGCTGATATCTCTGCGACAAATCGTCCTACGAGGTTAACAAAAAAACCAAATTGAAGCTGAATAAATTTTCTAAACGAGTTATGCATTTGTTTAGTTGAAAGAATTTTTCCGCGATCCGTGGGCTCTTCAGAAAAAAAAAAAAAATTTAGAAATTTTTTGTCTCGCGGTATTTCTCATGGTTGCGTAATAACCGGAACTTTTAAAAAATTTTGAAAAAATGCACCAAAATTAGAGATTTTGAGCTATAAAATGCTTTTTTTCAAACCTCGATACAATCATTTTTCACCAAGTTACAGCCTTCCAAAAATCACTAAAAATTTATAAAATTTTTCTGCTCCTTTAATTTTTTGCATTAGCGTATATATATATATATTAGGGTGGCCCAAAAAAACCGACTATTTTTTTTTTTTCGATCTCGCATGAAAATTTGTTGGTTTACGATGTTTTAAGAAGCCTCTCAAAAAATCAGCTCGATAAAAAATTTTTAAGAGGTCGCTCACGAATTTTGAAAATATCAAAAATAATCGAAATTGGGATTTTTATTTCTAAATTTTTTTTTTTCTCGTAGCAGCAATAGTTTATATTTGTGAAACCATGACCACGCTGAAAATTTCAGCCCAAAATTTAAATATTTAAACGTCGCTCAAGAATTTTTAATGTTTCCGAGTACTGTCTCTTGGATGTTTTCGAGCGACCCTTGAATATTAATAATAAAGCTTCTCAATTTTTTTACCATGAATTTGTATCATAATGAATAAAAATACAACCCGAGAAATAGAAATAATAAGTTATTTGCATACTTTTTCATTTTTTAATTCAATTTGTAGGTTTTTTCGCTTTTTCAAAACTTACCAAATTTTATTGTTTAAGACTGTCCTGTATATTTTCGGTTATGCAAAAGTTATATTTAAGTGAAATGACAATAATTTAGTTATAAAAACTAATTCAAACTATTAGTTACATATTATCATTTAATATTCAAAATTCTTGAGCGAGGTTTAAATATTTAAATTTTGGGCTGAAATTCTCAGCGTAGTCATGATTTCACAAATATAAACTATTGCTGCCACGAAAAAAAAAAAAATTTAGAAATAAAATCCGAATTTCGATTATTTTTGATATTTTCAAAATTCGTGAGCGACCTCTTAAAAATTTTTTATCGAGCTGATTTTTTGAGAGGCTTCTTAAAACATCGTAAACCAACAAATTTTCATGCGAGATCGAAAAAAAAAAAATAGTCGGTTTTTTTGGGCCACCCTAATATATATATATATATATATATATATATATATATATATATATATATATATATATATATATATATATATATATATATATATATATATATATATATATTAGACCGGTTCAAAAAAATCAATTTTTTTTTTTTTTTTTTTCAAAACCCGCAGTGAAATATCTTCCTAGTCATGAAAAAAGAAGTCTGTGAAAATGGGAGCTCTTAATATCAATTTTGAAAGGTCGCTCATCGTAAATTTTTATTTTACGTTTAAATAACATGGAAAAAAAAATTTTTTTAATTTCGAATTTTACAACTCAACTTGGAATTAACATGTCGGGGTGAGAGATACATATTTTTAAAGGAAATTGAACGCTCTAAATAAATTGTCTCTTATTATGTTTTTTCTCTAAGTCTACTGCTTTAAAAGTTATTCGAGTTTAAAATTCAACATGTAATTAATTTAACCTTTTGTCCTTAATGTTTCTTAAATATTTCATGATTATTATTGAAAAAAAAAATTTGTCTTAAAATATTAAATTATCAAGTTTAACGTCGTTGACAAAGTAGATCTTTATTGTTCTACTATAAGGAATAAATGACTTTTCAATTTAAAAAATCTGGAATTAATTCTCTCTTTGAAGTTTAAAAAAAATTTGAATTGTATGTACATAATTTTTCGGAAAAACGACCAACCGGTGAAAAAGTGCACTACATTTCCTACTAACCACAGTTGGTCGTTTCTCTGAAAAATTATGTACATACAATTCAAATTTTTTTTAAACTTCAAAGAGAGAATTAATTTCAGATTTCTTAAATTGAAAAGTCATTTATTTCTCATAGTAGAACAATAAAGATCTACTTTGTCAACGACGTTAAACTTGATAATTTCATATTTTAAGACAAATTTTTTTTTTTTTCATTAATAATTATGAAATATTTAAGAAAAATTAAGAAAAAAATCTGGGTGTCGGTTGACCCTGCGGGCCAGCCCCAAAACTTCCCGCTGTTTTCGAGCTCAGGGAGCTTGAAAACATTACTGTGAATATATTTTTGAGCTCCTCGAGCTCGAAAATGCTATTACCTGGGATTATTTTTTATGAGCTTTTCAAGCTCTACCAAGTTACGTTTTTTACTAAAGTTTGACAAGTTAAGAATCGAAAATTATTAATGAAGAAGCGGTTTTCAAATTTTTATTCTCGATTATGTTCAATGAGATAAATGTATCGAGGCAGAAATTAAATGTCAGTGGTCAAAATCAAGATTTGAGTGAGTTTTGACTTAGGTCAGAGCAATAATATATGAAATATCCGAGAAAAACATTAAAAACTGGATTTTCTCAATTTTTTGCTGATGATATGTTTTAAACTAAAGAACAAGTTAGATGACATTAAATGGTAATCGAAAGAGACTATAAACAGAAAGATTTGGTATGATTTCAAAAACATTTAGTACATTACATTTTGATTTATCCGGAAAAAATAACATTTTATGTTATTTTTTTAACTTTTCAGCGCCGATATCTTTTGAACTAATGAACCGATTGTAACGTTCGAGGTCGCATTCGGCGCGTTTCATTGAGTTCTAGAGCTGATTAGATTTTGAAATTGATCGGATGAGTCACTTCAAAGATAATAGAAAAAAACCGGTTTTTATCATTTCTTTCGCCAACGATATCTCTCGAACAAATTAACCGATTGAGATGGTTGAGGTGGCATTCGAAACGGCTTATAAAGTTCTAGAGCTGATTAGATTTTGAAGTCGATCGTTCAAGTCGTTTCTGAGAAATCACTAAAAGACTAAAAAAAAAAATTTTTTTTTTTTCGTAATTCGCCAATATTTAAGAATGTTTTAAGAAACATTAAGGACAAAAGGTTAAATTAATTACATGTTGAATTTTAAACTCGAATAACTTTTAAAGGAGTAGACTTAGAGAAAAAACATAAGAGACAATTTATTTAGAGCGTTCAATTTTCTTTAAAAATATGTATCTCTCACCCCGACATGTTAATTCCAACTTGCGTTGTAAAATTACAAATTTAAAAAATTTTTTTTCCTATGTTATTTAAACGTAAAATAGAAATTTACGATGAGCGACCTTTCAAAATTGATATTAAGAGCTCCCGTTTTCACAGGCTTCTTTTTTCATGACTAGGAAGATATTTCACTGCGGGTTTTGAAAAAAATAAAATAGTCGATTTTTTTGAACCGGTCTAATATATATATATATATTTGTTCGAGATTAATAAATATATATTTAATCCTAATGATTATTGATTTAAAAAGTTATGATGCTAGGCAGCAGCAGCGGGAGTAGTTCAGTGCTCACCACTAGATCGCGCCCACCTTTTGTAGTGTCCCTGGTAAGATACTTATTTCAGAAGTTATAAATTCAGATCTTGAAGCATTCATGGAATGCGTTACCCGCTGACTGTTAGCAGAGACGTGATAATCCATTTTTGATAGTAATATAGGGGTATCCTGTATTACACTATGACATTAATGTTTTCTTGAACAATTTTTGTCAAAGTAGAAAAAAAATATGTGTTAGGGAAATCAATTATTTCTCTAAAAAATTCTAAATGACTCTTTTGACATCTGCACAAATTTTCTCTGAGAGTTCTATTAACTCAGAATATCTCTTCTGGAAGAGTCCGAAATCTTGGAATTACTCTGACTTTGTACGTCAAATTAAAAGTTATTCCGAGTTTGTAAGACTTTTTCAAACTTTTTAAGAAAAAGTAAAAATTTTAGAACTGTTATTCAGACTTATAAAAAATTATTCCCAGTTCCTACAGAGAAATTTTTCTACAAGGGTATCAAATAAATTTTGTTGAGGTATTGCAGTTTTTAAAACGTCGATAACGTGAATTGTTACTTAGCGGGTAAAAATTACTATTTGCCATTGTAACTTCTAATACGAGAAATATAATATCGACTGCATTGTATTTTATTTATATTTGGCATATACTTCGAGATATCGGAAGGGTACCTGTAGCCGAGTGGTTAGCATGCTTGCACTTTAACTGGAATATTCGCAAGGCGTAGGTTCGAATCCCACAGTGGTAAAAAAAAAAAGATGGTGGATTTTAAATTGGTATTGAGATATATACATAAATATATATATAGATAAATTCCGACGATATATATATGTTGGAAAAAAAATTTATTATTACACACAAGGAGACAATTTTTACTATCTGGATTAGTAAAAATTCAATAGCAGTCTCAGTGAAAATTCAATAGCAGTCTCAGGCGAAATAGTAATTTTTATTTGAAAATTAACGAATATTACCAGATTTTTTTCTCTGTGCGGTAATTTACGGCCAAACACCGTATTTTACTGCAAACTTACGGTAAAATTGCGTTATAAAATCTTTTTTTAGATTCATATTGTTACGTCCAAAAATTGGTACGTAATTATTTAAGTTTTTGTGAGTATTTGGCCCAAGCCGAAGCCTATAGACCGGGAACTCCAGAGGTTTTTGTCTTAATAATATTGTTGGTGAAGGTTAAATTAAATGATAAATTCTCGGTTTAAATTTAATACATATATTGTAAAACCGTACAAATATTATTGTTTGCTAAATAACTATTACAAAAATTTAGTTATTAAAAATTATTCAATTACAATTTTAAACGCAATATTAAGTGTTAAACAACACGTAATAAAATTAATTATCCAAATACAATATTAAACCGAACAAAAATGATAAACGGTATTTCACAAAAATTAATTATTCAAATACAATTTTAAACCACAAAAATTAATTATTCCAATATAAATTCTAAACACAAAATTAAATGTTAAACAACACTTAATAAAATTAATTATCCCAAAATACAATTTCAAATATAAAATTCGTGACCAGACTATTTCTTAAAGTCTCTTACAAAATTTAACTATTCCCATATAAATTCAAGTATAATAATTCGTGACCAGACTATTTCTTAGTCTCTTACAAAAGTTAAACATTCCATATAAATTCAAATATAATAATTTGTGACCAGACTATTTCTTAGTCTCTTACAAAAGTTAACTATTCCCATATAAATTCAAGTATAATAATTCGTGACCAGACTATTTCTTAAAGTCTCTTACAAAATTTTATCTGTGGTATTTATTAAATATTTATTAACATACCTGGGTTTTCACCTTGCAGTATTATCGTCGCGAAAATATTTAAATAAAAAGATATACTAGAAAAAACTTAGTATAACGCTCACTGACTCTAATTAAAAATATACTTGTCCATTCTACGTGGAGGAACCCGGGGGAACCTGGCCACTGAACCTAAGTTTGATTTACGATCCGCATACTTGGAGATCCTGGTCAAGAGAGAGAGTTCACACGACCAATTTTTTGGGTCTCGATTTTTGGGGCGTTCCAGTTGACCTCAATTGGGGGAAAAAGCGTGACCAATTAAGTGTCCGAATTCCTGGGCCCTTACCCTCACTCTTAGATTTTCCAGAGAGTGTCGTATGAACTCCCACTACAGGTGGATGTTCTCTTATGTGTATTAGGGTGCTTTTATTTTTGCGACTATTTTTTTTTTTTCGCTCCCATTCCGAAATTTTGTTGGAAATACCCCCAAAAAAAATCCCTGAGAGTTTGAGCTCTTAATATTAATATTAAGTACTCGATCACAGCGTGTGAAAATTTCCCATTTAAAATACACGTAAACTTGGGTTTTTATTTTTTAAACTTCTATAACTCCGCGGCATTTTATGATATCATCTCGCCCAAAGTCGCGATTTTCTCAGAATTAAATGCTCTACAAAAGTGCCCATTGTCGCGAAGTCGTTACTCATATAGGTGGGGTACTACGGACCGCTAAATTGAATTTTTTCATAAAATTCTTGTTTTTTCTCTCATTATCTCATAAACAACAAGACCTACAGAAAAAATGCAAATGACAACATTATAGGAAATTTAATTTCCTACAAAAAAGGTCCTTAGCACCGAATCACTTAGATTGATGTTTTTTGAGATATTAATTATTGAAGTTTACGCAGCATTGAATTCCCATAAAATGTCGAATCAAATCTTAGAAAATATTGATTTTTTATTTGACTAATATCTCAGAAAATATCAATCTGAGTGATTTGGTGCTAAGGACCTTTTTTGTCGAGAATTGAATTTCCTATAAAATTATCATTCACATTTTTTCTGTAGGTTTTGTTGTTGAGAGAAAAAACAAGAATCCTATGAAAAAATTAAGTTTAGCGGTCCATACTACCCCACCTGTACGAGTTACGACTTCGCGACCCCGAGCACTTTTGTAGAGCATTTAATTCTGAGAAAATCGCGACTTTGGGCGAGATGATATCATAAAATGCTGCGGAGTGATAGAAGTTTAAAAAATAAAAACCCAAGTTTACGTGTATTTTAAACGGGAAATCTTCACACGCTGTGGTCGAGTACTTAATATTAATATTAAGGGCTCAAACTCTCAGGGAATTTTTTTGGGGGTATTTCCAACAAAATTTCGGGATGGGAGCGAAAAAAAAAAATAGTCGCGAAAATAAAAGCACCCTAATGTGTATGTGTACTAGGGTGATTCAAAAAACAAACAAATTTTTGTTTTTTCTTCCAAACAGGTTCAAAAGTTTCGTTTAGGTGAAAAAAGACGCCTGTGAAAATTAGAGCTCTTAATATTAATATTAACATTGTCCGCATTGCACTTTTCTATTTCCCATAAGAATAACATGGAAAAAATTTTTTTTACGTCTTCTGATTTTTATAAGTAGCTAACGATGCGTCATAGAAATAATTGGCTGGCATATTTTTGTAGGGAATTGAATGCTCTACAAAAAAAGATTATTATTATTTTTTGCGGCATCTATTTTTTCAAAAGTTATTTGAGGTTGAAGTCGAATTCATATTAAATTTTGAGATTTTCTAACTTTTCCGGCGAAACTATCAGACCTATGACAAAATATTATTGGACCTTTTTTGTAGGAAATTTTATTTCCTAGAAGTTATACCGAATAAAGTTTTTTCGAATTCCGCATTGTTTTCTAGTTATTTTTATTTTAATGTCATGCTCATAAAAAAAATAGTCTTCTGATCGACTTTAAGAGCTTGACATTAAAATAAAAAATGTTGGAAAATCCAAAATTGCACACCTCAATCGCTCATTTTATTGTTAATCATTACTTTTTTTTTTTTTGTTTATGAATTTTTTTATTCAACTTTTAAATTATTAATTTGATTTTTTCTGTCTTAATTCCAGTTTAATTTTTTTTTTTTATTTAAATTTTTTCTAAATATTCCGCATTTTTGTTGTAGATGTCGCTCTTTTTTTTTCAATTCTACTGTTTTACGCTAGTGCTGCTGCCAGTAGTTGATGGGGAGAAAAAAAGAAATTTACTTTTACAATAATAACAATAGTAAAAATAAAAAAATGGCCGCTAAACTTTTCGTGAATAATCAGTCTTATTATTTTATTTAATTACAATTAAACTAAAAGGATTTAGACAGTAATTTTCAATAGGGTTCTTGTGATCAAAAATACAAAGATAATAAAAAAAAAGTTAGGCCGATTAATTTTGTCTATCGAGAGTTATTTGGTTTACTAAGTTTCATACAGGACAATTGACAACTCGTGTCACTGGGATTAAAATAATTTATATTTAATTAATGGAATAATTAATCGACTTAATAATGGGTCGAAGTTATTCTTTAATAAATTGTCTTTGTGTTGGTATAAAATTTGACCCATTTTAGTGTAATCGAAAAAGTCTAGAGATAATTTAATGTGAGTGAATGAGTCAAAAAATTTAGAGCGATCATAAAGCACACCAGCGCTTTCGCGCTTGAGGTGTGCAATAACTAGAAAACAATGCGGAATTCGAAAAAACTTTATTCGGTATAACTTCTAGGGAATAAAATTTCCTACAAAAAAGGTCCAATAATATTTTGTCATAGGTCTGATAGTTTCGCCGGAAAAGTAAGAAAAACTCAAAATTTAATATGAATTCGACTTCAACCTCAAATAACTTTTGAACAAATAGATTCCGCAAAAAATGATAAGAATCTTTTTTTGTAGAGCATTCAATTCCCTACAAAAATATGCCTGCTAATTATTCCTATGACGCATCGTTAGCTACTTATAAAAATCAGAAGACATAAAAAAAATTTTTCCCATGTTATTCTTATGGGAAATAGAAAAGTGCAATGCAGACAATGTTAATATTAATATTAAGAGCTCTAATTTTCACAGGCGTCTTTTTTCATCTAAACGAAACTTTTGAACCTGTTTGGAAGAAAAAAAAAAAATTTGTTTGTTTGTTGAATCACCCTAATGTGTACATTAGGGTGGTCCGTTTGGAACGACTATTTTTTTTTTTTCGCTCCCACTGAAAAATATTGTTGTAGACATTGAAAAAAAAATTTTCTGAAAGTTTTAGCTCTTAATTTTAATTTTAAGTACTTTACATTTGATTTTGAAGTTTTCCCATTTAAAATACATGGGAAAGTTGGGATTTTTTTTTAATTCTCTATAACTCAGCCGCATTTTAAGTTATCGGGTCGCCGTTTGCGGTATTTTTTAGGTAATTTGATACTCTTCAAAACTCTCCTTAATAGTTTTACTCGGACTCTAATTGTTTTTTCTGTATTGGTTCTGAAAATAATTTTTTTAATAATAATTTGGGTTTTTAGTTGATATTAACTAAATAACGAAATTTGAAGAAAAACTGCAGATAACGATTTTTTAGGAAATTTTATTCGCTACAAAAAAGGTCCTTTTAGTTAAGTGGCTTAAGTTCTTCGTTCACGTGATATAGAAATTTCAGTAATTTTGTAAATAAAATATTTGTCAAAAAATTCCACCAAATGCTATTTCATTTCAATTTTAAATCAGTAAATAATTTTCCTTTCATTAATTTAATCCAGTCATTAAAATCAGAAGGGGTCAAATTGATGAACTTCGGAAAAATTTTTGACAAATATTTTATTTACAAAATTACTAAAATCCCTATATCACGTGAACGGAGAACTTAAGCTACTTAACTAAGAGGACCTTTTTTGTAGCGAATAAAATTTCCTAAAAAATCGTTATCTGCACTTTTTCTGTAAATTTCGTTATTTAGTTAATATCAACTAAAAACCCAAATTATTATTAAAAAAATTATTTTCAGAACCAATACAGAAAAAACAATTAGAGTCCGAGTAAAACTATTAAGGAGACTTTTGAATAGTATCAAATTACCTAAAAAATGCCGCAAACGGCGACCCGATAACTTAAAATGCGGCTGAGTTATAGAGAATTAAAAAAAAAATCCCAACTTTCCCATGTTTTTTAAATGGGAAAATTTCAAAATCAAATGTAAAGTACTTAGAATTAAAATTAAGAGCTAAAACTTTCAGAGAATTTTTTTTTCAATGTCTACAACAATATTTTTCAGTGGGAGCGAAAAAAAAAAATCTGGGCGTCGGTTGACCCTGCGGGCCAGCCCCAAAACTTCCCGCTGTTTTCGAGCTCAAGGAGCTTGAAAACATCACTGTGAATATATTTTCGAGCTCTTCGAGCTCGAAAATACTATTACATGGAATCATTATTTTATGAGCTTTTCAAGCTCCAACAAGTTACGTTTTATGCTAGAGTTTGAAAAGTTAGAAATCGAAAATCATTAATGAAGAAGCGGCTTTTAAATTTTTATTATCGATTATGTTCTCTGAAATAAATGTGTTGAGGCAGAAATCAATGTCAGTGAACAAAATCAAGATCTGAATGAGTTTTTACTTAGGTCAGAGCAATAATATATGGAATATCCGAGAAAAACATTAAAGACTGGGTTTTTCAATTTTTTGCTGACAATATGTTTAATACTAAGGAACAAGTTATATGACATTATCTGATGATCGGAAGAGACTATAAAGAGTTGGTATGATTTCAGACACATTATACCACATTATATTTTGATTTATCTGGAAAAAATAACATTTTATGTTATTTTTTTTAACTTTTCAGCGCTGATATCTTTTGAACTAATCAACCGATTTTGACGTTTGAGGTGGCAATCGACGCGTTTTCTTGAATTCTAGAGCTAATTAAATTTTGAAATTGATCGGATGAGTCACTTCAAAGATAATCGAAAAAAACCGTTTTTTATCATTTCTTTCGCCATCGATATCTCTCCAACAAATTAACCGATTGAGATGGTTGAGGTCGCATTCGACGCGGCTTATAAAGTTCTAGAGCTGATTAGATTTTGAAGTCGATCGTTCAAGTCGTTTCTGAGAAATCACTAAAAATCTAAAAAAAAAAATTTTTTTTTTTTCGTAATTCGCCAATATTTTCGAGTCTGCTTGATCAAATGATCTGAAATTTTCAGGAAAGTTGAGGGCCAACAAGCTCTTTCGATTGCCACCTCAACCATCCAAATCGATTCATTAGTTAAAAAGTTACAAAGAGTTTACACACACACACACACACACACACACACACACACACACACACACACACACACATACATACATACACTCGGACATCATTCTGAAAATAGTCAGAATAGCTTCCTAGGACCTCAAAACGTCGACATCTGATAAAAACTCGACTTTCGAAAATCGGGGTGAAAACAATAACTTCCCAATTTTTCGAAAATCGTCGATTTTCTTAGCGGGAAGTTAAAAATAGTCGTTCCAAACGGACCACCCTAGTGTACATATGTGTGCGTATATGTGTCCACCCAAACGCAAGCACATTTACACGTGAGCAAAACACACACACACACACACATACATACACATACTCATGTACATCATGTACTCATGTACATCATCTTTACTCTTATGAATTATTATTTATTTATTAAAATATTATGTATTATTAGTCATTATTTATCAGGCCTGGCGAGCTGCCTAGAACCTTTGGGCATTATTTATTAATTATTATTTATAGAATATTATATTATTTACTAGGTCTGGTATTTTCCACCTAGAACCTTTAACATTATTTATTATTCATAAAAATAATAAAATATTATTATTTATCAGACTATGAAATAATTTTTTATGAATTATTTTTACGAAATATTTTTAGTTAAAATATTAAAAATGAGTCATTTGTTTAGTTAAAACATTTTTTAAATGAGTTTAAAATGTGTTCAGATCTTATCTAGTACTCGAAAACTTATAAAATTGCTATTAATAGATAAATTTATCTGTTTGTTTTGGTTTTAAGCCGTTAAAAGCTTTTGTGAAGCACCAAAACAATTTCTAAACTGACCAGCGAGGCACTTAATGTATACTCTCATTATTCTGTTTTTACTTATTTAAAAATTATAAAATTAAAATAAAATCGTCTAATTTTTGCCAGACGTAACAATATATTGTCACTGCTTAATTAAGGAAAATTTATTAAATCAGGACAGCGGTCATATGGCCCCTCAACCCGACTAGAAATTGTCCCAATACATATATTGGGCCCCAATTGGGAATCGCTGGGGCATGCCCAGTAGGGCTACCCCAGTCGGAACCCGATCGGGAACTTGTTGGGACATCCCAACGCAAAAATCACCTATCCAACATCAGTTTTTCCTAAGTGGGACCCAATTGGGAACTCGTTGGGATAACCCAATGCAAAAGTAAATAACTTTTATTGGTTTTGCCACATCGGGACCCAATTGGGAACTCGTTGGGATAGCCCAATGCAAAAGTAAATAACTTTTATTGGTTTTGCCACATCGGGACCCAATTGGGAACTTATTGGGATATCCCGACGCAAAAATCACCTACCCAGCATCAGGTTTTCCTAAGTGGAACCCAATTGGGAACTCGTCGGGTATAGCCCAATGCAAAAATAAATAACTTTTATTGGTTTTGCCACATCGGGACCCAATTGGGAACTTATTCGGATATCCCAACGCAAAAATTACCTACCCAGCATCAGTTTTTCTTAAGTGGGACCCAATTGGGAACTCGTCGGGATAGCCCAATGCAACAATAAATAACTTTCATTGGTTTTGCCACATCGGGACCCAATTGGGAACTTATTGGGATATCCCAATGCAAAAATTATTATTATTTTAATAACTTTTATGATTCATGTATAATCTGAAATGCTCAAAATTTGTTATTGAAACTTTTTTTTTTTAAATTTAATAATAAAAAATATTTGTTTTTTACGCTCGTACACAATATTTATGTTAAAATTACTTTTTTATTTATCTAAATTGTTTATAAACAATTTTATTTGATCAAATTTATTTAATTTTCAAATCAAATTATTTTTCACTTCTTCTGAATAGGATATTCTGTTTTGTGTCCCTCCCTCTTCTCTTTTCAATTTTTCCTAGTATAATTTTGATCGATTAAAATTTTCAATAATTAATTTTTTCTTGATTTACTTGGAGTACCCTGAGGTTTTAATTTGGTATTCCATTTGATCGTAAAATTTTTTAATTTTTTTTTAATATTTTGTTTACTGGCTAAAAATTAAACAAAGTACAGAATAATGATATATTTATACAAAGAGTACGTCGATTATTGCATCACGGATTTTTTATTTCTTCAAGTTATTCTTTGGTATTATGATAAGTATACTATTTACACTCACGCGATCGCATACGTGGGTCAGCGCAGTGGATAGCATCAAAGACTTTGGATCGGAAGGATGCAGGTTTTTAGCCCAGCAGTCATCGGGATTTTTTCATCAGTCAAAACCATATATAATTCCTCTAAGTAACGCTTCTAATACAATAGATTACATTTTGGATCTAATTAAAATTATTTTATTTTTTTTTGCAATTCGATATTTTTTTTTAATAGGGATCGCACATTTGGGATTACGTAAGTCTTACCCAATTGGGAACCTAAAGGGATTGCCCAATCGGGGCCCAAGTACGTTTCTGCGTTACATCCCAATGTAGGGTCCCCATTGGGCAACCCAATTGGTTCCCAAGTGGGTGCACCTGAAAATTTCTAGTCGGGAAGTGTTGAAAATGGGTAAAAATCGCGATTTCGGACCTTCATTTCCTTCTGTAAAATTCAATTATTGATCAATTGAGCTAAAAATTGGTTTGCGAGTAGAAATTGATGCCCTGATTGAACTTATTAATACCATCAATACAATTAAAATTCTCGTAAAAGCGGTGAAATTTGCATGGAATTGCTTCTGATAAACAACCCTGTGGAAAAGGTCTTATAAAATCTCATAAAAAAAATTGGCTATGAGAAAACGATCAGTATTTGTCCACGAAAAATCTCAAAAATTCTTATACAATTATTTTCTCATAGATGGTGCATCAAAAAAAATTTTTTCTTAAAATTCTCATATAAATCATCAGAATCTATAAGAAACAGAAGCTGTAATATTGTGATTATAAGTATTTATAAGTTTTCGAAAAATATAAAGTTTACAATTGAGTAGATTTTGGAAATGAATAAGATTGTATGAGACGATTTCTGAAGTAATCATACAAGATTTGATACTGATTAATCAATGTGATTACAGTAATTTTCCATATAGTAACGAAAAAATTTATGAGATTGATTAAGGTTTATATGCTAAATTATTGAATTTTTTAGCATGAATTCAAAAAGTTTTTATTATATGTATACTCAAGAATATTTGTATGAGTATTTATGCTGAAAATCCTTAGCAATCTATTCACGAAAAATCAATGAAATTGAGTCAGTATATTTATTCATCAAAAATTACTCAAGTAAACATTAATATTAAATATTAAAGTCATGATGTATTATGGGATATACTATAGTACAATCCAAACAGGTACTTGTTGGTCTGTCAAATGACCGAGGAGTACTCGAATAAAATCGTATTGAAATTTGGAATCCTACCAAAAACAGATTCTCTGTATAAAATCGCGCCAAGTACACGTTTAAAATTTTTACAATTAAGAAAAGATTCTTTTTACAAAAAAAATAAATCAAATCGAAAAAATACCAAGTACCTAATATAATTCAAAATCATGAAAAACATTTTCTTAGAATTGAAAAAAAAATTGAAAAAAAAAATTTCAATGTACTTGGTGTGCATTACTAAATTTATTCAAGCAAAATTAATTTCGAGAATTGATTTCGCATATAAATTATTTTTTAATAAAATTGAATTTTCTTTTTTTTTTTCAGTTCATAGGCACACCAAGTACATTGAAATTTTTTTTTTCAATTTTTTTTTCAATTCTATGAAAATGTTTTTCATGATTTTGAATTATATTAGGTACTTGATATTTTTTCGATTTGATTTATTTTTTTTGTAAAAAGAATCTTTTCATAATTGTAAAAATTTTAAACGTGTACTTGGCGCGATTTTATACAGAGAATCTGTTTTTGGTAGGATTTGTCTTTTTTTTGTCATGTTGATTGTTAATGATTTTAATATACACTATTAGAAATCAGATTATAATTTAAGACAAGTGAGCCTATATTGTTTATAGTATTATCTTGTAGAAACAATAAAATTGTTTGTTAACAATTGTAGTCATTTTGTACTGCTAAATATCATAACCTGATTAATTAATTCTTCCCGGGAAAAAATGATCAGGCCTGACCATGCCTGTTCATGTATGATCAGGCCTGAAATTAGACCTGATCATGCCTGTTCATGTATGATCAGGCCTGACATTAGACATGATCAGGCCTGGTCATACCTGTCCATGCCTGTTCATGTCTGAGGCGTTAAATACACTCAGGCCTGTTCATGGCTGTTCATGTCTGTTCATGCCTGACCATGTCTGTTCATGTCTGAAGCGTTATATGCGTTCAGGCCTGATCATACCTGTCCATGTCTGTCCATGTCTGTTCATGCATGTTCATGTCTGTTCATGTCTGAAGTGTTAAATATGCTCAGGCCTGATCATACATGTTCATGCCTGTTCATGTCCGAAGCTTTAAATACGTTCAGGCCTAATCATGTCTGTTCATGCATGTTCAGGCCTGACCATGTCTGTTCATGTCTAAAGCGTTATATGCGTTCAGGCCTGATCATACCTGTCCATGTCTGTTCATGCCTGACCATGTCTTTTCATATCTGAAGCGTTATATGCGTTCAGGCCTGATCATACCTGTCCATGCCTGTCCATGTCTGTTCATGCATGTTCATGTCTGAAGCGTTGAATAAGCTCAGGCCTGATCAGGCCTGTTCATGCCTGGTTATGTCTGTTCATGTCTGTTCATAGATATAAAATTTTTTTGACCAAGAATCTATCACGTATAACCCGGGAAAAAAGGATCAGACCTGATCAGACATGAACAGGCATGAGTCTTAAGACTTTCAGTACTTGAAGTTCGTACGAGACCTACTTTTCAACTCAATCTCTTAGGTCAACAGGTAACGAGGCGAACTTTCAAGCGCAAGGTCCACGGTTCGAATCCTAGACACTCCCATATTTTTTATTTTTTTTTCATTTTTATAGAAATAATTATATATAATTGTATATAGTTATGCATAATTATATATAATTATATAGGACCATTTTTTATATATAATCGTTTTACCAGAATGGGCATGAACAGACCTGATCAGACCTGAACATGCCTGACCAGGCCTGATCAGGCATGGTCATTTTTCATGTCTGATCAGGCCTGAAGACTCATGCCTGCTCATGTCTGATCAGGCCTGAACATTTTTTCCCGGGTTATAAGACAAAGAGCTGCAGTTGTATAACGACAGTTCCCTTTAAAGTTAACGTCAAATATATCCGTCAACGTCGGACTTTTCTATTAATAATTATAAAACATCAAATGGCTTAGTAGTTTGACCTCTCAGCACCTTCCACCTATAGACCAGTCATTTTACTCCTAGGCTACCTAAAACTCGATGCCATGTGAAATTTTTTTTTTTCAAAAATTTCTAAAAATAAAAAGAAATGAAAAAATCGAAAATGTACACACTGTAAAAAATTCGCGGAGTGAATGCGGATTAAATCCGGAGTGAATGCGGAGTGAATGAATTTTTAATTATTCACTCCCCTCGGAGTGAAATTCACTCCGCAGGGGAGTTTTCGCGGAGTAGATAATTTTTTATTAATTTAATCCCTGCGGAGTGAAATTCACTCCGGAGCGGAGTTTTGTAAATATTATTAATAAAAAATAACTCCACTCAATAAAATCGAAGTAAAAACTCGCGTATTACATAATTGATCAGCTGATACGCACATACGCACACACATATTTGCACACACACACACACACACACACATTTGCACACATGCACACACATTTGCACACATGCACACACATTTGCACACATGCACACACATTTGCACACATGCACACATTTGCACACCCGCGGACACACACGCAGATATTTGCACACATCCCAACACACACAAGCACACATTCGCACACACGCACACAAACACCTGCACACACACATGCACGCAAACACACACTCGCACACACACACACACATTGTTTAGCAGTTTAAAATAAATTAATATAAATTTATTTAAGTATTAAAACTCCGGACCAAAGTGAATTGGGAGTGAAATAAAATCCGCGTCACTCCGAGATCACTCCGCTAAAAAAAAACTCCCAATTCACTCCGCATGCGGAGTGATTTTTTTTAAAACTCTGGAACTCCGAGTGGCGGAGTGAATGCGGAGTGAATTCGGATTTAATTTCAATCCGGATTCACTCCGAATTTTTTACAGTGCAAAAATCGGTGAATTGCGATTTTTGTTATTAACAAAAAACTAAAAAAAAAAAATTTCGCTCACTTAAAGTTATATTTTAAACCGATTAAATGAATTAAAAAAAAATATACACTAATGCAAAAAATTAAAGGAGCAGAAAAATTTTATAAATTTTTTAGTGATTTTTGGAAGGCTGTAACTTGGTGACAAAAAATCGTATCGAAAATTTAAAAAAAGCATTTTATAGCTTAAAATCTCTAGTTTAGGTGTATTTTTTTCAAAATTTTTTAAAAGCTCCGATTATTGCGCAAACATGAGAAATACCGCGAGCCAAAAAATTTCTAAATTTTTTTTTTTTCCGAAGAGCCCACGGACCGCGGAAAAATTCTTTCAACTAAACGAATGCATACATCGTTTAGCAAATTTATTCAGCTTCAATTTGTTTTTTTTTTTAACCTCGTAGGACGATTTGTCGCAGAGATATCAGCCTTCAAACAGAAAATGATCCTTTTGGCTTTGATCTTCGATATTTCAGGTACCAATGATCGCACAGAAAGTTAAAGGGCGGCGTTGAAAACTTGAATAAATTCCCTACAAGACCCTGTCATCATTTTTTGAAAAAAAAAATTTTTTTTATTTTTAACATCCATCAGAAGTAAGTACCAAAAAATGACTTTTTTTGGTTTTTTAGTAAATCAACCGCTACTCTGCAAATATCGATAAAAAAAATAATGTTGCCAGGGACTTTTTTAGCTTAATGTACCCCCAAGACCCCTGTAAATTTTTGAATTGATCTATCAAACCGTTTTTTGGGAATCATCGATCAAAGTTTAGCTAAACAATTAAAGGAGCAAGTTTTGTTCCTTTAATTGTGTAATCATAATCAAAATAAAAAAATATTTTTTTTTTTCGACTTTTCTGAAATTTTTGCGTTGGTAACTCAGTAAATGCAAGGAAATGACAAAAAAAATTAAAAATTTCCAAAAAATGTCAAAAAAAAAATTTAGAACACAAAAAACAAGTTTCAATTTTTTTTTTTCTTCGATTTTTTTTGACATTTTTTGGAAATTTTAAATTTTTTTTTTCATTTCCTTGCATTTGCTGAGTTACCAACGCAAAAATTTGAGAAAAGTCGAAAAAAAAAATTTTTTTCATTTTGATTATGATTACACAATTAAAGGAACAAAACTTGCTCCTTTAATTGTTTAGCTAAACTTTGATCGATGATTCCCGAAAAATGGTTCGATAGATCAATTTAAAAATTTACAGGGGTCTTGGGGGTACATTAAGCTAAAAAAGTCCCTGGCAACTTTATTTTTTTTATCGATATTTGCAGAGTAGCGGTTGATTTACTAAAAAACCAAAAAAAGTCATTTTTTGGTACTTACTTCTGATGGATGTTAAAAATAAAAAAAATTTTTTTTTTCAAAAAATGATGACAGGGTCTTGTAGGGAATTTATTCAAGTTTTCAACGCCACCCTTTAACTTTCTGTGCGATCATTGGTACCTGAAATATCGAAGATCAAAGCCAAAAGGATCATTTTCTGTTTGAAGGCTGATATCTCTGCGACAAATCGTCCTACGAGGTTAAAAAAAAAACCAAATTGAAGCTGAATAAATTTGCTAAACGATGTATGCATTCGTTTAGTTGAAAAAATTTTTCCGCGGTCCGTGGGCTCTTCGGAAAAAAAAAAAAAATTTAGAAATTTTTTGGCTCGCGGTACTTCTCATGTTTGCGCAATAATTGGAGCTTTTAAAAAATTTTGAAAAAAATACACCTAAACTAGAGATTTCAAGCTATAAAATGCTTTTTTTAAATTTTCGATACGATTTTTTGTCACCAAGTTACAGCCTTCCAAAAATCACTAAAAAATTTATAAACTTTTTCTGCTCCTTTAATTTTTTGCATTAGTGTATAAATGGCTGATACTGTAAAAAAAATATCAGAGATAATATTTAAAAAAAAACATTTGTCCTAAATGCCTTTGTTTATTTATTAAAAATGTTTTTAGGTATTATTTATTAATGCTAAGCTGAAACTTTTACCGACATAGACTATGACGTCAAAGTGGCGCTGCTTTTGCTCAGGGGGCGTGGCTTAGATTCAAATCTCTTAAAACTCCAACACTCAATTTAAAAAATTATAATTTCTTTTCTTAACTTTTAAACAATAATAAATAAATATTAATAAGTTTAAATGAGTAAATAAATAAACAATTGGATGTATTATATATATAATATGATATATTTCATTAATTTACTTACCTTGAGCCATGAAAATGATAAATTTTAAGTTGAAATAATATTTAAAATTTTAAGTATGTAATAAGTACTGAAATATTTTAAAACCATTTTTTTCAATGAAATAAATATATTATTAATTATATTAATGATAATAAATATTTTTTAGAAATTAAAATTTATCATCAAATTCAGGCAATTTCAATGTCAAATTACTGTCAATTTCAAGCTAAAGTGGTTATTAGGGAAGTACCCTGATAGCCACTATAACCGCAAGTGAACTTCAAGCCTCTGCTATATTCTGAAGCCAACTTGAAGGAAAATGTTGGAGAGCAAAGTTACGGTTAAAATGACAGTAAATTGTCTGTAACTTGTATTCAACTTGACTACAAGTGTTACGGTCAGACAATGACATTAAGTTGATTTTTCCAACTTTTGCTTTCAAATTGTCGGCGTATTTGGGCAGCAAATTTCGGTAATTTTAATTGACAAATAACTTTCAGTCCCAAGCTAAAGTGGCTATTAGAATATATATATATGTATATGTATATCCTTATGCATACCCTAATAGCCACTTTAGCTTGAAATTACCAGTAATTTCATATTAAAATTGCCTGAAATTCGCTGCCTGAATTTGTCGACAATTTGACAGCAAAAGTTAAAAAGGAAAATTTGCGGTTAATTTTTTCTCAATTTAAAGGTAAATTTTTACGATAAAAAAAAAAAAAGTTATGTTTGTTTCTACCATTTCAGAATGTAAGCAAATTTGTACATAAAATTGTCTACAATTATCCGGTAAAAAAATGCTATACAATTTTTCAAGTCAAATTAACAATAAATTGATGTAAAAATTTGCCTGAAAATTGACGACAACTTTTTTCTAGTCCACTTTTGAAGTGAATTTGCATTTTAATTCGGGTGGTAAATTGACGTCTAATTGTTTAGCAAGTTGTATGCAAATCTTCGTCAAAAACAGAAAAGTCCGAAGTTGACGGTTATTTGAAGAAAAATTCAAGGAAATTTTTGGTAAAACAAACTGTGCTATTAGGGAGGTTTGATCAAAGACAGCTAATGACAACACCCTAATAGCACAGTTTGCTTTAGCAAAAATTTACTTACAAAAGTTTCGTTGAATTTTTCGTCAAATTTCCATCAACTTCGGACTTTTCCATATTTGACGACAATTTGTATGCAACTTGCTATTGAATTTGACGTAAATTTACTGCTCGAATTAGAATGCAAATTCACTTCAAAAGTTGACTAGAAAAAAGTTGTCGTCAATTTTCAGGCAAATTTTATGTTTATTTATTGTTAATTTGACTTGAAAAATTGTGAAGTATTTTTTTATCCTCAAATTGTAGACAATTCTATGTATAAATATGCTTACCTATTGAAATGGTAAGAGTGAACATTATAGACTTGTTTTTTTGTAGTAAATTAACCTTTACATTGAGCAAAAATTAACCGCAAATTTTTCTTTCCAACTTCAACATCAAATTACCGTCAATTTCAAGCTAAAGTGACTATTGGGGCATCTGTATCTGTCACCGCGCTAAATATTATACGATTTTTTGATACCACCTAGCGGATATAACTAGATAAAACTTAAGAAAATAAAAAAAAAGTTTTTTAGCAAACCACAAATAGTATTTCTGTGGTATAAGTATAGATCTATATATGTATGCAAAATCAGGAAACATTTAAAAAATACAAGTAAACTTTGAATGCAAAATAAATAAAAAATATTCATCTTAGACATTAACAAGGATTTATTTATATTATTGATATCTAATTGGGTTCTTACATTCTATTGATCGTCATCTCCTGGTATGATATCGATAATTTAAGTACGGATTGTTTGAATTTTATATCAGAATTTCTATATAACTCAATGAAACTATAGTAAAAAATGAAGACTGAAGCACCGCTGGTGGCGCAAAAATGAATCATTGCTATAAAAAAATTTCAATGTTTTACTGAATCATGGCACTTCTTACAACTTTTTATTCTCTGGCAGTGCCCTTTTTGCATGAAAAAATTTATGAAAGTGTCTAAATTGGGGGTGCTATAGTATATGCTGGCCTAATTTCATTATTTAAATTAGTTCCCATAACTAAAATGACTAAAGTTTTATAATTTTAAGACGAACAATCAATCATCTTCCGAATGAAGAAGGAATTTTCTGAAAATTTATTATTTTAAAAAAGTTTTTAAAAATGAGAGCTAAAAAGAGCCAAAAACCACTATGTCTACGGAATAGATACACGGCAGGCTCGCGCCATGACACTTCACACATATACATGTGTTTGAACGTGTACTTGGCGCGAGACACTACCGTGTCTCCTGATATAACACTTCTGAAATAAATGTCTTACCAGGGACACTACAAATCGTAGGCGCGATCTCGTGGCGAGCACCGAACTACTCCCGCTGCTGCTGCTTAGCACCGGTGACTTTCCCCTTCTCCATATCGATCTTTTCTCCCGAGAAATTTTTTTCTCTTGGCTTAAGCAACTTTTGTTATTTTGGTCGGAGAATACAAAAATACTTGCGTGAAAAGAATAGTACTTGTTCCGAGAAATTTTATTCTGTTTAACCAAAAAAATGCAATATTGCTACAAAAAAATAATGTATCTTGCACCAAAAAAAAAAAAAAAATGGGGCAAGATACATTACTGGGTTTGTAAAAAATAACATAAAAACTTATATTTTCACTCACCTCCGAACAGTTTAAATATTCAAAGTACAAGAAAAAGTGATAATATTAGTATTTTTGGTGTAAATTCTTGTAAAAAAAAAATGAAGTTAAGCAATTATTTTTAAATGAATCTGATAAAATTAATATTTTATGTGAATGGAAATTATTTATAAAATCTCATAAGTACTCCATAATATTTTATAAGTAATAGCCTTCTAAATAAAACTTACAAAAACTCATAAATCACATAGCTTTTAAATTAAAATTAAATCTTTCAAGTTTTTACAAGTTAATTCGATTATAGATTTTCTTACTAATTCTCATAAAATTTTTATGAGAAAAAGGTCTGCATTTGTCCATGTGATTCCTGATTCAGTCTCATAAAATTTCGAAGAAATACATGTTAAATATTTTCTCATAAAATATGACAAATATTTTATCATATTCAATAAGATATTATCTCCTAGGATAACTCTTACTAAAACTTATAAATTCTGAAAATTTCGTATAAAAAAATAATCTTATTGAGATTTTGTAAGTATTATAACATCAGAATTCGCCTGATCAATTCTTATTGAAAATACATTAGAATAAACTGTAACAATCTTATAGAAGTGAAAGTACTTATTCAATCTCATAATCGTTGGCGGAATTCGAGTCACAAAATCTCATAAATTAAAAAATCTTACTCATTCTTTTAAAAATCTAGTACGGAAATCATGATAGGAAAACATCAAACGCTTTGACTCATAGATTCTCATAAAAATTCATATGAGAATTTTTTTAAATCTCATAGATATTTTCGAAGCTCATAGATTCTCATAAAAAATATTCAATATCTTATCAGAATTTATGAGAGCTTTTCCACAGGGAAAAATACTCCCAGTCCAGATATTTTACACGCACGGAGAAAAAAGTATAGTAAAAATTACAATACTATAGTAAAATTTACTAACAGGCATGAAAAAATATATTCTGTATTGTAATTATTACTAAATGTTTAGTAAAATTTACTAGTTAGTAATAATTACATAATAAGATATTAAAAATTACTACACAGAAAAAAAAAATCTTGACTCGAGAAAATTTTTCTTCAACCAAGAAATTTTTCAGCGAGTGGAATGAAAACCGAAAATTTCTTGAACGAAATGAAGTAATTTTTTGAATTTTAAATCTTGAATTATGAAAAAAAATTCTTAAGCCAATACATATTTCATACTCGTTCCAATAATAGAATTACTTATTTTAAAAACTTGCATTTCTTATTATAATAAACATTTTTCTTAACCTAAGTATGTTACTTACTTATACCAAGAAATAAAAATATTTAGTTCAAGAAAGTTATACACTTAATTAAAGAACTATGATGTTTTGAAACAATAAACGGTACGAACTCGAACTAAAAATAAAGGGAGTTAGTTTAAAAAATTTAAACTCTTGCATTGAGTGTAGTGTACTTTCTCTGACCAATCACACAAAAAATCTCAAACCAAGATTACTAGAGTCTCAAGCCAAGAAAGTTTTCTCTTGGATTCTCACTCATAGATGCCCCCGCCTTCGCATCCTAAGGAATAAATACTCCCCACTCTCTCTCTTTCTCACACTAGCGTAGCAAATGGATTTTGAGTCCACCTTTTTATTTTAAATAAATAAAAAATTTAATAACTAAATTATATTATTATAATAAATTAATTAAATAATATTGAATAATTTCTCAATTTTTTTTGTAATTAAATTTGTTTTTTTGTTTTTAAAACTTTTTTATTTTTATGTCGAAATTCATTTATGGACGATTCATACGATCCGTTCAGTACTTTGGTAAAATGTCAAAACTAACATTTTTCTAAATTATTGGCATAACATTTGTGATATTAATTCTGTGTTTCTCTTCGAGCTCGAAAATACTTTAATATACCATTGTTTTCGAAAAAACCGTTTTTTAGCATTTCTTTCTCCCACGATATCTCACGAACGAATTAACCGATTTTGATGGTTGAGGCGGCAATCGACGTGTTTTATTGAGTTCTAGAGCTGATAAGATTTTAAAATTTTTTAGTTCAGTTGTTTCAAAGATATTCGCAAAAAACCGTTTTTTACCATTTCTTTCTCCCGCGATAACTCTCGAACGAATTATCCGATTGAGATGGCTAAGGCGGCAATCGACACGTTTTATTGAGTTCTAGAGCTGATTAGATTTTGAAGTTGATCGTATTAGTCGTTTCTGAGAAATCAATAAAAAACAAAAACAAAAATTTTTTTATCGTAATTCGCCAATATTATCGAGTCTACTTGATCAAATGATCTGAAATTTTCAGAAAAGTTGATGGCCAACAAGCTCTTTCGATTGCCACCTTAAACATCCAAATCGGATTATTAGTTAAAAAGTTATAGAGCGGTCACACACACACACACATACATACATACAGACACTTGGACATCATTCTGAAAATAGTCAGAATAGCTATCTAGGACCTCAAAACGTCGACATCTGATGAAATTTCGATTTTCGCAAATCGGGGTGAAAACAATAACTTCCCAATTTTTCGAAAATCGTCGATTTTCTTAGCGGGAAGTTAAAAAAATGATTTTTCAAAAATTTTTTATTGTCTAAATCGTTTTGATAAAATTCCTGCAATTAATAAGCTTCAGATACTTATTCTTCAATGAGAAATTTTTACCCATTTAATCTATTAATAACTATGAAAAATAATTTTATCAGGGCCTTGCTCTCAAAGTTTGTGACAAAAATTATTTTCTTACCTACAAATAATTTTTTTTCTATGGGTCTATTGAGTACAAGCAGCAGGTACCTTCAGTTAAAGAAGGTTCATGGATCTTGCTGCTTACTTTTTTCTCACTCCTCGACATTTTTCTGTATCCTGATCACTGATTGGCTGATGGTTTTTAATTAATAACTAATTACAGCTGCTTCAGATGCAAAAATGGCAAAGGAACTTCCTACTCAGATTTACGAGATGTATATGCCTATTTTTTTGTACCTTTACTTTTAGGACACGCTGTATGTAGGCAAAGTAAACGTATTCTGGTAAAGGCTGGGATGGCTTAAGTGGTAAAGCTCTCGCGTGGCGCCGAATCGATCTGGGTCCGATTCTTGGGTAAAGCGATAATTGTTTTTTCTCAATTTGTTTTAAATGTTCAACTTAACGAAACTGGGCCTATCCCTTATAAATGCTTCTGATGCAGTATTTTATTTGCTTCACAGCATTGTTTGTAATATTTTGTCACGATTAGTGATCGTTATGGGCGTAGGTACGAATTTCGTATAAAGGTATGAAATAAAAGGGTACTTACAATGGTTAAGGACCGATCCTATGACCTGGGCTCACGTGACCAAATGCTCAATTTATTCTATTTTATATTTAACTCGCGCCTACACAATATTGTTAAAGACAATATTGATAAAACTCAAAACGATTTCCAATCTATGAATGTGACTTATTTAATTTCACAATCAAACATCGAGTGGTAAACGTAAGATTGTGTACCCCCTACTGTTAACTATCTATCTGAGGGGCTAAACAGGTAGAAAATAAGGAATAAAGGAAGGTGGGCTGCCGAAAAGCCTCGTGAAGCTAGTATCTCATTGTTAAAGTAAAATTATCTCAAAAATAATGTTTTTCAAATTATTATGTTCACGAGTAATTATTTATTTAGGATCAAATATACTCAAAATACAAAAGGGTTACAAATAGCAATATTTAAAATAGTCAATGTAAAATAAAATGTGTCATGCATATGGTTTACAATCAGTTTCAAAATATATAAAATAATAAAAATACCAAACAATGGTTACAATGGTTAAAAACTTACCCTAAACAGGTTTAGGTGAGGTGTCAGGACTTTCAGCAGTAACACAGGACACTTTTACACAGCGCGTTCTCGCGGCTAATTAATGTGATTCTACTTTATCGATTTATTTAGTTCATTTGTTGTAATTATTTATGCGTTCCAAAATCTTCGTATATGAAGTTTAAATTGATTGAAAGTCTTCGCGTTTTTCGCGGTAAAATAAAATGTAAATTTCTTTTAAAATCTTCGCTTTTCTCGCGGTAAAATATTATTCAATGTATTTAAATTCTTTGCATTTCGCAGTAAAATAATTCTTTAAAATCTTCGCTTTTCTCGCGGTAAAATATTATTCAATGTATTTAAATTCTTTGCATTTCGCAGTAAAATAATTCTTTAAAATCTTCGCTTTTCTCGCGGTAAAATATTCTTTGATTCTTCACGTTTTTCGTGGTACAATTCAATATTAAAATAAGAATGAAATTAAATGGATTAAAATAAGATGAAGATAATCAATGCTGTACTGGTGCTAAACGGTTGATATTAGTTCACGACTTACAACGATCAAGGACCAATCGTACGTTCTGGGCTCACGTGATCGGATGCTATACACTAATATCACGTTGATTATGCTTCTGAAGCTAGTAGAAAATCATATGCCGATTATGCGAGTGCTTACGACGATCAAGGACCGATCCAATGATCTGGGCTCACGTGACCGAATGCTCAATCGAGATATCAATCCTCTAGCCACGAACACCGTCAAGTGTCCGGAGTTCGGTATGGTTCAGAGTTTGATTCCCAAAAGAACTGATGAGCCAAAGTCCATGGTCTTTTTATATGGTCTTCACCTATGAAAAGTGGTGGTAACTTGTTTCCCATACGAAAAGACTCGGACCCACTCGAAAGTTCTAGGTCCATGCACACGTGTGATCCCTGGAAAATAGATTTTGACTTTTAAGTAGGCCGATGACCTGGCGCCACTTTGTCGCTGAACAGTGCTCGTGCAGGAAGCCATAAATTTGGTGGTTTCCATTAGCTTTCTCTAATTTCCAAGAATCATATCCAGGTGCACATGAATTGGGTGGTCTATGGCTTAAGACGAAAAATCAAAGAAAAGATTACCGCTCCTATGCTTAGATTCTTAAATGGGAACGGATACATAAATTTTAAAAGTACGTTAAGTAAAGATGATGAAATTTAAAGGAAAAAGAAATCGAGAATACGCGTGGTCCATTAGTACAATACGACCTAATTGTAAAGCGTTGACGACGCTCAGGTAGGTATATTTGTCCGGTACGACTGCTGGCGTCAGTAAGTCGAACGTCATAAAAAAGGTCTTAGTGCAAGAGATCTTAGTGTGTACTTATTTGGGAAGAAAAATAATAAAATTTTTGAATGTAGCAGCCGTGACAATTTAAACAAAAAAAAAAATTTTTCAATAAAAAAATGAAAAAAAAAAAAAAAAATTTTTTAGCTCGATAAATTTATTTGCTTAATTAAAAAAATTAATTTTTCTCACCTCCGGGCGGAAAGTGCAACTTTCGTCCCGCTGTGCAAAACGAAGTTGCCGCTTTCCGCCTCCGTCGAGGAGAAAAATAGTATACACTCCTCGGGAAGTAAATAAGAAAGCCTCAGATCACATGTTTGTTGACCTCGGCTTCGCCTCGGCCAACAATTACATGCGATCTGAGACATTTCTTACTTTACTTCCCTAGGTGTGTAATATACTATTCTCACCTCCGGGCGGAAAGTGCAACTTTCGTCCCGCTGTGCAAAACGAAGTTGCCGCTTTCCGCCTCCGTCGAGGAGAAAAATAGTATACACTCCTCGGGAAGTAAATAAGAAAGCCTCAGATCACATGTTTGTTGACCTCGGCTTCGCCTCGGCCAACAATTACATGCGATCTGAGACATTTCTTACTTTACTTCCCTAGGTGTGTAATATACTATTCTTGGCTGAAAATTTTTTTTTTATTTGCGACAAAAAAAAACATTTCTTGGCCCAAGAAAGTTTTTTCTTGGTTTAAAAAATTTTTTTTCTTAGTACAAAAATTTTCTTTTTTTAGGTCAAGACACTGTTTCTTGACTCGATAAGGTAACAATCTTTAGACGAGAAAAAAATTTGTCGAGTTAAGAACAAACTTTCTTGGCCCGAAAAATAATGCTTTAAACCAAGAACAAACTTTCTGGGGCCAAGAAAGTTTGTTCTTGGTTTAAAACATTATTTTTCATTGTTCAAAAACTTTTTCGTTTCAGCTCAAGACATTTTTTCTTGACTTAAAAACGTAACAATTTTCAGCCAAAAAAAAAATTTGTTGAATAAAAAAAAAAATCTTCTCGAACCAAAAACAAAATTTTTGGGACCAAGAAAGTTTTTTCTTGGTTTAAAGAATTTATGTGTCAGACTAAGAAAGTTATGTCTTTCGCGAAGGAAATAATTTCTTGATCCAAATAATTTTTTTACTTCAATAAAGTAAGAAATTTCGCTTGGTTCAAGAAAAAAATTTCGAAGACATTTTATTTCTTGGTTCAAGACTTTTTTTCTGTGTGTGCGTAATGTATTTTTAGCTAAGACGATTATATTTTTTACTATTTGTATAATAAATTTTACTACACAGAAAAAACAGTTAACTTGGAATCAAGGAAAATATTCTTGATTCAAGAAAATTTTTTTGATCGATGCGGAAATTAAAAATTTACTTGCCCCAAGTAAACATTTATCTTCAAATTTTTATCTTGAATCAAAATTTTTTTTCTTACGTCAACATATTCTTACACTTAAATCAAAAAATTTTCACTTGTTTCAAGAGTTTATATTTCTTAAAGTAAGAGATATTTTTCTTTGGAGCAAGATACATTATTTTTTTGTAGCAATATTGCATTTTTTTGGTTAAAGAAAATAAAATTTCTCGGAACAAGTACTATTCTTTTTACGCAAGTATTTTTGTATTCTCCGACCAAGAAAACAAAAGTTGCTTAAGCCAAGAGAAAAAATTTCTTGGGAGAAAGGATCGATATGGAGAAGGGGAAAGTCACCGGTGCTAGACAGCAGCAGCGGGAGTAGTTCGGTGCTCGCCACGAGATCGCGCCTACGACATATAGTGTCCCTGGTAAGACATTTATTTCAGAAGTATTATATTCCAAATTTCATTACGATTAAGTTCGAGTACTCTTCTGTCATTTGACAGACCTACAAGTACCCTTTTGAATTGTACTATACTATATACTATATAATACATCATGACTAATATTGAATATTAAAGTTTACTTGAAATTCAAGTCTTGAATAATTTTGCTCGGAAAAAATAAACACAAAAAAGTTTCAGAATAAAAAAAAAAAAAAAAATAATTAACACGTCAACCCGTCGGAGAGAGAATACATTTTTGACTAAGAAAAATTTGTCTTTATTGAAGAAGCAAACTTTTGGAGCAAGAAATTTTTTTTTCTTGGCCCAAGCAACTTTTCTTTTCACTTAAGCAATTTATTTTTCGGAGCAAGAGAATTTTTTTCTTGGGCCAAGAGATTTTTATTTGGCCCAAGGGTTTTTTTAACTTCCCGCTAAGAAAATCGACGATTTTCAAAAAATTGGGAAGTTATTGTTTTCACCCCGATTTTCGAAAGTCGAGTTTTCATCAGATGTCGACGTTTTGAGGTCCTAGGAAGCTATTCTGACTATTTTCAGAATGATGTCCGAGTGTATGTACGTATGTGTGTGTGTGTGTGTGTGTGTGTGTGTGTGTGTGTGTGTGTGTGTGTGTGTGTGTGTGTGTGTGTGTGTGTGTGTGTGTGTAAACTCTTTGTAACTTTTTAACTAATGAATCGATTTGGATGGTTGAGGTGGCAATCGGAAGAGCTTGTTGGCCCTCAACTTTCCTGAAAATTTCAGATCATTTGATCAAGCAGACTCGAAAATATTGGCGAATTACGGATAAAAAAAAATTTTTTGTTTAGTTTTTTAGTGATTTCTCAGAAACGACTTGCACGATCGACTTCAAAATCTAATCAGCTCTAGAAATTTATAAGCCGCGTCGAATGCCACCTCAACCATCTCAATCGGTTAATTTGTTCGAGAGATATCGTTGGCGAAAGAAATGATAAAAAACGGTTTTTTTCTATTATCTTTGAAGTGACTCATCCGATCAATTCCAAAATCTTATCAGCTCTAGAACTCAATAAAACGCACCGATTGCCACCTCAAACGTCAAAATCGGTTGATTAGTTCAAAAGATATCGGCGCTGAAAAGTTAAAAAAATAACATTTGATGTTATTTTTTCCGGATAAACCAAAATATAATGTGCTAAAATGTGTCTGAAATCGTACCAACTCTTTTTCAATATAGTCTCTTTCGATTATCAGATAATGTCATGTAACTTGTTCCTTAGTTTTAAACATATTGTCAGCAAAAAATTGAAAAAACCCAGTCTTTAATGTTTTTTTCGGATATTCCATATATTATTGCTCTGACCTAAGTCAAAACTGATTCAAATCTTGATTTTGATCACTGTCATTGATTTCTGCCTTAATACATGTACTTCAGAGAACATAATCGACAATAAAAATTTAAAAGCCGCTCCTTCAGTAATGATTTTTGATTCTTAACTTTTAAACTCTAACATAAAACGTTACTTGTTAGATCTTGAAAAGCTCATAAAAAAATGATTGCATGTAATAGCATTTTCGAGCTCGAAGAGCTTGAAAATATATTCACAGTGATGTTTTCAAGCTCCTTGAGCTCGAAAACAGCGGGAAGTTTTGAGGTTGGCCCGCAGGGCCAACCGACGCCCAGATTTTTTTTCTTGAGGCAAGATAAATTTTTTTGGCAGAAGTTAAACATTTTTTCGTTCAAAACGTCGATTTTTTGGCAAGAGATGACTTATTTTCTTTAGCCAAGAATTTTTTTTCTTAAACCAAGAAATTTTCAATTTCGCTTCAAAAATAAATTTTTTTGAAGCAAGAGAATTTACTGTCTTGAACCAAAAAAAAGTTTTTGAATCAAGTGATTTACTTTTATTGAATCAAGAAAGAAAATTCGGATGACAATATTTTTCTTGAACCAAGTTAACTGTTTTTTCTGTGTATAAGTATTGTTAATAAATACAAATTTAAGAAAGTAAATTTTTTAATACAATATAGGATTTGTTACTATACAAAATATTAGAAATTACTATACGCAATGTATTTTTGGTTAACACGATTATATTTTTTTACTATCTGTATAGTAAATTCTACTATGTATAGATGAAATTAAAAGTTGGTGGGGATAGCATATACAAATATGTATTACAAGTTCTCAAGCTTTTGTTCAAAGGAGACATCGGGTCGTTAGACATAGGAAAGGATTCGCGCGCGGGAGATCAGGGTTCGAATCTCGGTTAAAACAAGTGATTTTTAAAAAAACAAAAATCGACACCTACACCAATACAGATGACATAAATAACAATAATAATTAAAATGATAGCAATAATTATATAAAGTTAAAAGCTATTAAAAATTTAATTTTATTTATTTCCATTCTAACATAGTAAAATTTACTAAACGAGATAGTAAAATTTACTAAACAGGGATAGTAAAATTTAGTAAATATAACTAAAAATTAATATATAATATAGGAGATTTTCCATAACCAGTATATGAGAAATTACTAAACGACTTGTAAAACATGCTTATCTGTTTATGAATTTTTCATATAAATCATAAGCGTTTCAAGATTACTATCCAAATTTAGTCATTATTCTCATATTTTTTAGTAAAATTTACTATATTGCACGTCTCATAACGCGAAGCGTTTGAGGTAGTGCTCTACTCTCAACTCGTCAAGGTCAAGCAATTTTCTAGCCTTAAAATGACTCTATTACGTTCATATTCCATCGATAGGATAATATGAGTACACGTATATCAAGAAAATACTTGAGACAACTTATTTTATGTTTTTTAAAGAACATTGGTTCTGCTACTTTTAAGAAAAAACGAGTTTGAAAAAAATTTTACTTGGACGTGCGGATGTCTGTATGTATTAACTCTTTTAGGATGTAGCCAGAATAACTGCCGAAAAAATTATCGTATCGAGAGCGGTTTTTTTTTATTTTGTTCAGAATTTTCTTAAGATGAAACCTCTCGATATTCACTATCGTAGTTTCTATCGTTTTTTAAATATTAAATTAAAAGTGATGACTGATGGCATTTTTGTATACAAAATCCCGTGTATGTTTTTTTCCACTGGTGCTACCTCTGACGGATATGTTTGCAAACCTCATATATATAGATATACTCTGTTGTGGGCCTTTTACCGGTGCTGCATCCAGACGGCTTTTTTTTTGCACAACTCTTTTTTACTTTCTTTCTATTTTTTTGACGTCAAATGTTGACATAAACAGTAGCGTTATAGTAGCAAAATTTTTCTTTTTTCTACTCTGTAATTGAGGAGTATAATTGAGGAATACAAGTTATTTTGACTTTAAAATTAAATAAGCGTTATGAGGCGTGCACTTTTGGATTCTCCAAACTTTTTTTTTCTCCGTGTTCCCTAGAAATTGGTAATTTGGTACTATAATATAAATTATCAACAACTATGTCAGTTTTGAATCTCTTTTTAAAAACTATTTTAAACTGATCTCAAAAGTATTTTTTTATGAATATACATCTTTAAAAAAAAAAGGAAACTGTTAAAATTCATAATAAATAGTAAACCAAATTAATTTATAATAAGAATCATATCGGTTACTTGCACATTTAACCTGGAACCATTTATAAGACTTCCACCCAACTTTGATTCCGTCATATATATTAAATAAACAACTGTTATATCTATTGTTGTAAGTAAAGTCCTTCTTTATTGTCACATATATTAATTAAGCAGTGATAGTAAATGAATCTATAATTGTTTTATAATTTAGTAGTCACATTAATTTCTTTGAATATTATTTTTACACCTGGTTGCATTTATATGATTTAAATTTAAATATTCGTCAATCAATGAGTTTAGTGCTTTATTTGTTAATGATAATTGTTACGTTTTGAATAATTCCCAATATTAATTTTTAATTATTTAATAATTATTTGTATTGTCTATAAACAATGGAGACTGATCCTGGTCACAGCACCACTGTTACGTTTTGGGAATTACCCCAAATAAATTGAAAATAAAAATTATTTTTAATTATTTAGTTTAGTCCAGGCTTGGCCAATTGGCACCCCAAAATAAGGTTGAATTAATTTAGGATTAATTGTAGTTTATTAATTACTTATGAAGCAGAGGTTCGAGCTCCATAAGCTCTCTCCCAAGACTGACTATTTAGTCATTATAAAAATATAATAAAGTCAACAGAGTTGACAAAATGTTGACGCTGCATCTCAGGTTCTCTGTGAGAGAATGGTCGTGGACCGGGTCTCATGCATCGTCATCTGTTTTGACTATCCGCAAGCCACGGCGACTCTCTTATCGTAACCGATTTCCGTTACATTGCAAAAAATTAATTTATTAAAAATAGTTAATTAAATTTAATCAATAAAATATTACGGGAACGTAACATAATATATGTTTGATGTTTTACCGCAATTAATTTTTTATTTTTTCATTAAGTTTTGGTAGTTGATGTTAAGTACTATCTACTTGATGTTGAATAAATTTTTATCTTAATGAATAACATTTTATTTATGAAAATTTTTAACTTCCCGCTAAGAAAATCGATGATTTTCGAAAAATTCGAGAAGTTATTGTTTTCACCCCAATTTTTGAAAATCGAGTATTCATCAGATGTCGACGTTTTGAGATCCAAGGAAGCTATTCTGACTATTTTCAGAATGATGTCCGAGTGTATGTGTGTGTGTGTGTGTGTGTGTGTGTGTGTGTGTGTGTGTGTGTGTGTGTGTGTGTGTGTGTGTGTGTGTCTGTTAAGGTGGTTAAGGTTATTGTTAAGGTGGCAATCGAAAGAGCTTGTTGGCCGTCATCTTTCCTGAAAACTTCAGATCATTTGATCAAGTACACGGAAAGAAATTTTTTGCGGATAACACTATGCTGTATGTTCGATTCGACCATACTATATGGTAGCAAGGTTTTTTTCATTCATTTCAAAATTGTATGTATAGATGATTTGGCCATACGGGAATGGTAACATTCACAATAATCATGGCGTATGAATCTATGTCAGTATGGGCGTCAGGCACATACTGCTTGGTGGTCTCCACAATGCTTCTGGCAGATAACCCTGTTACGTCCAAGATGACGAAAACACGTTTTTCAGTCCCTTGATTTTGAGTCAAAGCACTTAAGCCATTTACTCGTGTAGCGGGGGCCTCGCTATTTAGTGTCGAGTATGTCAATATACGAAAATAGGATGTACGAGGTGAATGGATGTGTCTTATCACTAGATAAATGAACAATTAATTAAACTTACAGTTAGTTTATTCAATATAACAATATGTCAGGATACAAGATTTGGCTGAGCTAGA
The DNA here is from genome assembly GCF_029852145.1 of Microplitis mediator. NCBI lineage: Eukaryota > Metazoa > Arthropoda > Insecta > Hymenoptera > Braconidae > Microplitis > Microplitis mediator. The sequence continues at coordinate 7,376,235 of NC_079977.1, forward strand.
GACCAGATTGTTGATTGGAATTCGACTCGTATGAAATTGTTGTTGGTTGAAATTCGATTCGAAATAAATTGTCGTTGGTTGAAATTCGATTTGGAATGAAATGTTGTCAGGTGGCTTGATGGTTGGTTACGGTTCTTGAATGTTGATAATTCCCTAGCGGTTTTGGTACCACCGTGAGAACTCGGAAAAAACTCGACAGAAACTCGGTGTTTCGAGGGTGTTTTGACAGTGTTTTCGCGTTAGAAACGTGGCGTTTCGTGTGCAATTACGACACGGAGTTTTTACGGAGTTTTCACCGTGTTTTTGAAGAGTTTTGCCAGTTTTCTCTTGGAGTTTAGTTGGTGTTTTCTTGGAGTTTCGTCGGTGTTATCACGGACTTTTGTTAGTGTTTTATCGGAGTTCTTTGGGTGATTCCTTGTAGTTTAGTCAGAGTTTCCACAGATTCTAGCGCTTTTAGCGCCACCGTAGAAATTCGAAAAAAACTCCAGCGAAACTCGGTGTTTCGAGGGAGTTTTGACGGTGTTTTCATGGCAGAAACGCGGTATTCTTGTATACAGTTACGACACGGAGTTTTTGCGGAGTTTTGTTGGTGTTTTTACTGACTTTCGTTGGTTTTCTCTCTGAGTTTTATTGGTGTTCTCTTGGAGTTTCGTCGGTATTATCACGCAGTTTTCTTGGTGTTTTGTAGGAGTTTTTAATGTGTTTCTTTGTAGTTTAGTCAGAGTTTTTACGGATTCTCACGCTTTTAGCGCCACCGTAAGAATTCGGAAAAAACTCGATTGAAACTGGGTGCACTAAGGGAGTTTTGACGGCATTATCATGGTAGATACGCAGTATTTTTGTGTAGAGTTACGACACGGAGTTTTGTCGGTGTTCTTGCTGAGTTTCTTGGGTGTTCTTTTGGAGTTTCATGGGTGTTTTCGCGGAGTCATCTTTGGGCTTGCTCGGAATTTCTATAGTGGTTTTTTATGGTTTTTGCGGAGTATATTGAGGGTTCTTTCGTCGTTTTGGTAGTGGTAACTTAGAGTTTGTGTGGCATATTTATGACATTTTGAAATAAAAAACTTGAACATTTACACTATCGGTGGTGCTCTGGTTAAAAAAGAGAATTAAAGAGGATTAAAAATTAATTGAATCCTTTTTAATTCTCCGCAGAGAATAAAATAGAATTCAAAAGAATTCAAATTTAGCAATTTTCAACACTTTTTAATCGTCTTCAGAGAATTAAATAGAAAATTAAATAGAAAAAAAAACCACACCGTGGACTTCAAATTTTTTACATTGTTTGGATGTCCTTAACAATTTCAAAGTTTTAGGTTATACGTTTAGAATATAAAAATGATAATTATGATTATAAAATCAATCTAATACGTTGATAAATTTACTAAATTAATATAAATATATAGAAGATATTAATATAAATAAATTAAATAAATCAATGCCATTTAATTAAAAAAATTCATATAAATTTATTTAAGAAATAATATGTAATAAATTAATATAATCAAATTACAAGTTTAAATTCAATTAATTACTTTTATTATAAAATTAACAATTTTTAATAAAAGTAATGAAATACTTTAAACCATTTGAATAGTTTAAAATTTTAATGACAGGTACTATTCACTTATAGTTACAATTTAATATTATCACTTATTAATTATCATCATTAATTAATTCACATTATAAAATAAACAATTTAAAATAAATGTAATATTTGTTTTGATCGCCCACAATCGAATTTCCACGATAGTATCGAGCCTTTTATACATTTTAAATATTAATTTTCACAGAATTGTTATTTATCGTACTACTTTTTAATCACGATAATAAACTATTTATTACACCACTAATTTAGCATAGTAATAAATTATATATAAACGAATTCATATAAAATTATTTGTATTATATAGTTATTATTATGTTTAATTACACAACACTTTACTTAGCAAATTTTTATCATGAATTTGAGGTTATTTAGTATATTATGTAATTGTAAATATATCTTGACGAAGACAGTACATAGGTGGATGTAATGTTTAATCAGGGTATCACTTCTAAGTCATCGATTATTCTTTAATCAAATGAATTATTTAAGATAAACCAATATGATCAATAATTTAATTAAAAAATAGATTTACTTGTAATTACAGAGATATGCATTTTATAATTAGTACTTTATTCTTATTTGAAATAAATTTTTCAATTGAAAAACAAAATATCATTTACTTTGAAACAACGTTTTCTATGATCAAATTCTAGTATACAATACAATATATATACTTAATACCGTTGGAAAGCCGCGAATCTATCAAAAAAATTCCCAGAATATATCGACAGTACACCCTCAAAACTCCGCAAAAACTCCAACAAAACCCCGTGTCAAAGCCGTTAAAACTCCGACGATACACCGATGAAACTCCGTAAAAACCCTAACAAAACTCCGGAGAAACACCGACAAAACTCCGAGTGTCAAAGCCGCTAAAACTCCGACGATACACCGACGAAACTCCGCGAAAACCCTAACAAAACTCCGGAGAAATACCGACAAAACTCCAAGAATACACCGGCAAAACACCGACGAATGTCCAAAAAAAAAACCGTGAAAACTCCGGGTAAACACCGACCAAACTCGAAGAAAACACGAGAGAAACCTTGTCTCGTAACTTCACAAGAAACGCCGCCCTTCTACCATCAAAACACCGTCGTAACTCCGTCGATACACTGTGGAAACACTGTAAAGGAGTAAACACCGTAGAAACTCCGTGTTTTCACCACGTTTCTACGGTGTCGTCAAAACCGCTAGGGTTGTTGATGTAAATGAGCAAAGGGGTTTACTTATACTGGGTAATTGACAATCTGTCTGAATATACTTTTTAATATAACGAAATTTTATTTAAATGTGAATAATAAAAATTAAAGCAGCAATAATATTCAATAGAAATAATTTAATTATTTAAATTATTTATAATATTAAATAAAAGAATTAAAACTCGAAATTATTTTTATTTAAAATTGATGAAATGAATAGGCGCAATTTCGGGGTATTACAAATTTATTAGATGGCAAGGATAATTAGTAATATTAACATTATAAATATACATAGATAAGTAAATATAAAATAGACCTCTTCGGTACGATGGCTAATGCCAGACTGACTCATTCATATTTACAACAAGGTAATTATAATAAGGCCCTTAGGTATTTCTATGACTCATTATCGATGAGCTCATGTCTTTCGTACCCTCAACACCTCCCCTCGAAAACATGAGTGAGTATACTTTATCAACATACATTCGTCATACCGAGATTACATCTACATTCGCGATGTTTTGCACCATTCAACCCTTTCGTTAAGACATCGGCTGGCATTTTCTCTGTACATAGGTATTTTAAATGTATTACATTTTTTTCACATAATTCGCGGATAAAGTGATGCCTCACATCGATATGTTTAGTTCTGGGGTGATAACTGTTGTTTTGTGCAAGCTTTATCGCACCCTGACTATCATTTAGTATAGTTACACATTCATCTTGAATATCTATACTTTTTAAAACATGACGTAGGTACAGTGCTTCCTTAGAAGCTTCCGAAATCGCCATATATTCGGCTTCGAGACTAGATAATGCTACTGTGCGTTGTTTACGTGCTTTCCAGCTGATAGGACCACCAGCGAATATAAACGCGTAGCCGGAGTACGACCTTCGATCAACAATGTCTGAGCTCCAATCTGCGTCTACGACACCAAATAATGGGATGTTTGTACGTTCATACATAATGCCGCACTCAATGGTACCTTTCAAGTATCGTAGAACTCTTTTAGCGGCTTTCCAGTGACTTTCATCGTAATTTGTATTAAATTGACTCAAGTAATTAACAGTATAAGCAATGCCGGGTCTAGTCATTACGGATAAATATAATAACGCGCCTATTAAACTTTGATAAGGATATTGACTCATTATATTAGTATTGACATGTTTGGGTTTTTCTAATTTACAATTTTTCTCAATCGGTGTTAGTGCTTCTTTACATTTATTCATACCGAAACGCTCTAATAATTTTTCTATGTACGACCTTTGACTCATACACACTCTCTTGTCTTTATCGCGTGAAAATTCAATACCTAAGCAATTATTTATTCCCCCCAAATCTTTCATTTCAAATGACCTTGCTAGCTCTCGTTTTACTTCACATAACCATTCGTTATCGTTAGTTGCAAAAATCATATCATCTACATATATACCGATTAACATTATTTTATTTTCCTTGCGCGATATAAACATACACGGTTCTTGCGGTATTAATTCGAAATTTAATCTTTTTAATTCGTCTACTAATGCCATGCTAAACCTGATTGCCGTAAACCATACAACGCTTTCTTTAATAAACAAACCGAATTATTATTTTTATCTATGGCTTTTATCCATCGCTCGGCTGTTTCAATAATTCTCTTATCGCGAATAACACTACCACTCGATCCTACTTTATCATTATTTATTATCTTAATTAATACTTTACGTAGTTGATCAGGAACTTCCATGTAAACCGTTTCTTCGAGGCTACCATTTAAATATGCAGTAACAACGTCCATCTGATGCATTTCTAAACCTAGCTCCGCTGAAATGGCTGCTAACAATCTCACCGACGTTGACCTCATTACCGGAGAATATGTCTCATAGAAATCCTCCCCTGGTCGTTGTGAGCAACCCTTTGCGACCAGGCGAGCTTTCTTTCTTCCTGTATTTTTCGTACAGAGAACAAGACAATTCCCGATCACTTTTCTTTCCTTTGGACGTGTGGTGATTTCCCAAGTGACATTCTTTATTTGTGCTAGAAATTCGTCTTCCAGGGCTAATTTCCATTGATCGGCATCTTCAGATTCCATTGCATCTTTCCATGTTATTGGGTCCTGCACTGCGAGATTTGTAATGAATGCGTCGTCATCTTCCGACATCATTACGTCGATCTCATCTTCTTCACTGCTATTATCTGTATCTATTTCTTGAGCTACATCACGATATTGCTTGCGTGGTCTTCCCACTGACCCCGTACGTACTATTCTTGGTCTGCCACGGCCTCTCTTTGGGGGGTCAATTATTTCATTCCAAGTTATAGTTGTTCCTCTTTTGCGCAACATTCGTGTGTTTTCAGGTATTGCTTCTGAAATCGGTTCACTTGCAGATCTTCTCATCAACCTTCTTCCTCTGCTTGCCTTACAGAACTTTCTGTCTGTCAAGTCTTCTCCTGTTATGACAGTTTCGAATTCGACACATCAAAATTATTTTCTGTGCATTCATTTTCATCATATATTTTTTTATATTCATTTTCGTATACTGGCTTATCTAAAAATCTGACATCACGGCTTATCACTAGCTTATTTGTCTTCAATAGATGCACTCTGTAGGCTTTTGAGTTTTTGTCGTAGCCCATTAACATTCCTTCCTCGGCTCTTGAGTCAAATTTCCCCTTATTTGCTCTTTTGTCTTTCACAAATACTTTACAACCGAAAGTTTTGATGTATGCGACGGTAGGAGTTTTCCCTTTCCATTTGCTAAATGGTACCTGTCCCTTCAGCGCTGCAGTTGGGCACCGATTTCGAACGTAGCAAGCTGTATTAATAGCTTCTGCCCAAAAAGCTGGTGGGACGCCTGCTTGACTCATCATACATCTGGCCATTTCCACTAAGGTGCGATTCATCCTTTCGGCAATACCGTTTTGCTGTGGGGTATATGGTGTTATCAACCTTCTCTGAATACCACATGATCTCAAATATGTGTCGAATTCTTCATTTACATATTCTCGTTCGTTATCGGACTGTAAAGCTTTTATTTTTTTATTCGTGAAATTTTCCACCTCAGCCTTGTATTCCTGGAATGTCTTGAGTATTTCACTCTTGTTTTTCACAAAATACACTTGGCACCAACGTGACTTGTCGTCTATAAATGTCACAAAATATTTTTTCCCGGATACTGATGAATGCCTCATTGGCCCACACACATCAGTATGTACGATCTCTAATAAATCCCGAGTACGGTCATCGCTGCCTTTCGGAAACGGAGTACTAGATAATTTTTCTCGCGCACATATTTCACAGTCCAACAATTTTTCATTGCCTTTCAAACTTAATCCATACACTAGTCCGTCCTTTGCCATTAGTTTTAAGTCGCGTTCGTTTAAATGTCCCAACCTCTCGTGCCACTCATCTATCGCACCCCTCACATGCTTCGCTTCGATATTATTTACCCTGCACTGTCTTACATAATAAAGATTTCCGATACGATCGGCTCGTATTACAGTTTCATTGTTTTTGTCTAAAACTATCGCATCATTTTTACTGAATCTCACTTCATACCCGTGGTCCGTGGCTTTTGACACTGATAACAAATTAGTACGTAAATCTGACACGTATAATGCGTTTACTAGATTAACTGCACACTCTTCGCGCCCAGTGTCTACACTCAACTTAATGTTATCTGTTCCCTTTATTCGAGTACTTCCATTATTCGCAAGCATTAGTTCATTATCCAAATACGAAAAATCCCGGAACAAATTCTTATCGTTGCACATGTGTGCAGTACAGCCACTGTCGATGCACCACTCGGCTCTCGTCCCCTCTCCGTACATTACCTCATCGATTGTACTTAGCATTGTCTTTGGATTTTGCGAGTCCGATGACTCGTTATCGCTTTGCTCCTTCGTATGACGTGCACTTTGTTTATATCTCGTATCGACCTTGGTCCTACAATATCGTGCAATGTGGCCTTTTCGACCACAGCGGTAGCACTCTGTTTCAAATTTATTTTTACGGCTTTTATCGTCGCCCCTTTTCTTTTGGTATGATTTATTTTTCCATTTGTGTGCATGATCCTCTTTCTTTACATACATAGCTCCCTGGTTCAAGGCCGTTTCCTAATTTCTTCTCCCTTGGTAATTTTCCAATATTTTTACTTTAAGAATTTCAGTGTTGGGTAGTTCATCCTTGGATTCAATTGCTGTACGAAACATGGTAAATGATTCAGGTAAGCTATATAACAATAGGATTGCCAATAACTCATCATTTGTGTTTACTCCAATTTCTTTAAGTTTCTTCACTGTATCGAAGAAATCATTTACATGTTTTTGGAGGTCACCTTCCTCCTGTAAACGTGTTAATACCAAATGTTTTAGCAATGATGCCTTCCGTGCAGGTCCCCTTGATTCATAAGTCGACTTCAACTTATCCCATATCTCCTTAGAGCTTTCCAAACCGTCCAGCGCAATTAACTCGCTTGAACTCACCGCTAACAGGATGTCCGATTCAGCCTTGCCATCATTTTTGATCCATTTTGCTACGGCGTCCGCCGGTTCCGTTGGTTTGCGGATATCACCAGATACATACCCCCAAAGGTCATTCTTTTTCAGAATGGCTCGCATGTGTATCTTCCATGTACTATAATTATCTCCCGTTAACTGATCAATTTTTACTGACGCTGCCATTTTCTGGCACGTATGGATTTTTTTTTTTTCACAACACTTTATTTAGTTATTTATTTTTACTAGGGCGTATTCTTCACTGGGCCCATAACCTGATGAAATGAATAGGCGCAATTTCGTGGTATTACAAATTTATTAGATGGCAAGGATAATTAGTAATATTAACATTATAAATATACATAGATAAGTAAATATAAAATAGACCTCTTCGGTACGATGGCTAATGCCAGACTGACTCATTCATATTTACAACAAGGTAATTATAATAAGGCCCTTAGGTATTTCTATGACTCATTATCGATGAGCTCATGTCTTTCGTACCCTCAACAAAAATGATTCTATTTTAAATTGTATAAATTCTGAATTTAATATTGCAACGGCTCGAGCAAGAAATAAAAATTTAATATTTAAAATAATAAGATGTGACGTAATCAAGAGCTTGATAATTAATGGGCGCAGAGGACTAATTTGCGGCAGTTTTTATAGGCGCATTCCTAGGCGAGGGGTAACACGCGCGACCTTGATTTGAGCTTTGTTACCAAAAACTAATGTTATTTGGAAGAGTTGAAGAATTGCGGGGCGTGGTGTGGAAAAAGGCGTACGTGACCATTTCGGGTAGAAGCTTCTAGAACAATACCCACACCAAGAAGGATACATCCGTTCCCCATGTTATTAGATAGGGACTATTTTAATTTGTTAATTACGGATTGTTAATTAGATTGAAAGCACAGGTGTTTATTGATTATTAATCTCTCTATTATTATCTTTCGATTAATTATAATTATTTCTTTTTATCACTATTGGTGTAGATGTTATTCGTATTTTTAATTATTATAGGTTAATTATGAGGAAATTTTATATTATTCTTGGTTTAACTAATTAAGGTGGACATTCGGGCTACGATGGTATTTTTAGTTTGTAATTATTTCAATTATTTATCGAGTTACTCAAGGTGGAATTTAGCGATATTTTCATATGTGTTAGTGAGAAGCGGAGGGATACATCGCACGAAGGGGCGGTGGAAGATGGGTCGAGCCGCACGCATCTCCAAATAAGGAGATTTTATAATGGTGGCACGCGTCAAGAGAAGAGACCGTGAAAGCGCAAGCGTCAAATACAACAAATTAGTTGAGTTATTAGAGACAGAAATAATATTCCTATATATGTGTTAATGAAAGACAATGGGAAGCGAAATAGTAGATTCCTTGACTGAACTATACTGTTTAGCTAGTCGGTATATAAGTTTTTATTCTAATCTCGCGTTCTACTTTCCTTACCCGCTGGGTTATTATAATTCTCTCGTGTTGTTATAGATAGGTGGCTATGAGGTTGGTTATTATCTGTAGGATGTTAAAATTATTATTATTATGGTTATATTTTCTGTCGCAATATGTTATGGTTGTCCTATGATATGTAGTTAATTAGTGGTTATCTTATTTATTTTCTCGCCAGTACGTTAGAATATTGCGTCTCCAATTTTTAATATGTTTGTGTTATTTTAACTGGGGTATAGTGTTTCCTGTTTTTCATCAACAATCTCAACAATCATCTGGCCTTGGATATATAATATTTTTTTTTATAGTTTTCTTTTTATTTAATAAATTTTAAGTTATTTCCGGAGACACGCATTTTTGAGTAAAATAATTTTTGATTTAAAAAAATTTTTGATGAACATTTTTTTTGTTTGATTAAAAATCAATTTTTTTGGTTAAATATTTTTTTGTATTTTGTCCAGATTTTACTCCAATGCTTGGTTTAGTTGCATTAAGTCGTAGTAGTCAAGATAAGTCATTATTGTAGAAATACTTAGTGCGTCTAGTTCTGTGAAAAAAAGTCATACAAAAACCATTGGGATTTCCTTAAACGTTTTGCCTTAATTTCCCTGCCTATTTTTTTTATTAGCTGATTAGTTAAAGAAAAAAAAGTCAAGTAGTCGACAGGATTCTTATTGGTTCTTGATTACAGGTTGACTCCAAAAAAGAAATTTCCCCTTACAAAATGACAGTTGGGTTGATATTGTAGATGAAAATATTCCGAGTCAACAGAACTCCGGAAGTTGCGTACAGTAACTCCGCAGTGGAAACATACAACCTTATCTCCTTCACCGGTGTAGAAAAATCCATTTTTAGATAAGTCGTCAGATGTGATGTAGGGCACTGACCATCCTTGAAAACTGGCTAAACGATCAGATTCTAAACTGTAGCGAGGATAACGTGGTGTGAGTAATAAATTGGAATAATTAGTTATTAGTAAGTCTCTTATAGCCTTGGTATCCAATTCAACGGATGCGTCCATGCATAGAATACTATTCGGTGAAGCCATTGTGAGAACTGCTTGTACCAGTCTTGTTCTTGACATGAATTCTTCGTTACCTCGTCTAGCAAAAGAATTTCCTTACTAGATTGTCTATTGTGGGTGTATACCTTTTATACATATAGTGATAATATAAAAAAAAATAATAGAGAGAAAGAAAGTATATATGTATGTATACATAAAAAAAATTGGACATCTTGTTTTCGTTTCCAGTTAAGTACTATAGCTCTTCTTCACTACCATTGCTATCTTCCTTAGGCGGAAATATATTTGAATAAGCTAATCGGTTTAGGTGGATTATTTTTTCCTTCCGATTGATTATTAATTTAATATTGTTATCCGGCATCACTTCTATTATCTCATACGGTCCTTCGTAGAGGAGGTGAAGTTTTCCATTCTTTTTCCCTTTTAGTAAGAATACATAATCACCCGGATGAAAATATACTGCATTTATTTTTCGATCATAATATTTTTTTGACCTTTCCTTTGCTGTGATTAAATTTTCACGCGCTAAATTTTGCACTTCATGGATTCGCGTTGTTAATTCCGCAATGAAGTCTTCATACGTTGGTAGTTGATCCTCTTCTGATTTACTAGATGGTAACCTAGCAGGTCGTCCATATACTAGTTGAAACGGTTGATAGTGTGTTCCTTCGTGCGCACTGGTGTTATAAGAGAATGTAGCTAGCTCTAGCCATTCGTCCCATTCTTCCGCTTGATTCGCGAATTGTTTCAAATATTCTACCAAGGAGTGATGAGACCTTTCCAATGAACCATTAGATTGTGGGTGAAATGCCGTAGTTCAGTATCTTTTTATTCTGAATATTCTCGCAATATCACGTAAAAGTAGTCTAATAAGATTCGCTCCCTGATCGGTTAATATAGATTTAGGCGGTCCATATACACAGATAACCCGTTTAGTAAAAGCCCTTGCGATATCTTCAGATGTCGTCTTTTTAAGGGGAATAGCAACAACCAATTTAGTCAATAAATCCTGAACGGTTAGAATATACAAATTTCCATTTCTAGTGCTTGTAAGAGGGCCAACAATGTGTAATGCGACCTTATCAAAGGAATTTTCCGGGGTGTCGGTTATTTGCATAGGTTGTTTTGTTTTAACTCTTTTTAATTTAGATAATTGACATGATAATTAATTTTGAATGTACTTCTGAATGTCGACCTTCATATCCTCCCAATAATGACGTAAACGTATCCGATTGTATGTCTTTGTGACCCCCTTATGTCCACCGATTGCCGATGCATGCGCTTCCTCTAAAATCGTTTTTCGATTATTCCGATCAACGTATTCAACTACGCCTAAGCAGACTACTAGAGTAGTTTCTAGCTTAGTAAAACAACCTCGTAGTATAGCTAATATTTGATTCCATGATTTACCGTTAATTATTCGCGATTTAGCTATACTTATAGCGCGCAGTTTTAATTTGTCTAACGTATTAAATAATGTTTTACGTATCCAACTCCAGCTTACAATTTCCTGCGAATTTAATATTATTACAACATGATGTCGCTTTCCTACACGAATTAATGTTATACTTTTAGATTGTAATTTTTTAAAACGCGGTAGTAACGATTTTTCATGCATTCTCCGAGAGCCATCGTCACATGGTTCTCCTTTTTCGTTCAAAAAGTAAAGATAATTATTTTTTTGCATAAATATCTGATCTCGAGTTTCTACTACCCGTCGTGGTGCTCCTGATCTGTTTCGTTTCAAATCCGGTGGTTCTTTATCTTCATCCAACACGGGATCATCCTCTTCATTGTCGTATCCTAGCTCTAGGTCCTCGAAGTTTTCTGAACCGCTATCGTCATTCTTTTCCCAATGAAATAGTTGTCCCTTGGACTCTGACCTTAGTGTATCATTTACATTTGCATTTGCAAGTGCCCAGTCATCTGATTTTTCGTCATCTTCCGTTGAATCGTGATCTTCTTTTATTTTCTTAGGTTCCTTTTGTATGATCCCGACTAGAATTTTTCATAAGGGCCTGACGAGGTCCTTATCGGGTTAACCTTATTTCAAATAAGGTCCCGATCAGGGTATCCTGACGAAGATCCTGATATAGATGTAACGCTTAAGACCCATGAGGTCCTTATCGGGATTGCCTTATCAGAACCTTACCAGGATATCCTCATCACGTCCTTATCAGGATTGCCTTATCAGGTCCTTATCAGGATATCCTCATCAAATCCTTATCAGGATTACCTTATTAGTAATTATTTTTAAAAAAATATTAAATTGCAAACAAAAAATAAGAGAATTTTAATTCGATCGAGAATGGTATCTATTGTATTGAGAGCATTAATTAAAGGAAGTAAACATATTTTTTATTGATGAAAAAATCCCGATAACTGCTGGGCTCGAACCTGTGTCCTTTCGATTCAAAGTCCTCGATGCTATCCACTAGGCTAACATCCACAAGTGATCTTGAAAGTGTAAATATAATATTCATTATGATGTCAAAGAATAACTGATGAAAAAGTAAACAATCTGTGTTACATTGATTGACGTGATTTTTATATAATATTCTTTTGTACTTTTTTTAATTTCTAGCCTGTAAATGAAATATTTAAAGAGATGGGATAACTTTTTCTTTAATAAGGATATCCAGATAAGGTCCTGATCAGGAACTCGTCAGGTTGACCCGATGGCAAATAACTTTTTTTTTAATAAGAATATCCTGACGAGGCCCTGATCAGGAACTCGTCAGGTTGACCCGATGGCAAATAACTTTTTTTTTAATTGAGATATCCTGACGAGGTCCTGATCAGGAACTCGTTAGGTTGACCCGATGGCAAATAACTTTTTTTTTAATAAGAATATCCTGACGAGGCCCTGATCAGGAACGCGTCAGGTCGACCCGATGGCAAATAACTTTTTTTTTAATAAAGATATCCTGACGAGGTCCTGATCAGGAACTCGTCAGGTTGACCCGATGGCAAATAACTTTTTTTTAATAAGAATATCCTGACGAGGTCCTGATCAGGAACTCGTTAGGTTGACCCGATGGCAAATAACTTTTTTTTTTAATAGAGATATCCTGACGAGGTCCTGATCAGGAACTTGTCAGGTTGACCCGATGGCAAATAATTTTTTTTAAATTAGGATATCCTGATGAGGTCTTGACAAGGAACTTGTCAGGTTGACCCGATGGCAAATAACTTTTTTTTGAATAAGGATATCCTGACGAGGTCCTGATCAGGAACTCGTCGGGTTGACCCGGTGGCAAATAACTTTTTTTTGAATAAGGATATCCTGATGAGGTCCTGACAAGGAACTTGTCAGGTTTGCCCTAATAAGGCAAACCTTATATTAACCTGATAAGGTCCTTATGGTACTTCAGGCAAATCAGGAAGAAATTCTAGTCGGGTATCCTTGATTGTCTTCGTGTTCTTGTTGCAACAGGAGCACGGTATGGTGTGGATGGTTGAGGTGCTTCCATTTCTTCGGCCTTGGCTTTTGCGGCTTGAGCTCTTGTTATGGCCAATATTTGTGCTTTTGAATCTTCACTTAGTTCTTCCTCATTTCCGATTTCTTCAATTTGTAAGGATGGTGGATTTCTGGATAATGCGTCAGCATTAACATTCGTTTTTCCAGCTTTATAGATCACTTCAAATTGATATTCTTGCAGTTTTAATCTCCATCTGGTTAAACGTGAAGTTGGATCCTTTGCTGTTTGCATCCAGACCAATGGTTTATGATCCGTAACTAATTTAAAAGGTCGTCCATAAAGATATGGGCGAAATTGAGATACCGAATGTAATATTGCTAGTGCTTCCTTTTCATAAGTACTGTGTTTTTGTTCGTTATCATTTAGAACGCGAGATGTATATTCTACTGGACGATCCTTCCCGATAGGTCCTTGACTTAGTATTCCAGCTATTGCAATACCTGAAGCATCAGTTGTAACCACAAAAGGTTGTGACTGTTCAGGGTATTGTAATATTGGCTCTTCACATAGTTTGTCTCGTAAAGTTTCAAAAGCTTCTTGTTGACTCTTGCCCCATTCGAAGGTCATTGACTTCTTTAATAAATTTGTTAAAGGTTTTGCAATTTGTGAAAAACGATGAATAAATCGGCGGTAGTATCCTGCAAGTCCTAAGAATTGGCGTATATTCTTTTGAGTTCGTGGACGAGGAAAATTTTTGACTGCCGTTACCTTAGCTGGATCAGGTCGTACTCCCTCAGCTGATATAATATGACCCAAATAGATGACCTCCCTACGTAAAAATTCGCACTTGTCCGGTTGAAGTTTTAAATTCGCATCTTTAAGTCGTTTCATTACTCGTTCTAATTTTAAAGAATGTTCTTCTAGTGAACTTGCATAGATCACAATATCATCTAAATAAACAAATACTTCCACTCCTTGTAAACCCGATAAAACAATATTCATTATTCGCTGAAAAGTAGCAAGTGCAGTTTTAAGTCCGAATGGCATACGTGAAAATTCAAAATGTCCAAACGCAGTTGAGAAAGCTGTCTTATGACAATCAGCTGGATCTACTTCTACTTGATGATAACCAGATTTCAGATCTAGTGTAGAAAAATAAATTGCTCCACCTAATTGTTCTAAAATCTTAGTTATTAGAGGCAGTGGTTGAGCATCACCAATAGTTTTTTCATTTAAAGGTCTGAAGTCCAATACCAATCCATATTTCTTATTACCTTGTGAGTCCGGGTTCTTTGGTACAATCCATACGGCAGTATTATACGGTGAAATTGAAGGCACAATGATTCCTTGTTCTTCTAACTCCTTAGCTTGCTGATTTATTTCCCCTCTTAAAGTTTGTGGGTAGCGATACTGACGTGTGAATACTGGTACATCATCTATAGTTCTGATTTTATGTGTTAATACATTCGTACAACCCAGCTTGTCTCCAGGTAAAAAGTAGCTATCATGATAAGTTCTAATATGTTCAATAATGCTCTCCTTCTCTTCCTCATTCATGTGACTATGTCTTAAAAGCTGTATTATTTTATTCACACGCTCTTCTTTTTGATTTAATGAATATTTATTATCAGCTTGCCTACCACAATCATCTTCCAGTTGTGTGTACACGATGCTACTTGTTTTATCTCCTGCGTTGGCGTCGTCATTAGAACTAGTGTTATCACTCCGTATGTTGACCTTGCTGCGATGGTCACTCACATGACTGTTATCTTCATTACTATTATTATTATTTTTGATCTTACATTTCTTTCGACCTCTACACTCACAATACGCATTCATTTTAAAATTAATGCAATCATCATTATCATCAAAATTACACCAATTATCATTAAAATCCGCTTCACTTCCTTCTTCAATTGATTCTTCTTTCCTTGGTTCTTCATGATCCTCCGAATCGTCTGGCATCCTTTTATTTTCTTGATAATTATTGACAACATACACAATACTATTTCCTTCACTACATTTTTTATAATTAAAATCATCATTATTTTTATCAAAATCACAATTATTTTTATTTTCTTGACGAACGTCTTTATTTTTCTTCAAATCAAAATCACACGTAGTTTTGTTTTTCTTAAATTCACGATTACTTCCATTGGTTTTCCTGATCCCAGGATCGGGATTAAAACGATGATAACTTTTATTTCTTTCAATATTAATTTCTTCAACATCATAAACATTTTTATTCCTTTTAAATTCACAATTAATTTCTTCAGTATCAATTTCTTCAATATCACAATTATTTTCATTTTCATTAAATTCACAAATATTATCTTCAGCGTTATAATCACTGGTATTTTCTTCATAATTAAATTCTTCAATATCACGAACATTTTTCTTTTCTTGAGGTTCACAATTATTTTCTTCAATATTATTATCACTTGTATTTTCTTCAGTATTATAATCATTTATATTTTCTTCAATATTAAATTCTTCAATATCACGAACATTTTTCTTTTCTTGAAATTCACATTTATTTTCTTCAACATTATTATCACTCGTATTTTCTTCAGCGTTATAATCATTTATATTTTCTTCAGTATCACGAACATTTTTATTTTCTTCAAATTCACAATTATTTTTATTTTTCCGACCTTTGACACCCTTGACATTCTAACCATCGCGTACGGATACATTGACTCTTTTATCCTGTGGAGAATTAATAATAGCTTTCCTCTCGTAATTAGAAACCGAACGGGCATTTTTGTTCCCTTGAGAAACACTTAGTTTAACCTTTTTAACACATACGGCATCCTCGCCGCTAACTAGAGCCACACAGGCATTTTCAGGAACATAATCGGCATCCTCGCCGTCAACTAGGGCCACACAGGCATTTTTATTATTTTCAGTGTAACAATCGATACATATAAATTGCGATTTAATCGATCAAAACAATAGTTTATATTATTACTTATATTTCTCATTATTTTTGTTTACAAAAAAAATACTAGACTACGCCCAATAATTCGACCTTTCTCTGGTATCTATGTACGTGTATGCACGATGACCGTGAACGGACAGGGATAAACAGATGGGACTACGTTATACCTATCTGTCCCTTTCTCTTTGTCATCTTTTCTCAGTCTAACTATGATGCTTAGAAGTATACTCATCTTGCATCCACACCTACCTGCGTACTTCTTGCGACAATACATTTACAATAGAATGTGTGTGTATGTGTGTGTAAGCATAGCATCAGATAGATGATCGAAATTATGATGAAATCATCGTCCACTTTACTTGGGACGCTTGCACGTGTGCACTGGGCCTTTGATAAATCCGTGGTAAACAACTTTACGAGCTAAATGATTGACGTTACTTATAACTTAAATTCAATATTTCTAGTCATATTTTGATTTCCAAAACTATTGCTCAATAGGCTTACTCAGTTGTTTTTGTCACATAAGATGACCTCCAAATCCGGAATATTCACGCATCATATTTTTGTTTATTTTTGAGATATATCTAGACACCCTTTTACCAATACCGGACTTATAACATAGATTGCTCAACATGCTTACGCATTTGTTTTTCACATGCAAACCCGGAAGACTTACGCATCATGTTTTTGACGCATCTCAATTCCCTAAACCCGGAAATTATAGCTAACACTACACCTACTGCGTGAATTACTCATTTGTTTGTCACAAAGATGACCACCGAATCTGGTACCCTTGCGTAATACTTCATTAGATCATCATCGATGAGCTAAACCAGGAAGAAATCCATAGGAACCAATACACTTCCCCCATTCAAAACTAGGGTATATAAACTGCCGAAAAACTAACGAAGGCAGTCAATCGCTAATCTAAAGTAATCTCTGCCGGATCTCGAGTCAATAGCTAATCTATCGCCGGTTCTTGGTCTGAAATTCTATCAACCTAAAGATTAGTACTAAACGGCCGCGTCCGATTAGTGCCGCGAATCAGAGTCTGAAATTTTAATCGTTGTCCACGTGACGGTCCACCGCCTAGGAAATCGGGCTCCTTGGTCAAATACTTAAATTTTAAACTTGCTAAAATCTCGGTTGATTCGACTCACTCAAAACAGGATCATCGGTCTCGTGACGGTCCACAGCCTAGGAATCCGGACTCCTAGATCTAGATCCTGAATTAAAATAAAATAACTCGCATTCGTATTCGATAGATAGGGGAGTGCATCATCTCGGTACCCCAGTAGCTTCGAATCCGAATAGTGCTTTTAATTCCGCTGAATTTAATTCACGAAGCCACAGTGCCGTGTCCCAGTGCAATTAAAAAAATAAAAGACATAAACTGTATAATTTCGCAATCATAAATTCAAATTGGTGAACTGTGAGAGAGTGTGATCAGCGAAAATTGTAAACCACTTCAACCTGAGTGGTAAGTCTAATTAAATATTGTTAAAAGTATAACACACCTATGTAAAACAACATATAAGAATATACAATTCTTTTCCTTTTATAAAATATATCTTTTTCTTATTATACCTCTTGCTCTAACATTCATAAGTGAACGGGTACAGAAAGAGACAGACGTAAAGAACAGGGACTTCTCGAGGGCCCACATTCACCTACCTACTTTCCATTCGCTCTAATATCCCGGACCTATCCTAAGCCACGCAGGTCAACAATCGGGATAGTCTATTGTACTTCCGCTCGGTACAAAATAGACTTATTTACTATTTTGAAATATTACCGAATATTTAACATTCTCACACTAGCCACGTGACGGTCCTTTTTGGCTCCTTGGTTGAGTTATAGAATAAATATTACGGGTAGTTTTCTAGTAAATAATTAATTAAATATAACCCTTCGCCCGTCGCCTTCACTCTCTCCGATCGTGACAGTCGAAAAATTTGGTGACAGCGGTGGGATACGCTGGTGAATCGTTCTTTTATAAAAAAAATTTATAAATCTTATTCGATTCTTATTTTAACCAATTTAAAATAAAACGTCCTGCCTTGTTGAAATTTCCGAGTTAAATTTCAACTTGTAATTTTAAGTATTTAATTCTCAAATTTTAACCCTCAAAATTCTAATCTTCAAAACCTTATAAATTTTCAATAAATTCTCAAACTAAAAATTCTATATTCAAAACATTTTTGAAATTTAAATCAACAATATTTTCTATTTTTCAAAAAATAAAAAAAAAAATCTCTCTCTAAATTTCTTTACAAATTAAACAACTACATTAAACTCTAAAAACAAAAATTTTTCTTTTGACATTTTAGAGTAAAACAAAACTGATTTAATTTTCTTAATTCAATCATTAAACTATTTTTTTTCAATCCAAATTATTATTTCAATTTTTAAAATCATTTTGATAAATTTTATCCATCGCAGAAAATTCGAAAATATTCAACGCGTTAAAACTAATTCGAGATCTTTTCAAAATAATTAAAAATCTAAAACCTTTAACCTTTTATCTGAGACTTTTTTATATTAATCTTTATTTTAAAATAAAATTCTGGAATAAATATCTGAATTACTCTCAAGAAACTTTTTATTCTTTGCAATTAATAACTCAATAATTCTTTTCTTAAAACTTGCTGCAATTTTATTTTTGAACTTTTATCGTATTTTAAAATAAAACCTTATTTGAGGAAGTTTTCACATTTTCAATTCTAATTTTTCAAAGATTATCACAATTTATTGTTACCTACAATTTTACTAGCCACACACATTATTACCACTACAAGTGTATGCCTACACTAAAACGCAATAAACAAACAAAAGTTAAATATCACATTGAAAGATTAATTTCAATCATAGAAGACGCGCCATCGTGTCCTTTTATAAAAAAATATTTGCTCGCTAATAGATCACAAAATTTTATTAATTACAAACTCACACTAGTTGATATACCTAAACAATTTTTAAAATTCAATTATAACTTTTCAAGTCTAGATCCTCGAACGCAGGTATTAGACGAAAATTCAATCTATTACCGATAAATTCAGTTATTAAAACTTAAAGTCAATTTCAGTAAAAATAAATTTGTGGATTTTTAAAGGATAAGTCAATTCTTTCATATAATACTGCCGAGTTTTGCGTACAAACCACTTGCTATCTTTTGCACCCGAAATTGCAAATTATTTTTGTTAAACCTTGGTTCATTTATTATTCATTCATCACTCACCTCATTAATTACGGTTGTTTAGAATTGCGCAGACTTCTTGTCGAATTCTATTCAACCCTTCATCGATTGCCTAGATTTGCGCAGACTTATTGTCGCATTCTATTCAATCTATCATCGAATCAATTGGAATTGCGCAGACTTCTTGTCGCACTCCAGGCGGTTCATTCATTATTCACTAACTCACTCATTTTCAAGGTGACATAAAAATTTGTAATATTTCGTCAGATCAGTTATTTTAGTATTCTTACTTTTAATTGATCAGTGGAGCAATTGTGAAAAGTGCCTTGTGCGCACAACTTAGAACTACCGAATGAAACGGGGTAAACGCGCTGGTAGAAAGTATCAGTTGCGAAAGTTAATTGCAATATACCATAAGGGAATCGAACACAGTTACCATACACTCCCGTAACAATACCATTATCTTTACAAAATCCAGCAAATATTTTACAAAAACAGGAAATAAATTACTCACACTCGAAGGAGAAAAATATTTGTAGTTTTACAAAATAAACTTATCTCATTTTTATTTTTACACATAATCTAAACGTTATCAAATGAAAACCAGAAAACGCGCCGCACAAAAATATCAGTTACGGAAATTAACAGTGAGATTAGAAAAAGGGATAGTGAATCCACATCCTGTAAAAAGAGAAAAATTAAATAATACAGTACAACTTCAGAAAGTAGATAATTCACCTGACAGTAGTATCAGTAAAAATCCTGAAACTAAGGATAAACAAACACAAACAGACACAACACTTACATTTGAATAATTGATATATTTCCAACACTAATTACTTTACAATAAACACATTATAAATTTAATACAAGGCTATTCAAAATTCGGTAACAACTAATTAGTAAATATTTTTCTGTCAGCGCGACCTTTCACTTGCGTCTGACTATTGTAAATCTAGCTTTCCTTGCCAATCCCTTACTACTTACTAGGATTCTCATTCTTACTATCTCTATATTACCCTTATAACCTTTTCCAATTTAAACAACCAAAATGGCGGACGATGAAGAAGCTTTAGACGCACAAGTCCACAACATAACCCGACATGCGAATATTACGGATCAAATGATCACGTCCCTCGGGGAAAGTATGACATTGCATCAAGCGTTAATGCAAGTCCCGAGTTTTGACGGTAAAAATATGCCCTTACAAGCGTTCTTACAAGACGTAGAAAACGGTCTTACAATTGTACCAGAAAATCTTGAAAACACTTATTTTAATGAAGTTAAGTCCAAACTTAAGGACACAGCTAGAGACGCGATCGCGGATAAAACAATTAACACATTGGATACTCTCACAGCCGCGCTTAAAGAATATTTTGCCACCAAGAAAACGTATCCACAATACTGCGCGGATATTCAAGCTATTAGACTCAAACAAAACGAATCAATTCTAAGTTACTATACCCGAATAAAGAAAATTCGCGCTAACGCAGTAACTGCATTGAACGAAAGCTTTAATAATGATGTCGAGGTAACCGCGATGAAGAAGATGCTAGACGGTTTAGCTCTCGAGTCATTTAAACGCGGATTACCAGACGATTTAATATACGGAGTAAGTGTGCAAAATCCTGGCACTCTCGACGACGCATATAAAATAGCATTACGGCTCGAGGAAGACCTGCGAGGTAGCTCTCACCGTAACTCTAATTATTTGGCCTACGCGCAATCCGAATCCGCAAACCTTGATCTACCGCGTAGAACTCGAACAGTAAGTTTTCAGGACGAAGAACGCCGAAACACAATACCGTTCAGATTCACTCGCGAAGACCATACTAGATCATCTAATTCGTATAGTAGATCTCCGGTGCGAGATACAACTCCACCACGTGATAAACGTAACTATTCCGACCGTAGTAATTCACCTTATCGTCCGCGAAGTCGATCACCTGGAAGTTACTACCCATACTATCCTCCACCGGGCTACTTCCCTCCAATGCCATATCTACCTCCAATGCCATATCAATACCCACCTCCTGGAGCATATCCACCTCCAGTACCATACAATACACCATACTATCAAAATTATTCTCCCCAGGATAACAACCAAAACAGTCCTAACAACAATTATAACAATAACAACCCCAATTATTACAATAATCGTATCAATTATGATAATAATAACCAAAGATACGGTAATAATGGTTATAATAACTATAATAGGAATAATTATCGGAATGACAATTCCAATAATAATCCACAAAACCAACAGAATAATTCAAGACCAACTTCTCCTGCGCCGTCTAAAGAACTTTTAAACTCCAACGCGGTTCGACGGAGCGACGCGACATCGAACAGCGCGAACCCCACGGAAACGCGTCCACCATCAATCAGATTCCTGACCGTCGAAAATTCGTAATGTGGTCTGAAGTCCAGGGTAGAGGACCAGTCGTTACTCTAACAGCCCCGGAGTTGCGAAACGGCAGAGCTCGTTTTTTAGTCGACACGGGTGCTGATATAAATGTAATCAGAAAAGACGCACTGGCTCCTCGCACAGTAATCGATACCTGGGACTCAGTTTCCATAAAAGGAATCACTACTGAACGACTCGACACTTTAGGAACCACCGAAATTACATTTTTCGCAAACCCCGAGAAATTTCACGTTCTCGAAAATCCTTTGCCAATTCCAACCGATGGAATTGTCGGCATAGACTTTCTAACTGAAGAAAAGGTTGAAATATCTTTTCACCACAACACCATAGTCGCAGATTCCGAACCCGTACACCCAATTCCGCTCGAAAATACCAAAGGTGAACCATTTGATACACCTTCTGTAATTGTATTTCGAAGTGAAGACGAACCCTCAGTATTTCTATTAAAAGCCAGAACTCGAACAGTAATACCGATAAATCTTTGCAAGACAGATCTAAAAACTGGATTTTTACCTCGCATTGAAACTCGCGAAAATATTTTCATTGGTAACGCTTTAGTCACTAATAAAGACAGTACTTGTTATGTTTACGCGATTAATGCCTACGAAGACGATATAGAACTAGTCATACCGCCACAAGAAATAATTCCCTTTGAATGCGATGGCAGTTCAGAGGATTTCTTCGACGATTCTGAAGATAGTGATATACCGGAAGATGGACAAGATAGATTCGAGCGCATATGCGCTAGTCTCCGACTTGATCATTTAAATGTGTTGGAAAGAGAGCATGTGCATGAGCTTATTAAGGAATTTCCAATGCTCTTTCACCTTCCTGGAGATGATCTTCCAGCTACAACAATGATGACACACTCCATTCCAACAGTAGATGAAATTCCTATATCAGTCCGTCAGTATCGCTTCCCACCTGTACATAAAGAAGAAATCGCTCGACAAGTAAATAAATTACTAAATGACGGTGTGATAGCTGAATCTGTTTCTCCGTATAATTCACCTCTTTGGATAGTCCCAAAGAAGCCAGACTCAAAAGGCAATAAGCGCTGGCGTATGGTAATTGACTTTAGACAACTAAACGAGAAAACCATAGGCGATGCTTATCCTCTTCCGAATATAGTTGAGATTCTCGATAGACTAGGAGGAGCAAAATGTTTTTCGGTTTTTGACTTGGCCAGTGGATTTCATCAAATTAAAATGAATCCAAAAGACCAACCAAAAACTGCATTCAGTACACCGAATGGTCATTACGAATATAACAGAATGCCATTTGGACTGAAAAACGCTCCAGCTACTTTTCAACGACTTATGGACAGAGTTCTGTTAGGTCTACAAGACGTTGAGCTATTTGTATATCTCGACGACGTCGTTATCTTTGCATCATCACTCGAAGAACACGGCGTACGTGTCCGACGACTCTTCAATCGACTGGAACAAGCCAACCTAGTCTTACAATCAGATAAGTGTGAATTTTTAAACCTTAAAGTTGCATATCTTGGTCACATTATTGGCAATGGCGGCGTACGTCCAGACCCAAAGAAGACTGAAGCCATCGAAAAATTCCCAAGACCCAAGACAGTTACGAACATCAGACAATTCCTTGGCCTAGCTGGATATTATCGTCACTTCATCGAGAACTTCTCAGGCCGTGCGAAACCATTGACAGAATTACTGAAAAAGGATAATCCATTCAACTGGACCTCAGCTCAACAAGAAAGTTTTGACGATCTACGCAAAGCATTATGTACATCTCCAGTTTTGCAATATCCTGACTTTTCTCAACCATTTATTCTTACCACTGACGCTTCAGATCTCGCTATTGGCGCTGTGTTAAGCCAAGGAAAAATTGGTGAGGACAGACCAATTGCTTATCTATCAAGACTCCTCAAAAATGCAGAGCGAAATTACACAACAACTGAAAAAGAATGTTTAGCAGTTATTTACGGTATTTTACATTTTCGACCGTACCTATATGGACGAAGATTCACTCTCGTCTGTGATCACGAACCTTTAAAATGGATCGACTCCGTCAAGCCACCAGTACAACGGTTAGTTCGATGGAGAACGAGATTAAGAGAGTACGAATATGTCTTCTATTATAAACCAGGAAGATTGAATGTAAATGCAGACGCACTATCACGAAATCCTGTTGTTATGCCTATAATTCCCACAGGAAAATCTGAAACAGCTGCGAGACAGTCCAGTTCAATTGCCAAACATTTAGAACGACTGCGATCATCCGCTATAAAAGCAGCAGAGGCAAACGCCAGTACTATAGGTGAGAGAGTGAGGATGCGAAGAATAGCAAGTAATCCCTCGCTAGCACATCCACCTCCCATTAGACGTGCAAAAACTATTGCTGATATTCCAATACCAGAAAAACGTGAACCTGGTCGACCTCGGAAACAACCAGCTACCGTTCAATCAAGCGACCCGACACCACCAGTACCGCATGCTAGAGATAGTGCTTTTCCGAGCCTCGCTAGTAATCGCGTACCACCTTCCAAAAATTCTGAAAAACCAGGACCACTATCTACAAAAACTCGACCAACTGACTATCAACTTACATACGTAAATAATCCGCAAGGCGAAGAAACACCTGCGCTAACTGAACCAATACAAAATCCACTGCCTAGAAATGTTATTGAAGTATCACCTGGACCATCCTCAGGAAATGAAAACTATTACTGGAACCCACGTGCTGAAGATCCGACTTACGAATCGCCACTTCCAACTAGGCAACCCGAAGCACAATCCCACAGACCATCTAACGTAACCTTTCGACATCCTGTAGGACGATCGACTCCTGCAGTTAGCTCAGAAGGATCAACAACAGAATCAGAGAGAGATGAAATAATACCAAGGGAAGCAGCAAGCAGACGATGGGCTAACCCACCCAATTTACCTAATTTACCAACTATCAATGAACTTCATTCAAGTACAGATACGGATGAAGAAGTACAACGACCACAACCGAGACAAAAGAAATCTGTAGCTGATACTGTTCCTTGTGAATTGTTTTATCCAGGAATGAAGAATAATGAAAGTAAAATATCCTTGCACACAACGAATGAAAACTTAACATACTTCAGAGATAATTATTTGCATTTTATCTCTGCTGATTGTGAACTTACAACCATCACATCACGACTACTAATAGAAACAGATAAGATAGATCCACAGGATTTGAAATTAAAGAAGCCAAAAATTAATCAAGTATTAATATCACAACACGGTAAACATAAAATCCTTAGTGCAGTGTTAAAGAAAAATCACTTTGACTCATTTTCCATACAAGAGTTGAAGGATGTGTTAAAAACCGTCAAAAACGTATTGAACCACTACGGCATAAAAACTTTGCGAATCTCAAAACCAGGAGATATGCTTGAAGGCTTAAGCCAGTCACTCGTCACTGACGTCCTCAAGGAATGCTTAGATGACTGTGAATGTTCACTCACCATTTGCCATGGAAGTGTAACCATTCCAGACG
The DNA here is from genome assembly GCF_029852145.1 of Microplitis mediator. NCBI lineage: Eukaryota > Metazoa > Arthropoda > Insecta > Hymenoptera > Braconidae > Microplitis > Microplitis mediator. The sequence continues at coordinate 7,401,498 of NC_079977.1, forward strand.
AAGATGTCCGCAAAGATATCATCGCGGAATATCACGAGAGCCTAACAGGTGGTCATAAAGGTATCACTAAAACTTATAGAAGAATTCGTGAACGTTTTTACTGGCCAAACATGAGAGACGACATTACAGAGTTTATTCGCACCTGCAGAAGTTGTCAAGAGCAGAAATTAGTCCGCATCAAGACTAAGGAACCAATGATCATCACAGACACTCCTGCAGAGCCCTTTGACAAAATCTCAATAGACACAGTGGGACCACTGCCTCAAACACCATCAGGTAATGTGCATATCCTCACTGTGCAAGACAACCTCACAAAATATTGCGTAGCAGTACCAATACCAAACATAAAGGCTGAGACAATTGCAGACGCACTCGCTCGTCATGTAATTATTCAGTTTGGGTCACCCCGCGTAATATTAAGCGATCAAGGTAGATCGTTTGTTGGTAAAATATTTCATCACCTAGCCAAGCTTTTTAAAATTAAACAAGTAACTACCTCAGGGTACCATCCACAAACTAATGGATCTCTAGAGCGTAGTCACATAGTATTGGCAGAATTTATCAAACATTACGTAGATAAATATGAAGATTGGGACAAACTCGTTCCCTTCGCAATGTTTTCATATAATATTTCTGTACATGAATCCACTAATTTCACCCCTTTTGAACTTATATACGGTAAAAGAGCGCGTATACCCAGTTCTTTTCCACCTCCCGACAAAACCGAAACCTATGGAACTTACTTACACGACTTAGTCAACCGTATGGATGACATGAGACATTTTGCGGCATCGAATTTAATTAAATCTAAACACCGCTCTAAACGTTACTACGACGCTCACCTGAACCCCTGTACTTTGAATGTTGGAGATCAGGTCTATGCTATAAAAGAACCTCGGAAAGGTAAATTCGATTCACACTATAAAGGCCCGTATATTATAGCTGAATTGTTAGATAATAACACAGCTATAATAGAAGATGAAAAGGGCAAACGTTCTCTTAAACACATAGATAAGTTAAAAATCTGTAATACTAGAGATTCTACTAATACTAACACTGACACACAATCTGATTAAAATATTACTATTTCCCGTATGTCCTACTAATCGTTATGTTTTAGTTGTATAAAATTACTCCAGGTAAAACAAGTAAAAATCCGAGCACCATGGGGTGGATAAAATTCATCCTCTGGGTAACGTCAGCTGTCCAATTGACGTACGGATTTGTGGCATACGACTGTGGGACCCCATCAATAAACGTTACTTCATTATCCCTACTAGATATCAAAGATTGCAATGTGCCTACCGCGAAACCAACGATTAAAACCACCAAAGTCCAACTGTTGCAATCCAGTAGTTTCTCTCTTATAAAAGTTATTCAGTGCAAACTCTCCATTCAACGAACCATTTTTCATTGTGGCGTACTTGACCACTTGTTTGGAGAAACGAGCAATAATATGGAGTTTATGCAAGAATTAAGTCACGAAGTTTGCAAATCGGTTCATGATAGTGGACTCTTCATGTACCGAGATACTACACTTGCAGGTGTTCAGAAAAACGCAACGACTAGATTCCCGATCACCCTAGCAGGTTCATTCACCGCCGGTGGTGGTTGTACAAAGGGATCATATGCCGATCCTTACGGCAAATGGGAAAAGGTCACCGTAACTGGACATGCTACTTTCACTTTACAAGACTACTACACTCCCATTAATCTGGATCAAAATGAAGTAATATTACGATCTGGAGTACGATACAAATATCAACAAGGAAAATGTATGGACATCGAAGGAGGAAACACCTTCTGGGACTTGCTACCGCCTGACCAGTGCAACTCACGCAAGTTCTCAATACTCTATGAAGGAACAGCTAATAAGATACAAGATCACGTCAATAGGAAATTCGGAGAAGAAGTATATTCAGTTACTACTGGAGGCGTAACATTCGCACTAACGACGAAGGGTCATATTGCAAACTGCGCCACCAAACTGATCAAGACTGAACATCCTAGACTCTTCATACTTGACTCCGAAAATAGCGAATTTTTCAACGACGCCAACAGGATAGATACGCAATCTATGGATCTCTTCACTTACGTCAACACTAAATTTGTATATCTGGAACGCCACCTTCACAACCAGATCATGATGCTGTACAACGATATGATCAGACAGGAATGTGAGTTGGAAAAGAAGGTTTTGCAAAATGCACTTATTATAGCTACGTTAGCACCTGATGAATTTGCATTCCAATTCATGAAGAAACCGGGATATATTGCTCACGTCTCAGGTGAAGTAATAAGATTCGCTAAGTGTATAGCAGTAGATGTAAGAAGGCGAGATACAAGAGAATGCTACCAAGAATTACCTGTACTAAGAGGTAACGACACATACTATATGTTACCACGAACTCACATACTAATTAAAACTGGAACGCAGATAGACTGCAACCCTTTATTGGCACCTATGTATCGACTGGAAGACTCATGGTATGAATTAAATCCTAAACTCTCTTCAGTACCAAGCCCAGAACAACTTACAGCTTCCACAAATCACTCCTGGAAGTATGTACCAGCTCAAGGACTAGCAACAGGAGGAATTTACTCCGACAACGACATCGTAAAATTAAAAGACTACATGATGTTCCCATTGGAAAGAACGGCTGTATTAAACACCATCGCCAGAGGAGCAACAGGACAGTCTGTAGCTGATAGTACCATCAAGATTAATAATTTTATTGATGAAGAAGCTATAAGGCTATCTCTAGCTAAAGCTTGGGGAAAAGTGTATAATTTCTTCAATACGGTGGGTACCTTCAGCGTAACACTCTTTGGAGTATATCTCACATTCAAGGCAATTAAATTCGCAATAGACACATTGATTCATGGCTATGCATTACATACTCTATACGGATGGAGTATATGGTTAATTGGAGCATTTTGGGACTCTGTCACTAGTCTCCTACTACATCTACCCAAGACTGGTAAAAATATTACGCCTGAAAACGTAGAACTAGCGGAGAAAGAAAAATCTAATGTCATCACCAATCAAAATATTTACCCGTACTTGCCGTACGCACCACCCAACCACACTAGAGAAGTTATTTACGCCGCTCCTAGAACAGTCGGTACACAATATAACTTTCCTCCTGACCTGGATCCTCGTGAACCTAGAACCGAACCCGAGAATACACGACAACCTCCAAACTAACCTCATGCATGCCACTTTCGTCTTTAAAATCTAACCTTAAGATTAAATTAAGCTTCTCAAATCCCAAGAATACAGTAAAAATTAAAGTAATAATTTTAGTGCAATCATCATCAGCATGGAAACCCTGATCAAGATAATCCTGACCTTCATCACCACCATAAGCAATGTGAAAGGAAGTGCTGTTCATTTGAAGCCATTGGAACCTAGTTCGGGACTCTACTATGAACATCTCGCCGATATCCACTTTACCCAAGACGAATGGAAACTAATCACCGTAGTAGATCTAGGTTTTCATGAACAACAACTCCCAAATACAATGGATATGGAAATAAACCTCCTGAACGAATACTGCCAATCGACAATTGAAAAAGACGACTGCAGGCACTACATACAACTTGACGACTACAAGCGCATCATTCGAGAATCAACTGAGCGAATGAAGTTAATAAGACGGTTGGTCGGTTCTGGGCAAGTAAATAATCGATCATCATTGGTCGAACAGAATAAATTAGCTATTCTTCAACATTATCTCGACAATTTCAATAAGATCATTCTTACTTCTAACCCCAACGACTCAATTCTTCTCGAAAGGAACGCACAAATAATCCACTCAGATCTATACGAAGATTTAAATCAATTAATTCTACGCCGCGGTAATTATTATAAATACGTGGCACCTCTAAAGGAAATGAAAGGTTCAATCAACAAGGAGAATGTAACTTATTCAGGCTACGTTATGCGATTGAGTTCTTGGAGTGTCCAAGCTCGAAACTGTTTCGAGGACTACCGAACTCATATGGAAGACATCCTGGAAGCAATTAACTTCGCTTTAGCCGGAACAATCCCTCCAAGAATTCTCAGCCCGAAGAAAATCTCAGAAGCCATGGGAAAATTCAACAAAAATAATCCACAACATCAATTTCCTATAACTGTTAAAGACCTCTATAATGAAAAAGCTTCTCAGTTAATGAAGGTTGAGTATGAATCGCTCAACGATAAATTTATCTTGACACTTCGAATACCACTAATACGATCATTAAAATACAACTTGTACAAACTTCACGCCCATCCAGTTCAACAGACTTTTGGAAACAACACCAAGGGTTCGGCCTATATCCACCCCCGATCTGACTACCTGATGATGTCTACAAACCACGAAAGCTACTCGCTGATTCAAGAGAATGAACTTAAACGATGCCAAAAATTTGAAAGATCCTATATTTGCAAACCCAATTTTGTGATATACGAAACCGCCGTCCATCCTGCGTGTGAAGCTGACCTACTCGCCAACTCAGATCTCGAATCATTTCAGAGATGTGACATAAGGATAAGCAAGACCCACTACTTATATTGGAAATCCTTAGAAGACATTAAAGGTTGGATTTACTCTATCCCGCATCTGAGCTTACTTCAAGTCCAACACCCAAGAAAATCTACAGAATACGTAAATATATCTGGCACGGGAACCTTAAGTTTGAGTCCGGAGGCCTCTATAAGAATTGGCTATGTAAACTTGGTCGGATCTGCGGATTCCGATCTTGAGATTCAACTCCAACAACAACCTACCATAGGACTCAATGTAACACAACTATTTCCGGAAATACGCGATTACGAACCTCTCAACTCAATCAATTACACAAACGACAGTTCTACAAAAGTATCTCTCATCGACTCATATGGATTTCTATCTTACGACTTCACTTTGGGTCAAGTAAGGAGAGAATTACAAACTCCTAAATTGCCCAAAGAGGACAAACGTCCACCAAATTACCTCCTGCATGGAATGCTAATTACTTCATTAATTTTAGCTGGATACTTAATATTTTTAACTAGGAGACTAACTTACAATTTAATTTTCTGTTGTACTAGGAATAAATGGTAATTGTTTAGAATAGCGGCTCCACCTATTTTTGGCTATAAAAAATCGAAAAATTGAGTTATTGAGACGTTTTTTTTTTTCAAAATATTCTATTTTTCGGCGCATTGAAGAATCTTTATTAATAAATCTATATAAGTCATTATTTTCTAGCGTAATTTCAATTTACAAATCCAAAAAATGACCATTTTTAATGTTTTACCCCGAAATTTCCATTAAATAATTTTTTTTTTGGAAACTTGAATTTTTTTTCTTAAAGTTCATTCAAAATCGAATAATTTGAAAAAAAAAAGTTTTTAAAAATGTTCATTTTTCGATTTATTATAATTTTTTGAAAATTAACAAATAAACAATAAACAACAGTTAATATTTAAAAAATCGAAAATTTGAGTTAAAATATTTTATATTTATAAACATGTAAGTATAAAATATCACAAAATATAAACTAAAATATAAATTTAAATATTAATTCTTAACGGAAATATTTAACGGAAAATTAACGAATAATTATATAACATAAATATTTTATGTTAAGGTTGAGTTATTAATAAATTTGGTTTTTATTTCTTACTGTTAAATCAATAGAATTATTAAGTTATGAACAATAAACTGAAAATTAATGACGAATATTTTTAACAAATTATGTATAATAAACTGAAAATTGATTTTTTTTATACTTATCTATAATTATATATTTACAATTTTTTTCTACTTAATCAACATGTGAAATAAATTATCAATGATAGCCTAAAAATCAAATTTATTTGATAATTTTTTTTTTTTTTTTTTAAAAGACAAATTTTTACAATAAAGGAGGTAGTCTATTTTGATTTTTTTTCAAATCAATGTAGAATTGATTTAAAGTATTAAAAAAAACATGGAGTCTTTCCCTGTGATCCGGATATCGTGCGCGAAACATAAATTCAGCAATATAACCGAACATGTGATCTTCATTACGACCATATTTTGGGATTACCGCTCTTGCTGATCTCCACGTTCGCTCAATATTTTGCGTATGAGCTCCAGTTTCAGGATCCACAAAATTATAAGAATGATTTACGGTCAAGTGATGATATCCTATTTGTAAGTGTAAAATAAGGAGAAGGGAGAAAAAGTAAAATGAAAAAAAGAATGAAAAAGTAAAATGAAATAAAGAGTAGGTAAAAAGGCAAGAGAGTAAATCATTATCAAATATATTACCTTCATCTTTTAAACAATTATACGCTTTCCAGCAGTCAGATACGATTGTCGTTCCTCTGCGGATTTTTCTTTTAATAATTGATAAAAGAACTTCCGCAGAACGATTTGGAACCGGCTCAATAAAAAATTCCTTCGACTCTCTATCGATTCCGCCAAAAAGCCACATACCATCAATCACTCGACCCCGATTGTATTTACGTCGTCCAAATTTAGCTTCGTCGATTTCTACAATTTTATTTCGACCACCAATTTTCGGGGCCGTATTCGTTATTGCCCATAATTCCAGCCCTTCGCGAATGAAAGAACACCAATCAACTACTGTGGTTGATGACATGTCAAATTCTCTCATCAAAAACTCCTGATGAGGAGGATTGGTCAATAAATAGACGGCGATGAACTTACATGACTGCTCGAAGGTGAGATTTGAAAATTCAAACCAAGAATCTTTTTTGAGCGATTGTTTGAAATTGCATCTCACTTGCTTCACTTTACGATTTAATTTAATCGTATGGCGTTTTTGGCACCGCCAAACCATCGTCGTCGAATCAACATCACACACTTCATCACATTTTGTACACCGAACAAGAGAATTAATGCATTTATGCAATTTTAAAAACTCAATTGTAGTCTCTAATTTGTTGAACATTAATATACTTTCAACTAGTGTATAAGTACAACTCCGGCAGCTCATTTTAGATAAAATATTTTATAAACTAAATAAATCACCAAAAATTAAATAAAGAAGTAATTAAATCCACGAAATTAGCGTTTTGATGCTCAATATAAAATATCAAATTTATGATAAATATTAGAATATTACAAATATATGAAATATAGAAAAAACAACTAGCGCCAACTAGTGGCGAAACGGCCTATAAAAAAATTAAACATATAACACTGAAGTAAGTCGACGTCTAATGATTTTTGAATATTTTAAAAATATACTCACACACAAATAAATGTGAAAAATTCCGCTCTTTTTTCACTAATTTTGTGTGCGTGTAACATAAAAAATATACTCACACACAAATAAATGTGAAAAATTACGCTCTTTTTTCACTAATTTTGTGTGCGTGTAACATAAAAAATATACTTACACACAAATAAATGTGAAAAATTACGCTCTTTTTTCACTAATTTTGTGTGCGTGTAACATAAAAAATATACTCACACACAAATTTTTCACATTCATATGTGTGTGAGAATATTTTATCGGCGGATCAATCGTCGCAAGGATCAATTGTCGCGGATCTAATGTCGCGGATCTATTGTCTTCGGATCTCCGGTCGCGTCACCGATTAAACTAGGAATAATAACTTATATGGATTTATTAACGAAGATTCTTTAATGCGCCAAAAAATAGAATATTTTGAAAAAAAAAAATTTGAAGATATGTTGATGTGAAACTCATATGTCAAAATGAGAATTTTTTTAATTTATTAATTTTTTGAACAATCATAAAAAATTGAAAAATTAACATTTTCAACTCCGTTTTTTTTTGAATTTGTTCTATTTTTAATAAATTTTTCGAAAAAAAATAGACCTATAAAAAAAAAAAATTCGATCATAACAATTTCAAGGTAAAACATTAAAAATAGTCATTTTTTGGATTTATAAATTGAAATTATACTAGGAAATAATGACTTATATGGATTTATTAACGAAGATTCTTTAATGCGCCAAAAAATAGAATATTTTGAAAAAAAAAAATTTTTAGATATGTTGATTTTTCGATTTTTTATAGCCAAAAATAGGTGGAGCCGCTATTCTAAACAATTACCGAATAAATCTTCAACAATAGAATCCAGCGTAAGTTATCAACAATGCTACGACCTCCACGAAAATTTGGAACCACTCAACTCTGATGAACGTAAGTTATGTGCAAAGGTCTCCCCGAGAATAGGCTTACCACTGACGAAGAGAGAGACGCTAATATAATTGAAATTCAACAACACAGAAACTGGAACCAGAGTTTCGAAGATTTTTGTGAACTTACATGTTACCTGATTCATCGAAACCACTGGAAAGCGGCACAAGCTACAAGGAAACTACGGACAAGACTACGATTACGAAATAACCTCCTCTGCGACGATTTTCTCAACGAAGAAGCATACAATATAGACCCGGTTGAGGAGCATCGAATTTACCGAAAGATATTATTATCTTTCAAAATAACTCTTCCACTAACATTGGACATAGACGATCTGGATCAAGCTTGTCAAGCCAGTCAATACGGACAGTTTCGGAAAATCTTTTTGCGAGAATATTGGATAGAAAACTCTCTACACCGTTGCATTCGAACCAGTTATAGAACCAGTTCGCTAAGGAATCGGTTCGAGAATTTAAGAAACACCTTTTTCTTTCATTTACAAAATAATACTTTTTAAAGTATTATGGACATAGTGATCGACATCCAAGGATTCTGGGACAATAAAGAAGAATTTACGCCAAAGGAAATTGCTTTAGTTGCAACCACTGAAGATATTCTGGGTCACTGGATAGTCGAGCAACCTTTTCCGTACCACAAACTATCACCTAAGATTCGTGAAAGAAACGATTGGGTTACTTCCAAGCATCACGGTATTCATTGGTCAGAAGGTGACACTCAACTCCACCAAGTGCTAAAAATCATAAAGAGATACGCAAGGAACGCTCGCACAATCTTCACAAGGGGAGAAATCAAGGCCACTTATCTACAGCAAGTATTGAAACGTGATATAGTGAATCTAGAAACCAGGAAATATAATTGCCCCAAGTTCGACGTTATTCGAACATCATCAACCACCTGTACAACACACGGACAAAGAAAGAACTATTACTGCGCACTGACTAACGCAATCTGCCTAAGGCAGTGGCTACGAGATCAACGAAAAACGTTCCCTTTGTAAAATACAATGCCGGACAAGACAGCTAGGTACTTCCCGAGGAATCTCTCACTTGGTTTAGATACGCAGTTCGCTTACATCGTCTCGTCTATAATTATCCAAAATCACTGGTTCAAACGAACGCGTATAAGAACATTGCGACGATTGCGCCGCAGTAAATACTATCAACAACACCCAGACCAACTGGAACTAGAAACAGAATTACGCATAATACCTAAACCTATAAAAATCGACAAGGACATTAAAGCAAGCCCCTTGGAAATACACGCCGCTTGGGTCATTGCCCAAGACAAGGACCTTAAGATACAAGTCATGAGGAATTATTGGAAAAGCAAGAATCACCTCAGAGAACAACGCAGAATACGAAAAGCCCGACAAGAATACTATCCAGAATTAGTTTACAAAGTAGATTTGCTTCGGCTGTTTGGAGAAATACCATGGGCTGACGATCGGACTAGTATTTACCTCAGAGAAACCATGATCAGGTTATCCAACCTGATGGCAGTCAAACATTTTTACCAACGACCTTCCACCTACTGCTACCTCGACCTCATGGACGATATATCAAGATTCTACGAGGAGCCATACTTATCGTCTGGACTGCACTCATGCAATCACCAACCATGCGTGAGTTTATACCACCCATATAACACCCCACCTGATATGATTCGAGACCTACCAACTTATATGGATGACATGGCCTCCGAATGTGATAGAATTGAGTACACCAAACAAAAACGCAGAAGACAGGCTCGCCGACGCAAAGCAACTAAAATACGATATTGCAAAAGAAAAATCCGAAGGAAGAGGAACTCACGAAAGAAACAAAAGAAAATAACCACTAACAAAAAGAGTAACAATTGACCACTAACAAATCGCCGACTTCTCCGCATGCAGAAGAGGCAAGTAACAAACCTACTTACCTTATAACTACTAACAAATGGTAAAAAGGGATCACTAACTAACAATACTAATAACAATCTAAATGAACTTATCACGTTCAAACACAAAAACAATAAAAAAAAAAATAAATAAAATAAAAATAAAAATAAAAAAAAGGTAAATAAATAAATAAATAAAAAAAAAATTTATAAAAAAAAAAATATGAAAAAAAAAAAAACATTTTTTTTTGTATATACAATAAACATTGTTGTAATATTCAGATATAATAACAGCAAGTCATACATACTCAAACGCGTAAATACTCATATTCATGATACCCGGTCTTCAGCTATCCTTGAATCATCCAAGGAAGTCAAAGCTCATGAGTATGTGTAATTACGCACTAACGACATTAATTAAGAAAAGTGATTTAGAATATAAATCTATGTACAAATAACGAAAGGTAATGGATTTGGCCCGTTAATCATCTTTCAAACCGCATCTTATTATTTCAAAGTATATATATGTATTAAATGGTGAAGGGTAAGATAGGTAAATCTTGCACAAACAGCAAGACCAAAAGGAAAAAAAAAAAACACAAAAAAAAAAACAGAAAAACAAAAAAAAAAAACACAAAATATGAAATTTACAAAAAAAAACATATATATATAAGGTGATGGGTAGACAATGTAAGGAAAGTTGTTAAACTAATCTATCTAGTAAATGAATAATGCAAGACACTAGAAGCACACTCAAGTAATTTGATAAGTTATAAAAAAATAAAAAGAAATAATGTAAAATAAATAATGTGACGATCTATAAATTTTAAGAAAACAATTATATGTTAAGTAAGACAGTGACTAGGTATCGTACTCTCGGCATGTTAAGTAATTATAAGTTATAAAGGATATAATGTGAAATAAATAATGTGACGATCTATAGATTTTAAGAAAACAATTATATGTTAAGTAAGACAGTGACTAGGTATCGTACTCTCGGCATGTTAAGTAATTATAAGTTATAAAGGATATAATGTGAAATAAACTATGTGACGACCTATAGATTTTAAGAGTAAATTAATCATATGTTAAGCAAGTCAGTATTCAGGTATCGAACTCTCTCTATGTAAGTTAGATTAGTAAGGCGCGTAAATTTTAAGTTAGGAAATAAGTGCATTGTTTTGATTACGCTTTAATGTTAAGTTACCTATGTGGCCATAGGAATATCTAGAGTTAAGTTATTAATTTGCTGGGCATAAAAATATATATATAAGTATAAAGTTAGCTATATGAAGAAAAAGAAAAAAAAAGAAAAAAAAACAATAAAAACAAAAACAAAAAAAAATTATTATAAAAGAAAAGAAAAAAAAAAACAATAAAAACGAAAACAAAAAAAAAAAAATTTTAATAAAAAAAAAAAAAAAAAAAAAAAACAAACATGTAATTTTAATTTCAACGTACATAAGCAATAATAATAATCAATATATGAAAAGGCATCTTTACATGATCGATATATAACTTTAGTTTTAATCCTAAATTTTTTTTATTTTTTTCAAGTTCTTTTATTTCAGTATTTTTATAAAGTCAATTTATTCTAAAAAGGTATACAATATGAATTAAAATGTAAATTAGATATAAGTTAAGACCACGTGAGTGCAGAGAATCACCAACAACCAACATGGAAATGAGGAAACCAACCACGACCTAGGGCACGGTTCCCCTCGTACTCCGCAGCGACGGAAACTCCCTAGAAGTGAAAAAGGTCTTCCAACACAGACATCAACGATGAACTCACGCATCTTTGGGTTCTGTGACCAATACAGTCATCGCACTGCGCATGACGTCACGTCGGCCATTACGACAAGGCCCAACGTTAGACAGAGAAGACAATCAGAGGGGCCACTTAAAGTAAGCGTGCTTACTTTAACGTCCCTCCTCTTCCCAAAAGGGAAAATTTCCCATCACAACATAAGTAGGGATACAACATGAACCATAATCGACGAGAAGAAAGAAAATACTAATCGAACTAAAAACGACGTATGTATAAAATATCAACATACGAACTTAAGAATAATATATATGTATACAAATATGTATACATATATTGTAGTATTTCAACTTATTAATTATCACTACTTATATGCTACAATAATAACACACTTAAAGTAGAAATAATGACACCACAATTAATAGCAGAAAAGAGAACAAGAGCAATGTATAGTTATTAAATACAAAAATATACTATTTAGTCTCGAGAAGAAAACATTGGTTTTCTAGCAATTTTAAAAGATCAGTTTCACGTTCGTTACTGATATACGCATATGTATAAATATATCTTATAAGACTAGTAACATTCAAGTGAACATTACTAATCTACTTAATTAAAAATGCATGGAAAGGAAGTAGAATAGGATGGGTACAACTAATTAAACATAAAAAGACAATATTACAATAAACAAAATTTTATTAAAAAAAAAAAAGAGAAAGAAACATGAATTACATCATTACATAATTTGAACCATACAAATAAAGTACATATATTTCTAAATCAAGCCCATCCAATCATTGAAGACCTTGACCGCAGTAGACACAGGGAGGACTCAGGAAACAAGCCACGTCCCGAAGTTCGTCCAGCAACAGGCCGACTCTGACCGAGGCGGTACTCATCCGCTCTTGGTAATGCGCAGGGCATAAATTTATCATCAGCTGAAACAATAACGAACATATATTAAATAAAGAACACACAAAAATCTAAATATATGAATCTCTATATATTTATATGGGATAGATACTTACAGACAACACCGTATCATGCCGGAACTGATCCATAAACCTCCATGGGGTGTGCTCCGTGACCCATCTGCCCTCGTCAGTGGTCATTGGGGACAGGACCGTAATCAACGGATCCGAAAACGGGATCAGGAACCCATGTCCCTCCAAAAAGGTAACTCTAAATGATATTTGAAGTAATCCTCTGTTACCGGGGTAGATAGTTACCCCCGACAACGGCAGCACTACAGGAACCACCGCTTCCTGTTGAGGAGAGGCCTCGAAAACTTCCGGGACTGGAGTCTCCACCGGAATGTCATCCTCCCCCTCGCTCTCGGAGGTAGACTCAAGAAGAGTGTGGTGCACTGTAACAGTTGATCCCGAATGATGCTATATATATAAAAAAAAAGAAAAAAAATATATATATAAATAAATAAATAAAATAAATATTTTTAGTTTTGAAAAGGAAAGAAAAGAAAAACAAACTCAACGTACACCATAGTCCGTGATCTCCAAACAATCGAGAGCTCTCGGAGGAGAACTATTTGCCCACTCCAACAATTCAGGAGAAGTAGGGACCCCTGGATGCCGAGCCTGTTCATCCTGAACCCGTGTAGATGGTGACTGCTCCAGAAACTCTTCTTTCACCTCAAGTTCTCCAAGAGCCTCTTCTACATCCTGACGAATATCAGTATCATCTTGACACTCGACATCTTCAATCTTGACACGGAACATTTTGTTTTTTTTTATTATTTACTTTAAACACTGTTCGAAGTAAAACTTTGAGTGACGATTGAAAGATTCTTTCCGTTTATAAAGAAAACTCTCCAAGACCAGAAGATCAAGAAAAGTGGGATCACAAGCCAATCAAAACCCAAGAAATCCACAGATTTCCACAAAAGAAGAAAAAGGATGACCCCCATAACCCGATACGAGTACATCGCAACGAAACCTCCAAAAACCGATAAAATTTTAGAAACTTATCGATTCCGTAACAACAGCCAAGATCAAATAGCCGAAATAACGTGATATTACAAACTATAAGTTTTTATTTAAAGATATGAAGCAAGACACCCGCCAACCAACTAGATAAAGGGAAGGAAGGTCACAAGAAGATTCAAGAACGCAATAACTAACGCCAATAGACAAAAGGGGACCAAAATGAAGAACCACCAACGACAACCACCCGCAAGAATAATTCGAAATTATTTTAAATGCGCAGTACACGAAGGTTAAGATTAAAACGCAATTCATATTAATCAGTTCTAATTGCTTTTATTTATGCAACTTGCATAAATCAAAGTCATCGAGGACGATGACGACTTTAAGGGTAGAGGTGTAACAATCGATACATATAAATTGCGATTTAATCGATCAAAACAATAGTTTATATTATTACTTATTTTTCTCATTATTTTTGTTTACAAAAAAAATACTAGACTACGCCCAATAATTCGACCTTTCTCTGGTATCTATGTACGTGTATGCACGATGACCGTGAACGGACAGGGATAAACAGATGGGACTACGTTATACCTATCTGTCCCTTTCTCTTTGTCATCTTTTCTCAGTCTAACTATGATGCTTAGAAGTATACTCATCTTGCATCCACACCTACCTGCGTACTTCTTGCGACAATACATTTACAATAGAATGTGTGTGTATGTGTGTGTAAGCATAGCATCAGATAGATGATCGAAATTATGATGAAATCATCGTCCACTTTACTTGGGACGCTTGCACGTGTGCACTGGGCCTTTGATAAATCCGTGGTAAACAACTTTACGAGCTAAATGATTGACGTTACTTATAACTTAAATTCAATATTTCTAGTCATATTTTGATTTCCAAAACTATTGCTCAATAGGCTTACTCAGTTGTTTTTGTCACATAAGATGACCTCCAAATCCGGAATATTCACGCATCATATTTTTGTTTATTTTTGAGATATATCTAGACACCCTTTTACCAATACCGGACTTATAACATAGATTGCTCAACATGCTTACGCATTTGTTTTTCACATGCAAACCCGGAAGACTTACGCATCATGTTTTTGACGCATCTCAATTCCCTAAACCCGGAAATTATAGCTAACACTACACCTACTGCGTGAATTACTCATTTGTTTGTCACAAAGATGACCACCGAATCTGGTACCCTTGCGTAATACTTCATTAGATCATCATCGATGAGCTAAACCAGGAAGAAATCCATAGGAACCAATACACTTCCCCCATTCAAAACTAGGGTATATAAACTGCCGAAAAACTAACGAAGGCAGTCAATCGCTAATCTAAAGTAATCTCTGCCGGATCTCGAGTCAATAGCTAATCTATCGCCGGTTCTTGGTCTGAAATTCTATCAACCTAAAGATTAGTACTAAACGGCCGCGTCCGATTAGTGCCGCGAATCAGAGTCTGAAATTTTAATCGTTGTCCACGTGACGGTCCACCGCCTAGGAAATCGGGCTCCTTGGTCAAATACTTAAATTTTAAACTTGCTAAAATCTCGGTTGATTCGACTCACTCAAAACAGGATCATCGGTCTCGTGACGGTCCACAGCCTAGGAATCCGGACTCCTAGATCTAGATCCTGAATTAAAATAAAATAACTCGCATTCGTATTCGATAGATAGGGGAGTGCATCATCTCGGTACCCCAGTAGCTTCGAATCCGAATAGTGCTTTTAATTCCGCTGAATTTAATTCACGAAGCCACAGTGCCGTGTCCCAGTGCAATTAAAAAAATAAAAGACATAAACTGTATAATTTCGCAATCATAAATTCAAATTGGTGAACTGTGAGAGAGTGTGATCAGCGAAAATTGTAAACCACTTCAACCTGAGTGGTAAGTCTAATTAAATATTGTTAAAAGTATAACACACCTATGTAAAACAACATATAAGAATATACAATTCTTTTCCTTTTATAAAATATATCTTTTTCTTATTATACCTCTTGCTCTAACATTCATAAGTGAACGGGTACAGAAAGAGACAGACGTAAAGAACAGGGACTTCTCGAGGGCCCACATTCACCTACCTACTTTCCATTCGCTCTAATATCCCGGACCTATCCTAAGCCACGCAGGTCAACAATCGGGATAGTCTATTGTACTTCCGCTCGGTACAAAATAGACTTATTTACTATTTTGAAATATTACCGAATATTTAACATTCTCACACTAGCCACGTGACGGTCCTTTTTGGCTCCTTGGTTGAGTTATAGAATAAATATTACGGGTAGTTTTCTAGTAAATAATTAATTAAATATAACCCTTCGCCCGTCGCCTTCACTCTCTCCGATCGTGACATCAGAAACACAAACGGCATCGTCGCCGTCAACACAAACGGTTTTCCTACCGTCAAATAATTCTTCATATTTAACAAAAGCATTAAAATAATCTATTTCTTGAAACGGTTCTAACGTTACAACTGGTATCGCTATTTCAACTTCGTTAGGAGTCGAGTTAACAATATACATATACGCTCTTCCACATCGATTGGTGACAACTGCTTCACCCAAATAAATTCCTTTTTGAATCCTGAGTCTTCCTACGTATCCTGTTTCAACTTCTGGATTCACAACTCGAACGTAAAATCCCGATTTTGTGCGTGCAGGTACAACAATAGTTTTCTCACGCTCAAAATTTATTCTATTCCCCTGTATTTTTAAACAACCGTGGGAATATAATACATCTATGTGATTATTCTTTAAAAATTTGGATCCTAAAATTCCGTTTCTTCTTATCGGAAATTCATTGGGAACTAAATGGAATGTAATCGGAATACCAAAAAATTCCGTTTCCATTTTTCCCAATGTAAAAACAAATTCCGCTGTGATACCCGTTAATTTTAGGATTTCACTGCGATCAATCCAGGTGTTTGGATTTATTTTCCCGTATTTAATTAAATTTAATTCACAACCAGTATCAATCATAAGTATAGCCGAGTCCAAAATTTCCGTAGCCGTTATTTTTATAGTGGGGGCCTCGCAATCATGACTAAGTCTGACTACTGCCACTGGAACATCGTGTTCTCCTCCGATTCCATTTCCTCGGCAACTACCTGTAATACTGGACGCTCTGATCTCCCGACCTCCCGTGTTACGCCCTGACGCGGGGGTGGTGGGTAGTTTCCCGACCTTTCTTCGTTAATACGAGCTCTTCCGTCGCTAGAAGGACCTGGCGGTCTATCGGTAAACGCTTAATTGTAATTTCTTCTCTTTGCGCAGTCTGCCATAAAATGTCCCGGAGATTTACAGTAATAACTAATTTTTTCATCGATATTTCCATTTGCCGGTTCTCGTGAAAATGATGGATTATTGAAAGCATTTCGAGAACTACTACCCATGTTACCATCGTTATTGCCATTATACTGATTGTTATTTCGATAATTAGTAATATGTGAATTATCACGGCGATGGGTATTATTATCATTATAACGATTGTAATTGGGTTGATTATTATCACTGTAACGATTGTTAAATCAACTATTAATTTCATCACTGCCACGGAATCGGCTATTATTATTATTATTGTTACTGTTGTATCAGCTACCATTATTATCAATATTAGATGAAAATTCGTTTCCGTATCTCGCTTTGTCCGCCACAGTAAGTACTTGATCATTAGGTAATTGGGCTTGTATGACATCCAATATTTGGTTACCTAACTCGCGAGCTCGGTTAGTATACGATAAAGTACTTTCGTCATCGCGTTGAAATATTCTCCCCATTTCCCCTTGTAATTGATAAAGTGACTTGGGTGGCTCATATAATTCTTTAAGATGAGATAAGAAGTCGTTAATAGTTCGAAATTGTAATCCTTGTATCGTTCTACGCGCTTCGCCACGTAATTTATTTCTTAACATAAAAACAAGATTTTGCTCCTCGTTTGCTGGAACCATAGCGTGGGCTTCGTTACAGCCATCGATAAAATGCGACAAGGGTATATTTTCACCGGTAAAATAAGGAACTGCTTCCACGGCATATTTAATGGATGGTGACATTATTATATTTATAGGTTGCATATTAGGGGCTAATTCACGGTCTATGTTCACAATTTCTCGATTTAAATCCGCGTTTTCCTGTTGGCCCGCTTCACGACGGCGATCCTCTTCCTCGCGACGCAACCGTTCCTCTTCGCGTTGTCTACGTTCCTCTTCGTGACGCAATCGATCGAATTCTCTTTGTTTTTCTTCGAAATTTTGACGCGTTTGGTTTGTATCCGACGGAATATCTTTATCTAGTTTTACGCCCGCACTTGGTAAGTTTAAGAATTTACGTTGATCCGATGTTAAATTCTTAGAGTCGATATTTTGCCAATCAAGATTATCTAATGATTCGTCTTGATCTTCACGGTGTTTACTACGTGATCTCGTATTATACTTATTTCTGTTTGGCATACTCGATCACCTTGGGCATTTCGAACAATGATCCCACTTCTGACACCAAATTTTATAATTGTGTTACGTCCAAGATGACGAAAACACGTTTTTCAGTCCCTTAATTTTGAGTCAAAGCACTTAAGCCATTTACTCGTGTAGCGGGGGCCTCGCTATTTAGTGTCGAGTATGTCAATATACGAAAATAGGATGTACGAGGTGAATGGATGTGTCTTGTCACTAGATAAATGAACAATTAATTAAACTTACAGTTAGTTTATTCAATATAACAATATGTCAGGATACAAGATTTGGCTGAGCTAGAGACCAGATTGTTGATTGGAATTCGACTCGTATGAAATTGTTGTTGGTTGAAATTCGATTCGAAATAAATTGTTGTTGGTTGAAATTCGATTTGGAATGAAATGTTGTCAGGTGGCTTGATGGTTGGTTACGGTTCTTGAATGTTGATAATTGTTGATGTAAATGAGCAAAGGGGTTTACTTATACTGGGTAATTGACAATCTGTCTGAATATACTTTTTAATATAACGAAATTTTATTTAAATGTGAATAATAAAAATTAAAGCAGCAATAATATTCAATAGAAATAATTTAATTATTTAAATTATTTATAATATTAAATAAAAGAATTAAAACTCGAAATTTGTCAATTGGATCAAATAAATGGGGTTCAGATTCCCAGACTCTCTTAAACACCTATAAAGCCATTATTCGCTCTAAACTTGACTATGGATCTATCATTTACAACATGACTACTGAAAGACGTTTGTATAAAATCAACTTGGTCCAAACAACGGCACTCAGAATTTGCCTAGGAGCCTTCAGAACTAGTCCCACACTAAGTCTCCTAGCTGAAGCCCAGGAAATTTCCTTGAAATTAAGGAGAATTGAACTTACACTAAACTTTACCACTAAAATGAAACTAATTAACCCTACAGCAATAAAAACGTCTTCGACTTCAGTAATCCGTAATCGCCCATCACTCCCTACGCCTATATTTAAATATATTCACTCGTACCTGGAAAACTCAGAACTTTCAAGCATCCAACTATATGCCTCGACTTAAGTCATCCCCTCCCTGGCTACCCGCTTTTGACAACTATAACTTATCTATCTACGAGCTTACAAATAAAAAAGGCCATTCGGCAGCCGAAATGGAAGGTAAATTTTCCAATTAATCTATATAAAAAGTTACATACATACATATCTTGTGATACATGTTAGTGTATAGACATGATATGATATTAGGCTCGTTTTCTTAGAGTGAGGGTAAAAAAAGACAACGACTATTTTCGATAGAGAACTTCAGATGGTTGATTTGACAAAACATTATATAGGTAGTGTATTAAACTAACCTTCACGTAAACAAAGTATAGAAAATTTAATTTATATGAGATCATAATTGTAATCGCTATTTCGATGGCAAGACCAGTGATAATCATAGGGATTAGAGTTACATTTGATACATCATAAATAATAAAAGAAATACTTTTAAAATATAAAATATCTGTGAAATTTACAGGTTATTTTGTTCACAATAAAATTCAACTGACAAAATTGTATTATAATGAGAAATGCATAAGTTATGTAGAATGAAAATCATATTTGCAACATTTGTTGATTCCATTAGAATTTTCAAGGCCATCAAATTATTGGAAGAAATGGTCAAAACATAAAGTTTAAGGTCAAATATTAAAGCTTACTAAACAAGCTTTATGATACTTTTTACTGAAATTGTTTATCAGTTTTAGTTTTAATGTTATGTGAACTTCAACAGCGAATAAAAACTGATTTTTTCGAAAAATCGTGAAAATTTCAAACAACCATTACTTCAAAACTAATTGACTGATTTAGCTCATCTTCGAATTTGATCAAGATAATCTGCTATAGAATAAGTGTAAAAAATTTCATTAAGATCCGATAAGAACTGTGGGTGCAATCGTAATGACAAGACCAGAGATAATCATAGAGATTAGAGGTACATTTGATACATCATAAATAATAAAAGAACCACTTTAACAATACAAAATAGCAGTGAAATTTTAAGGTTATTTTGTGCAAAATAAAATACAGCTGACGAAACTGGATTATAATGGGACAAGCATAACTTATGTGGAATGAAAACCATATTTTCAACATTTTTTGATTTCATTAAAATTTTTAAAGCTATCAAATTATTGGAAGAAATGGTCAAAATGTAAAGTTTAAGGTCATAAATTAAAGCTTATTAGTCAAACTTTAAGATTCTTTTTACGGAAATTGTCTATGAATTTTAGTTTTAAAGTTATATGGACTTTAAAAGTGATTAAAAACTGATTTTTTCAAAAAATCGTAAAAATTTCAAATAGCCATAACTTCTAAACTAATCGACCGATTCAGCCCATCTTCGAACTTAACCGTTATAATTACACATAAAATAAGTGTAAAAAATTTCATTAAGATCGGAGAAGAATTGTAAACGCAATCGTGTCCTCAAAAGTCCGTTATATTACATAAATATATATATAATAGGGTGCTTTTATTTTTGCGACTATTTTTTTTTTTTCGCTCCCATCCCGAAATTTTGTTGGAAATACCCCCAAAAAATTCCCTGAGAGTTTGAGCCCTTAATATTAATATTAAGTACTCGACCACAGCGTGTGAAGATTTCCCATTTAAAATACACGTAAACTTGGGTTTTTATTTTTTAAACTTCTATAACTCCGCGGCATTTTATGATATCATCTCGCCCAAAGTCGCGATTTTCTCAGAATTAAATGCTCTACAAAAGTGCCTATTGTCGCGAAGTCGTTACTCATATAGGTGGGGTACTACGGACCGCTAAATTGAATTTTTTCATAGAATTCTTGTTTTTTCTCTCATTATCTCATAAACAACAAGACCTACAGAAAAAATGCAAATGACAACTTTATAGGAAATTTAATTTTCTACAAAAAAGGTCCTTAGCACCAAATCACTCAGATTGATATTTTCTGAGATATTAGTCAAATAAAAAATCAATATTTTCTAAGATTTGATTCGACATTTTATGGGAATTCAATGCTGCGTAAACTTCAATAATTAATATCTCAAAAAATATCAATCTAAGTGATTCGGTGCTAAGGACCTTTTTTGTAGAAAATTAAATTTCCTATAAAGTTTTCATTTGCATTTTTTCTGTAGGTCTTGTTGTTTATGAGATAATGAGAGAAAAAACAAGAATTCTATGAAAAAATTCAATTTAGCGGTCCGTAGTACCCCACCTATATGAGTAACGACTTCGCGACAATAGGCACTTTTGTAGAGCATTTAATTCTGAGAAAATCGCGACTTTGGGCGAGATGATATCATAAAATGCCGCGGAGTTATAGAAGTTTAAAAAATAAAAACCCAAGTTTACGTGTATTTTAAATGGGAAATCTTCACACGCTGTGGTCGAGTACTTAATATTAATATTAAGGGCTCAAACTCTCAGGGAATTTTTTTGGGGGTATTTCCAACAAAATTTCGGGATGGGAGCGAAAAAAAAAAATAGTCGCAAAAATAAAAGCACCCTAATATATATATATATATCTAATCTAATATATAAAATTCTCGTGTCGCGATGTTTGTTACCATACTCCTCCGAAACGGCTTGACCGATTTTCATGAAATTTTATATGCATATTCAGTAGGTCTGAGAATCGGCCAACATCTATATTTCGTACCCCTAAATGATGAGGGTGACCCACCCCTAAATTTTTTTTTTTTTATTTTTTGGACAAAATTTTTATTTTTTATTTTTTTATAATGTGGCATTAAAAAATACATACAACCCTAAATTTTCACCCTTCTATCACCAACCCCTATTTTTTAATAGTCATTTTAGTAATTTAATCATTTTTTATCCCGCTCGATAACTGATCAATTATCACTTGGTAAGTTATCCCCGCCAGTTGAGCCTAACATTTAATTGAAACTTTTTGAGTTTATTAGTCTGGGTTCGGTTCCCAGTTCGGGCTACACAGAGAGAAAAATATCGCCAGAATGACTATCCATTGTATCCTCAATTGGCGTATCTCCCAGAATATCGATTCGTATACCTAATTTAGGAATATTCTCATATTAATTTAATAATCTAGAGTATCGTTAAAATAAAGATACATGTTTGGGTTAGGTTAAGTATTCATTTATTAAATTTAACAATACGACGAATAGTCTTTGTAACGATATGTAGTTTCGTTGATATAGGTATCTGTATCGCCAGCGTGAGGATCCGTATAGCTAAATTGGGTATACGTATCATCGTTCTCGGTTGCCGGAAGCCTCAATACAGAGTTTGCGCAATAGTCATGTCAGCGATTCATAAAATGCCTAAAATAAAGATACGGATCGTCATTTCGACGATCCACTGTGAGGATACTCTGTATAGCTGAATTGGCTATACGGCGTATCGTTAAGTAAGATGACTATACAGCGTATAGCCAGAATAGCGATGCGTATACTTAATCTGGCGATATTTTTCTCTCCGTGTATCTATATTTTTCTCAATTTATCTATAAATTGACTTATTGAGAAGGTTAATTGAAAGATTAGGTTTTACTATATTTAAAAATTGGTGTATTACCGTACTATGGACGGTGTGGCTCAATAAGCTATAGATCAAATTGAACGGAATATAGTATAGGAGCAGATAGCTGAACTGGTAGAGCACTCGGCGCGAAACTGACATGGTCAATTTTAAATATATATATAGTTATACAGCCTTTTTTTTATTTTATTAATTGTATTTAAACGACACTGAGTTACCTAGCCATTCGCAATAGGAGACCTACAAATCTTTCAAAGAATTTTTAAAAAAAAATTTGATTTAATTACTGGATTTTTTCGCAAGTTACAATGTATACGGGTTTCATATTTGACGGACAGGAAATTTTTTTAAACTATTTTGATGTTTTTTCCGTTTTTATTGAACTAAATAAATTTTTGAAAAGTATGAAATTAATCTCCATCAAATTATCTTCAAAATAGTATGCAAAATATCTTGATTCTGTAAACTAACAAGGGTATAATAATTGAAGTAGTTGCCGACGTGAGGAGAAAAAAATTTTTCGATCGTAAAGTACACTCTGATGCTTCGCATCATGAGTCGTACAAAAATATATTCACCAATTTTTAAATATAGTGAAACCTAAACTTACAATTAACCTTCTCAATAAGATAATTTATAGATAAATCTAGAAAAATATAGATAGCCCGAACTGGGAATCGAACCCAGACCATGTCAGTTTCGCGACGAGTGCTCTACCAGTTCAGCTATCCGCTCCTATACTATATTCCGTTCAATTTGATCTATAACTTATTGAGCCACACCGTCCATAGAACGGTAATACACCAATTTTTAAATATAGTGAAACCTAAACTTACAATTAACCTTTTCAATAAGTCAATTTATAGATAAATTGAGAAAAATATAGATAGCCCGAACTGGGAATCGAATACCGTATCGTTCAGAGCGCTTCATGCCTCTTTCACTCATATACCACATCCTTACACACTTACAATAAGTTAGTTATTTGTTTTCTACACTAGAAATTCCCTAGAAATAATTTATATGGCGAAACAACGTTTGCCGGGTCAGCTAGTATATATATATATATATGGGCAGATCCATTAATTCTCGACGAAAGTGTGCGCACTCAGGTCAACGATTTTGATGCCGATTTTTTCCTCAAAAGTACAACTTAAAAAAAGACGATCCTGAAAATTTGGACCCGATATAATCAAATCTGGCCGCTGGAGAATTTTTTGAATTTTTAAAAAAGTCGATTTTTCACTGATTTTCGAATATTTGTATCTCAGCTTCTATATAACTTAAAGACTCCTGCCCAACGGCATTTTTCTCAGTAGACTCTCTACTTTTAAGAAAAAAATAAGTATTTGATCTAAACTCAAATAGGGCTTAGCTGACAGCCTCTAACTAACGAACTGTTTTGGTTAAATTTTACCTATTTGTAAAACACTAGTATACGTACAGTGTTCGAAGTTGAGGATCGACCAGCAGCTAATGTCTTCTATTGGGGTATACTTTAGTAGAATCTATGCAATTTTTACTTCATTGCTTCTATTAAATAAAGTTATAGCCATCTGAAACCAATCAAATTTTAAAAAATTGCAGTTTTCAGATGGCTAGAACTTTTTTCTCGGAACTTCGATTTCCTTCAAACTTTCAGGAAAGTTGCTTTATTATGTTCCTAAAAAGCCCTGAAAATCGGGGCTAGGGAATCGAGCTTGTATTCAAGTTATGAATTTTTTAATATTGCCAAAATTGCGTTGTTGAATATAATATTTGCTGATAATTTCTTACATATCTATCGAATTATTCATATCTTATAGACAAGTGAATTATTAATATTCTCTGTACATAGATATAGCTGCTGTCAGTAACCATTTGAGTAACGTCTCAAGTAAACATTTTACCCTCAAAAGCGCTATCGTTCTTATATTGTTTGAATTTGTTTCAAAAGTCGCGCTCGGGCTACTCTGTTACTCAATTTTTCCGCTTCGTGGCGTGACTGACCAATATAACACTTATCCATTGTTTCAAGTTTTGATAGTTTAAACACTCCAAATTAAACACATAAAAATTTCTAAATACTGTAGACCTTCATACCTAGAGAACTTCAACGTAGATTGCAATGCTTTCATGAGCGTATGATAACATTGGTACCTCAGTCACGCCACGAAGCGGAAAAATTGAGTAACAGAGTAGCCCGAGCGCGACTTTTGAAACAAATTCAAACAATATAAGAACGATAGCGCTTTTGAGGGTAAAATGTTTACTTGAGACGTTACTCAAATGGTTACTGACAGCAGCTATATCTATGTACAGAGAATATTAATAATTCACTTGTCTATAAGATATGAATAATTCGATAGATATGTAAGAAATTATCAGCAAATATTATATTCAACAACGCAATTTTGGCAATATTAAAAAATTCATAACTTGAATACAAGCTCGATTCCCTAGCCCCGATTTTCAGGGCTTTTTAGGAACATAATAAAGCAACTTTCCTGAAAGTTTGAAGGAAATCGAAGTTCCGAGAAAAAAGTTCTAGCCATCTGAAAACTGCAATTTTTTAAAATTTGATTGGTTTCAGATGGCTATAACTTTATTTAATAGAAGCAATGAAGTAAAAATTGCATAGATTCTACTAAAGTATACCCCAATAGAAGACATTAGCTGCTGGTCGATCCTCAACTTCGAACACTGTACGTATACTAGTGTTTTACAAATAGGTAAAATTTAACCAAAACAGTTCGTTAGTTAGAGGCTGTCAGCTAAGCCCTATTTGAGTTTAGATCAAATACTTATTTTTTTCTTAAAAGTAGAGAGTCTACTGAGAAAAATGCCGTTGGGCAGGAGTCTTTAAGTTATATAGAAGCTGAGATACAAATATTCGAAAATCAGTGAAAAATCGACTTTTTTAAAAATTCAAAAAATTCTCCAGCGGCCAGATTTGATTATATCGGGTCCAAATTTTCAGGATCGTCTTTTTTTAAGTTGTACTTTTGAGGAAAAAATCGGCATCAAAATCGTTGACCTGAGTGCGCACACTTTCGTCGAGAATTAATGGATCTGCCCATATATATATACATACATACATATATAAATTTTTTAACGAATGGTATTTTTGAACTCTACTCAACTAATTATGATAGTTTACGACGAAATCCCTTAAAAAATCGACCATGAGGACAAATACAATAGTTAGATTTAAAAAAAAATCACACCAAGATTTTCACCGATGGTTCTTGCTGCAACAACTTACGAGGATGCGCTGTAGTCATTGGTAATGAAGTCTTCCGGTATAAACTGCCATCTTACTTTTCAATCTTCTCTTGCGAAGCGTTCGCGATCCTTCAATGTATCAACCTCATCGATCAACTATATCTTGATAATGTCCTCATCTCTTCCGACTCCAAATCAGTAATTGATGCCCTTAACAACCCTCAAAGCTCAGATGAACTAATTCAAGAATGCCAACAAAAGCTAAACAACGTCAAAGGGAACATCACAATTGCTTGGATCCCCTCACATTAAGGCATCCGAGGAAATGAAGTGGCTGACTCGAACGCTAAACAGGCCACCATAGTCGGTGAAGACCTCTCTACACAATTAAATATTCCAGCAATAGATTTTAAAAGAGCTGTAAAAAAACACATACTAACAAAATGGAACTTGATTTGGACAGTAATAGACACGAAACTCAGCAAAATCCGGAAAGACATTTGGAAAATTGCCCCACAATTCAAATTAAGAACTGACCAATGTCTGTTTACAAGACTGCAAATAGGTCATACAGCTTTCTCTCACGGACATATCATCAGCGAATCAGATCCTCTCCAATGTCCAAACTGTAACGAGATCCTAACCTCTGAACACGTACTCATCAAGTGCCCTAAACTGAGAACCATAAAGGAAAACCTAAAAATACCGACCAATCTTCTAGAAATCCTCAACAATGTAAAACATCTGAATGCAATCAAGGAGGTTCTAATCAACTTCAATCTACTAAATTTTGTATAAGAAATAATATTGTTTCAACCTTTATATAAATTGTAATTGTTAATGTAGTCGCTAAGGACCAAAAGGTTGACGCGACTTTAAATAAATATATTAAAAAAAAAAAAAAAACTTGCAATCAACCTCTGTCTAACAAACAAGCTTCCAAGTAGATGGCACTCTTTACTGCCGTGAAGCTAAATTCACTGATTAGTCAGTAAATTTATTCAAAGCTACTGATCTTTCAGTAAATTTTGTAACTACTGAAAAAATCAGTAACATTTTTACTGATTTAACTTAAGAGATAAAGACGTTCTAAAAAATTCAAATTTTTTTATTATGAGCATTAAAAACTTGTGATTCAATAAATTAAAAAAAATCAAAACTTACTTGCTTAATAAATATTTTTCTTTATATATGTTGCAAATAAAATCGAACTTATTTATCACTTTTAAACAATAACACAAACTCCTAATTAACCTCAAACTTCAGTTTTCAATGTACGCTTAGAGTAATGTTAGCAGATAAGGTACCCCTCGCGGAATTGCCATAACGGTATTTCTACGGTATTTTCCGAGTATTTTTTGGGTATAAGTATTATTACGGTATACCCTAGGTATAAATGCGGTATGTTTGTGAAATTTTATTACCGTATTAATACCGTAAATATATTGTGTTGATACCAAATTTATATAGGGACTGTACCGTATTTATACTGTGTTTATACGGTATTTACGCTCTCGCTATACCGTATTTGTACAATGATTATACTCCATTTATATGGTTTTTATGCTGTACTTAAACGTCGGTTATACCGTATTTATACGGTTGCTATACCTCATTTAAACAGTGGTTACACGGTATTCATATAATGTTCGCACCGTATTTAAACGGTATTTATGCGGTATAAATATGGTGGTTATGCCGCATTTATACAGTGATTATGCCGTCTCACTCTTACAGGCTGAAAAATACTTTTCATATCTTTCAGTTTTATTAACAAACAATCTTCAGATTCTATAACAGATACAATATGTTTTACTACTACTTGCATTCTTAAATGGCTCATCTCTTCACTATGTTCTGCTTTCAATTTTTCAATAAAAAAGTACAGCTGTAAAAATGAACTAGTTTATTTTCCTTTCACAAAAAAATTTTTTTCAAAAAAATTTCTCTCATTAACAAATAAAAACTCTTGAAACTAGTAAAAATTTTTCAATTTAAACATAAAAATATGTTTTTTTCACACCTTGATGGAAAGTTCGGTTTTCAGCCCTAATTTCAGGGAGGAAAGTGCCATATTCCCTCCCTATAAAATTTTGAGAGAAAATAGTACGCATGCTTTAACTTTTATAAGCATGCGTCAAGCTTTTTTAAGTATCGCGTAACTTAGCAACGACTTGTTTATTTTATTAATTATATTTGTAAATCTTATATCTTGACAGATTAAATAACTGAATATTAATAAATTAAAGAAAACCACCGCGATTAAATTAAATAAAAATTAAAAAATATATTCGATTAAAAAAATAAATTATTATTAAGGTGTAAAATAGTATATTGTTATAATAAAATTTAATTAATGATATAAGATCAAAGGCTGGAAAATAAATTAAAACTCAATTAAATTTGGTTAACTATAAAATATCAAAAATATGAGTTCAGACGACTGCAGTGATAGTGATTTGGGGGAAGAAGAAATATTAAGAAATTTAGAAGAAGAAGGACAACTTATCACCCAAAATTTACTCCCAGAGAAGTCTAAAAAAAAATATGAATTTCGATACAGAGAATTTTTATCCTGGAAGGAAAAAAATAAATCTAATTCATTCAATGAAAATGTTTTCATTGTTTATTTTAATGAACTTGCGAAAACACATCAACCCTCGACCCTATGGAGTATATGGTCCATGTTAAAAACTACTATGAATTTACGACATAACATCAATTTAAACACGTACAACAACCTCAAAGCTTTCATTAAAAATCAAGCAAAAGGTTACAAGCCCAAAAAAGCTCAAGTTCTGACATTGGCGCAAATAAAAAAGTTTTTAAATGAATCTGATGACAATATTTACTTGGCGATGAAAGTGAGTAGAATAAAAAAAATATTTACAGCGTGAATTCAATAAATTTAATTTATAGAGAAGGGGTGGGCATTACGGAATACTTTCAAAATATTATAAAAATAGTATATTTTTTAAAAACATTTTTTAAACATTTCAATATCACTTTTGTAAATATAATTGAGCATTATTTTTATTGTTTTTATTCACCGTTTTCGAATTTTTTTTTTTTTTTGTATAAAAAAAGTATTAAATCAATTTGATTTTTTTTCTTATCAATTTACAATAAACGAACTCCCAATGTCAAATTACTTTAGATATGTGTCAAGAATCAACTTAAAAATATTTACAATTTTAAAAATTATGAAATTTAATAAACTTTTAATAATTTTTTAATCTATTGCTTTGAGCAATACACAATTGCTGTTTTAAAAATATCTTCTTTGGAATTAAAACTAACTTAAATCTTTAACTTTGAAGTTAATAATGAATAATAATTACCAAATAAAAAATTAACAATTTACAGTTGGTAGTTTTTTTAAATTTTTTCAAAAATCGAAAATATCAGTTAAAAAATGTTAATGATTTTTGTTTAACGATAAAAACTATTAAAATATAGTATGTTTCTTCTTTTGCATCCGATAATTATGTGAAACGTAATTTTTCATTATGAAAATTACTTACAAGAAAATTTAATTCAATAAAATTTATTTAATATCTAGAATTTAGTTTTTTTTTCTCCTTTCATTAGAGGATATCACAATTTGCCCGCAAAATATCATTTTGTTTCTAACCGCAGCTGAAAATTTTGTCTATTTACATTGAATATTATTAAAAAAAAAAAGATTTAGTGTATTTGATTACCAGAAAAATTAGTATTTTATAAAGTATTCCGTTTTGCTCTTCCGCCCCCTGCCTTATAATCATTATAACTACTATAAAATTTTTTATTTTATTTATTAGGTCGTTCTGATTTTTGGAGTATGTGGTGCTCTAAGAACCAGTGAATTTCTTGAAATTACGACCAATGATGTAGAAGATACAGGCACCCAAATGATTGTAACAATACGAGATAATAAGAATCATTATCCACGATCATTTATAATAGGGAAAGAATTTTATGATATAGTTAAAAAATACATTTCACTCAGGCCTAAAGATATTGATACTACCAGATTTTTTATCAGCTATCAAAGAGGAAAATGTGTGCGTCAAGTCATTGGTAAAAACAAGATTAGCGAAGTCCCAAAAATTATTGCCATCTCTCTTCAATTGGAAAACCCAGAAAAATATACAGGTCACTGTTTTCGCCGTACAGGAGCCACCTTACTTGCGAACTCAGGGGCTAATTTAACCTCAGTGAAGCAACTCGGCGGATGGCGGTCGAGTACCGCAGCTGAAGGCTACATCGAGCATTCATTAGCTAATAAAAAAAAAATTTACGATGGCATAATAGCTGCTGACCAACCAACAACGTCTACTTCGACTCATCATACTCCTATACCAGCTATTGTTGAAGATCAGCCGCCTGAATGTCATATAATACCTGAAACTGATGAAGACTTAACTCCGCCATCACCACCTGATTTTCTTGAAATGAACCTGTCATTTTCTGATTCTGAGCAAAATAAATCTGCACCTAAACGATCGCGAAACATGAATCCAAATAAATTATACCCTTTTCAAAATTTAACAAACTTAAAGTCTATTCGAACTAAAAAACCGAAAATATCAGCCAGCAAAAAAAATGATTTAAATGAAATTCAAATCGAGAATGAAGTTTTTGATTCTATGACCATCGATTCTGCTTTTGTCACTTTCAAAAATTGTGAAATTAAACAGCTCACAATTAATAACTACAAATACAATTCTAATAATCAAGAAAATAGTTAAATTTAAATGAATTTCCTATTTATTAATGTAGATAGTTATTCCATAGTTAATTGTATTAATTGTTTGATTATTCAAAGTTAAATATATGATTTGAACAATTATTAAAATAAAATTATGTCTCATTTAAAAATGAATTATATCTTTTCAATTATTTAACAGAAAATTATTATTTTTTTTTTTTGTTACAATGAACGAAAACGACATCCAGTTTAATCTTCAGAGCTGAAAGCACATTCTCTAAATGATATCACACAGAATTACAAAATTTAAGACGCAGAAAAGGCAGTATTGATGAATAAAAAAATCAATTGCTTCTAGAAAAATTTTTCTATGAGTCAGAACCCCCCCCCCCCCTCCTTCGGACCCTTTTGAGTTTGCAATATTTATATATTTGAACAGATGATAATGTTTATGAATTAAATAATTAACTCGGCTTGCACTCTAGCATGCAACTACAGGATCTATTTTATTTTATTTTTATTTTAATCGAACTTTCCATCCTGGTGTGAAAAAAAATTGTATACGCACCACGGGAGCAAAGCAGAACATCCCCACCCGCGATATTGTCACCCGAGCCTTCGGCTCGGGTGACAATAATACGCGGGTGGGAATGGTCTACTTTGCTCCTTAGGTGCGTAATATACTATTACTTGAGGAAAAAAAATTTTGATTCAAGATTAAAATTTCAAGATAATTATTTACTTGGTGCAAGAAAATTTTACTTTTCCGAATCGTTAAAACAAAATTTCTTGAATCAGGAATTGTTTTCTTGATTCGAGTTAACTGTTTTTTCTATGTAGTAATGATTCGCAAGATCATCAGATAATTTTGAAATACATTTAGGATCAATATTAATAACTAGGATTATTTTATGATTAAAAATTACATTCTTCAATTGAAACATGTCTAAACACTGCAGTGTTTATGTCGTATGGGTATTTTGACATAAAAGTCTTTTTTTAGCTCATAAAGTTCTTTATTTGTACATTATAAAAACCTTCACGCGTCTTTTAAATTTTAGTTTCTCTACACAGAAAATACAGTTAATTTGAACTAAGAAAAATATTCTTGATACAAGAAAATTTTTTTCAACGATTCGGAAAATAAAAATTTTTTTACATCAAATAAATAATTATTTTGAAATCTTTACTTTGAATCAAAATTTTTTTTCCTCAAGTTAACATATTTTTATGCTTTAGTCGAAAAATTTTTAATTGTTTTAAAAGTTTTTATTTCTCAAAATAAGAGATATTTTATTGAAGAAAGCCGTGCCAGGTTATTGTAGCAATATTGCATTTTTTTGTTTGAAAAAAATAAAATTTCTTGGAATAATTACTATTTGTTTAACAAAAGAATTTTCGTATGCTCCAACCAAAAAAAAAAAAAAGTTACTCAAACCGAGAGAAAAATTTCTTGGGAGAAAAGATATATATGGAAGAGAGGGAAGTCACTGGTGCTAGGCAGCAGCAGCGAGAATAGTTCGGTGCGCGCCACTAGGTAGCGCCTACGATTTGTAGTGTCCCTGGTAAGAAACTTATTTCAGAAGTCTTAAATTCCGAAATTGTGACCATTCTGGCGCGGGTACTCCTCCGTTATTTGATAGAGTGATAAGTACCTTTTTTGATGGTAATATAGTATAACCTATATTACATAATGACAAAAATATTTATTATCAATGTTTCCATAAATAATTTATCTCTGAATTTGAACTTGAGCTTTAACAAAAATATTTTAATCAAAAGTCTATAGAATCTCTACTATATGATTAAAAATATACGAGTGACATAATACATTGTAAAGCAATATAAATAATTATATAGAGCCATTTATCATTAATAATTATATATAGTTTTTTTTACCATGTACTGGATAAATTCCGTATAAACACCTCATTAAATCAGTAGAATTGTTGTGTGAACTCGGTAGAAATGCCGTATAAATTCAGTAGAAATGCCGTATTATTACGCTAACAATGTCATATTATTACGGTAGAAATTTCGTATTAATATCATATACATGAAGTATTAATCTTATAGAAATGCCGTATTAATACAGTAGAAGTACCGTATTATTACGGTAGAAATAACGTATTAATACGGTAGAAATGCCGTATAAGCTTCGTATAAACGCAGTATAAGCTCTGTAGGAATACCGTAATTAAATTTCACAAACATACCATATAAATACGGTAAAACTACTTGTTATCGACTACGTGTATGCTCTTTTAATACAGTGTTCAAACCGCCCAGTAAACACATTGACGTAAATTTGACGTCAGAGTGACGTTACGCTATGTCATCATTTACGTAAGATATAAGTCACGAATGAGTCAGGTGTGACTCATTATTTCCCACTTTTTTACGTAAGATTATGATGTAAAACTAATGACGTATACATGACGTAAATGTGATGTCTGTGTGACATTTTATGACGTCAATATGACATATGGGTGATGTCAAAATTATCAATTCGGAAAAAATATTTTTGAAAAAAAAAA
The DNA here is from genome assembly GCF_029852145.1 of Microplitis mediator. NCBI lineage: Eukaryota > Metazoa > Arthropoda > Insecta > Hymenoptera > Braconidae > Microplitis > Microplitis mediator. The sequence goes on from NC_079977.1 coordinate 7,434,708, forward strand.
AAAAAAAAAAATGAAATACCGAATTTTTGATTTGATTATTACCGCGTGAACGCATTGTGAATTCTGAAACAAGATTAAATAACGTTAAATGATGAAAAAATCCTGGGCATCTGCTGGGTTCGAACACGGCTCCTCTTGGCTGGTAGTCCTGAACGTTACTCACTGGTCCACATCACGAGAGTTCAAATCTCGTGCTTAATTGATGTATTTAGAGTGAAATGCCGGAAAAGACAGAGTTCATAAGTTTTCGTGATGGATTTTTACTAAATTTAAAAAAACTCCATGAACTTATATGAAATGTTATAGAAACAATATTTGTGGGCCTCGATGATAATTGTATAAAATTTCATTAAGTTTCATCAAATTTTTTAATTTTTTGTTGTGATGTGAAATTTAAAAAATCTTATATAAAATTTTGCGAGACATTAAATAATTCCACAAAATCGTATGAAATTTAATCGATTGAAAAATTGTGATACTTAAACTTTAGAATCATAATATCAAAAGAGTTCAAACTGTCGTTACATTTTCTTTGTCATCCTAAATGATATTTTCGATATATATCATTTAAAAAAATAAAGTTAATTTTTTTATGCTCACGCTAATTTTTTAATCTAAAACGTCTGAATGATCTATTATCGAGTTTATCGATTACTTTGACCCCAAAAATGTTCGACGTTTAGTTGTTATTTTTACACATTTACACATATTTGAAAATTCATTCTATGATTGTTTGATTTCAATAAATAGATGATAAAAAACTATGACTCGGAAATTACATCAGCATTGCGTAAAATACTGACTTGTCACTGATGTAAAGATATGATTTAGGAGTGACATCCATATTACGTATAACCGTGACTTTGCTACTGACATAAATGTATGATTTTAAAATTACGTCATTATGATATACGGATAATGACTTTATTACTACATAACAATGTGATGTAGATTCTATGTCAAACGTACGTAATACATAAGTCATAACTGTGACATAGTACAAGAGTCATGCTTACATCAATATGATGTCACAAGCTTTACATCATATCAAAGTCATGTAGAACGTCAGATTGACATCAAATTTACATCAGATGTCGTGACATTGCTATGACCTACGTATGACGTCAAAATAAGGTCATGTGTTCACTGGGTAAAATCTTGATCATCCTGATCTATTCCACACACACACTCACTCAGTCCCCTGGACTATTTTACACCCACACTGATTTTAATTAATTGGCGTCCTGCCATTGACTAATTATTCCGCCACAATTTTTTTTTATAAATAAATTAATTAATTAAATATTTTGTTTAAAGAGATTAATTTAATCAATTAATTATTTATTTAATTACTCCTTAATTCCTTTACATATCTTATTTTACTCTGATTCCATAACTTTTCCCAAACTTTATCAACGTTTCTTTCCTTCAAGTACTCGATTATTTTATTAACGATTCCATTCTTAAATTTTCCTTTTTCCGTTTGTCCATTTATTTTCCTTACTTAATTTATTTATTTATTTATTTAATTGATTATTTTATTTAAATTAATTTCCTTAATTAATTTCTGACTTGTCACTACCGGTGACCTTGACTACGGACTTGATATTTATTTCCGAGACATGAACTTTCTTTATTTTAGTTTTAATTAATTTTAATTTATCTTATTAATTAATTTATTAATTCTACGGACTTGATCATTGACTAGACTCGATACTTCCGGTGCGTGGGTTACACGATCTACCTGGAAATTTCTAGAACATTTCCGGCGAACTGCCTGGAAATATTTTACTACGCAATAGCCCCGGCAACCTGCCTGGAGTCAATTAATTTAGTTAATTTATTCAATTTAATTCTAGCCAAATTATTAATGTTAATTTCCCAAATTAATTTCGACGCGACGATATCAGATATACGACTAAATACTTAATAAATTTTTCCGGCTTCCGGCCTGGAATAAATTTATAGAAATACCTTTACAACAATTAATTTTTCGATGATTTTGTCCTCGTCGTTTTATTCGTCTCGTATCTGGTCCTGGGTCTATGGGTATTTTCCTTTGTCTGTTTCCTTGTGTTTTATTGGCTGGTCCTGTCTTGTCTTTGTCCTCTCGCTCTCTTTCTCTCACACCAACCCGCGTTCTCTCCTTCACCTGCTTTTCAAATACAATCAGTAATTTTCCAAGGGAATACCGGCTACCTGCCTGGTATTTTATATACGAATTTGGAAATGATTATCGCTTGGTTCCACAATCGTTAACCCAAGTCGCAATTAAATAATTACCTGATGAATTTATTGGCGTCTGTTGGTGGCGTCTATTCAGCTGTACACTTTTACTTTTCTACGTCTTGACGGTCCGGTCGTTCTCGTGACAAGTGCCGCTTTTCGTTCCGGCTTCCGTTTATAAAATCTTACACCCCGTATGACTTCGGGTGTCTTCGGTTATCAGTCACTCCTACTTAACGCTAATTGGGGACTGACAGACGAGCCTCCAATTTTCACTCTCCGGTCGACTAGTCGCAACCTACGCGGATAACCCTGGGTGGTATTGCAACTATATCGACGGTGTGAACAATAGATTTTATTTTGAATTTATTTGAACGCGGTAAATTCAATTTACCCCGTTACACTCCCCCCTGCCAGACTGTCGCCCGGTGGGTGAAAATTGCAGATGTTCGTCGTCCACAAATTCAGGAAGTGATTAAGACATCGAACGCGAAAACTTTACCCTCCGGTCTTTCCAACTGCCTGGTTGGGTAACCGCCAACCGGCGATGAGTTTTCCTACCTGGAGGTCTGCCTGCGTCTATACAGGTTGATTCTGACTGGCCTATCGTCAGATTTCAAGACGATCTCGTATTCATTGATGTTAGTAAGTCCTTTAATCTGAATCGCTTCAAATTTTCCCATTTCATGTTTAATGAAATTTTTGAAGTCTGATTCTTCATCAGCTGTCATTGATGAACACCTCGACGAATTTTCTTTCACAAGAATTAAGTTCAAATTGATGTATTTCAGTATTGTCCACTGAACTGCCAAGTTCTCTCTTTGCTGTTTATGATGACTCCAAATTGTAATGCAAAGTTTATTCTTAGGACTACAGAATGTCCAAGATGCTTCAGTACACTTAGATATTATTTCCCAGCGACAGATCCTATCTGTATAATAAATGGAGCACCGCTAACGCTTTTACACTGAGTATGATTGGCAAGTAAAACACCTCGTTTTTGAGTCTCGTCAGGTCTTAAATCACCCGAAGCATACTCCTTGATGTCTTATATACTTTGGCATTAATGTAAGATCGCTCGCTGCCAGTATCCAGGATACCATTGAGTTTTATACCGAATATCCAGAGTGATACTGGTATTCTTGCTGTAATTTCTGGTGGTTGTGGACCTGGACCATGAACAAAAATTTTTCTTTCAGCCAGACGATATTTTTGAGCAGCTGACAATGGTTGATTTTGAAGGATTCTAGGAATGAAAGCTTCTCGAGATGTAGGTGTTGTCAATGCATCTACTACCTGCGAGTCTGAAGACTGGCGAACAGAACTGCCTAGTTCCAGAGGACGCGGTGAAGACACATTAAGCTCGAGATCTTCTGGTTCCAATCCAGGTTGAAATTCATCCTCCCATTGAGTTTTAGGTTCATCGTCATCTGGTTCTTGAATAGATGTAGTTGAATAATTATTAATTTTCTCATCTGGTTGATCGAGCTCTGCGACTGTACAATTTGGATCTTCTAAAATTTGAATCACTTGATTAATAAATTCTGTAGAATTATTTGACAGGTCTTCTAGAGTTAATTTGATTATATCTTCTACGTAAATCGTATTCACGGACATGGTAGCTAACTGTATTTTTCTGCCTGGAATGAAATGTTGCGGCGAACCTGCCTGCGACACTACATTCCGGCTTTCAGGTAGAGATGCTCTGCCTGGTTGAGAATAGGGCGGCGAACCTGCCTGCCCAATCTCAGACCGGCTATTGGGTTGATAACCTGCCTGGAGGGAAATATTGCGGCGAACCTGCCTGCAAAATTCCCGACCGGCCATAACTGTTGTCTTGTATTGATTTATTTAACCCCTTAGTTACTCCAAAGATATCCTGAGCCGACGGGGAACTCGGTCCAGGTATTAATCGTTTTTTTGATTGTGTCCAGGTCCATTATTATTCTCCTGAATTACTGGAGCTTGATTGTCAGATGAAGTTGAAGTATTTGGTACGTTGTTATTTGCGTAAACCACTAGATGACAATTGTTACGGGTATGACCAATTTCATAGCAAATATTACAAACGTCTTGTCTGGGATTTTGACATACCTCAAAAACATGTCCTGGAACTCCACAGTTAAAACATGGTCTCATATATTTTGGAGCAACTACTGGATTCTGATTGAAGCCGGAGAACCTTCCTGGCTCCTGATTCAAACGAGGTCTGAATTGTGGTTGTCTATTGTTATATTGGTAATTTTGAGGTCTATAGTAATTATAATTATTCCTCATTGGCACGCCATATTTATTGTTATATGTTGCTGGTGGTGGTGCAACCATCAGACTGCATCTCGAGGATTCCAACTCTCCTTCTTCATAAACTACGTCACCCACCGTTGATTGTATCATACCAAATCTGGGTTTATCTTGGAACTTCACGGTTTTGTTCACTACCGCTTCAGGTTGTTGAGCTTCCTCTATGCATCGAGTGGCCTCGTGCAAAGCATTTAATAGATCTTCGTATGTATAAACCGATCTAGCGAATACCAGAGTTCGTAATTCATCTGTCAGATGGTTACGAATGCTCGCAACTTGTTCTGACACTGGTGGTGGTGTCTGCATGGCCTGATACTTCTGTTGGATCTTTAGTACGAATTCGGTCACATTATCCCCAGGTTTCATCCGCATCTTGCTGACCTCCATGATGATTTGGTGGTCAGTAGCCGAGCTGCCAAAAGCTTTTCTGAATTCCGTTTTAAATTGGATGTAATTTTCCCACCGTAAGTAGTTAGCATCGAACCATCGGGCTGCAGCTCCTTGGAGTATGTAACTCATCGCTTTGAGTAAGTCCCATTCAGTCCAGCCTTCTCGGTGAGCTCTAGCCTCGGCAGCGTACAGGAAATCATTGACGGTCATGTTTTCTTGAGGAAAATGTAAATTTCCCATTTTCAGACTATGCAGAATGTCTTTCCACCGTCTGTCATCTTGATATCTGCCTGGATTCGGTTGAAATACCGGGTTCTGAGCGGGTACTCCCGGCAAATCGTGAAAACGACCTTCTCCCTGGGAGTAACTCCCTGCCCGTCCTCCTTGATGATCGTTATTAGGCACTGGAATCCGGCCTTGTTGTCCCATTTGTAGCTGACGTAATTGGTCTTGTAGATAATTAATACGTTCTGCAACTGGTATGTTCTGGTCAATTGGATCACGACGATTCTCTTGTAGAACTTGTGGCTGGTTCTGGTGATGTTGAGGACCCAAACTCTGAGGTCTATGAGCAGCTGGGCACTCCCCCCTCGCCAAACGTTGACCCATCGGGCCAATGTTTGCATTATTCAGCTGCAGTTCCGCTGCCCTCCAGTCCACTGGTGAATTTGATCGCCATGAATTTTCCCGTGAAACAAATCTGTTTTCCATTTCTCGTTGACGATCCAGAAATTCTACCATCATCTGGGACAATTGATTAATTGTAGCAGCATTCTCACCATTAATGTTTCTTTGATTAGATGACAGTTGACGTATTTGTTGAGTGCTGCTGTCCATTCGGTGAAATATTCGCTGCATATCCGGTGGTATATTGTCTTGTAGATGATTAAGACTGCCAGCAAAATCCAATTGACTATTAATTGCTCCATCCTGTTCAGGTAACAGCCTACGGGGATCCCCAGCCTGCGTTCTGGGTGGAAAATTCCATCCATCAGCGGCTCCGATCATCCCGTGGCTACCTGGTAACGTGTTAGTTGATAATGGGTACGGTGGTGGTAGATCCAGTGATAATGAGTTTGGCAGCGATGAGTTCGTCACTATACTAGTTGTCGTAGTTACTGTTGGCGTTGTTCTAGTTGACGTGGTCAACTAAATGATTATCGCTTGGTTCCACAATCGTTAACCCAAGTCGCAATTAAATAATTACCTGATGAATTTATTGGCGTCTGTTGGTGGCGTCTATTCAGCTGTACACTTTTACTTTTCTACGTCTTGACGGTCCGGTCGTTCTCGTGACAAGTGCCGCTTTTCGTTCCGGCTTCCGTTTATAAAATCTTACACCCCGTATGACTTCGGGTGTCTTCGGTTATCAGTCACTCCTACTTAACGCTAATTGTGGGACTGACAGACGAGCCTCCAATTTTCACTCTCCGGTCGACTAGTCGCAACCTACGCGGATAACCCTGGGTGGTATTGCAACTATATCGACGGTGTGAACAATAGATTTTATTTTGAATTTATTTGAACGCGGTAAATTCAATTTACCCCGTTACAAATTTGAGTACGCTTCTCAAAGAACTGCCCAAGTTGACAGGACTGCACGTTAATGACAACAACTTCTTCGCTAGGTCATCACTAAAAGAATCCGGAGGCAACCTGCAACAGCTCAAATTAAAAGGCTGCTACCTGCTGAATCACGAACATTTGATCAAGTTCTTACCGAACAATCAAACGCTCAATACACTGACCATTCAAGATTGTGACCGAGCGAGACAACGATATTTGGAGAACATAGATATGCTGCCCTTCATCAACTCAATCAGGAGCACAAAAATCAAGGCGTTAAACTTCCGCTGGGGAAATTACCAGGATGATGGCTGGTACCACGATTCAAATCTTATCACTAAAAACCCGGAGCTGAAAAACCTCGAGATATCAGTGGGTACCAGCAGAAATGATCTCCTCTCAATACCAGCACACGAAAATATACAGCTCTCGACTCTGAGCGTGGTAAAGCCCCACAAATGTCCTGGCAACTTTTATAGAATGCTTCGCACAAAAATAAACAAACTAGTAGTGACCGGCGCACCTTTTTCATATTACACCATCATCGAGATCCTCGACGCAAACGAAAGTATCGAGATTATTGACCTGAGGGGAATCCGGTACTTCACGCACCAACCAGCACTGTTAAACTTGCTAACGAGAGAAGGCGAGTTCCATCAACGAGTCGTCACTATCCTAACTCCATCCAGCGAGACCATCAAAGGGACCTCAACCAGCATCCAGAGGAGCAACAAACCCTACCGTGTGCTAGTGCGGCCGGCTAGTTAGGAAATAAGATTTAGTCATATTTAGAATTAAGATAGTTGATGTATTATTTTATGGTTTCACTAGGAGTATCATCTCCATTCTCCCTCGAGAGACATAGAGGAATCATAGGATAGTGCGTTTAGTTTTGGTACAAATTAAGTGCTACAAAAAAAAAAAAAAAGAAAAAAAAATTTTTATAACAAAAACAAAAAAAAAAATTTATACAAAATAATAAACAAAGGCATCGGACCTGCTTTTTCCTTTACACAGGAGTATCAGGGCGGGTGCGAGGCCCTATCATCCGAGTCCACTTTGTCCATTTTGTAAGCAAACGGGAGCTGTGATGCTCGGGTGGTTAGGGGTTCGTATCTTTCCATGTTAAAAGGGAGGAGGGGGTCTTAGCCCAAACAAAAAGAAAAAAAAAAAAAAAAAAAATTTGTTTACATTTCAAAGATAACACTAATAAATATTCCTTTAAAGAGTATCATCTCTATTTTCAATCAAGAAAAATAAAGGAATTTTATACTTGAAATACACATGTAACGAAAAAAAAAAAAAAAAAAAAAAAGGGAACAATATTAACCGAATAATAATTAAATAATAAGTAATTATATATACAAATCATAGTAGATAAGAAAAAGTTTTGTTTTAGAGATAACACTAATGAATATTCCTTTAAAGAGTATCACCTCTATTTTCAATAAAGAAAGATAAAGGAAAATTTTTGCCAGAAAATAAGTATCAAGAATATCTCTATGCATTGTTAAGACATAAGTATTAACCTATTCAATCATAAGAATTAGTAGTATAGCACTTTTGCTTTCTAGAATAATCATTTCAGAAACGTATGTGTTTTTATTATTACAGATTTGGAGCTATCACTAGGAATATTGTCGGAAAAACTTGAAGCCAGAAAAAAAAAAAAAGCAAGGTTACCAATAAAAAAAAAAAAAAAAAAAAAAAAACCTTCCGTTCTAGTGATAGGCCCATATCGTGTACTCAGTAATCTCAATATTTAGAATAAATTTTTTTTTTTCTCAACCCTTTAAAGAGTATCACCTCTATTTCCTCTGGGAAAATAAAGGAATATTATTGTTTTTCAAGTTACAAAGACTATAGAAAATTAGAATAAGATACATATATATATATATATATATATATATATATATATATTATAAAGCAAAACTCACAACCACATCTCACATAACTTTTGTCTTTCGTTTTGAACCTTCCATGGTGGACCGAGTCAATTCTTTCTAAATTAACTCCCCCTAAATTCAGCTTTTAGTTTACGGACATTTCATTTCCCCTCGTTCTCAGCAGAATGCCTTTCTACCTGGTTATAAATGGCCACAAAACCGGGGTATACAGCTCTTGGAAAGAGTGCCAAGAGCAAATTCTTGCCTATCCAGACCCAGTTTTCAAACAAGTATCATCTATACAGGAAATCCAGAGGTACCTGAAGTGTTGGCAATCGATCCTTCATCCGATAAATCATTATTTCGAAAGAAATGCCGAAGGCCGGATTACCATCTTTACGGACGGATCGTGTTTTCGCAACGGGTCAGTTTACTACTATCTCCGAACCAGCAACGGGTTTAGGAATTTATTTCGGACCAAATCATCCCCAAAATTTATCACTTCCATGCTTTGAAAGAAACACAAACAACGGCGCTGAGTTAGAGGCTATCCTTCAAGCTTTAAAAATTATCAGAAATTTCAATTTAACAAAAATAGACATTTTCACGGATTCAGAATATTTATGCAATAGCCTCACCATCTGGTATGAGAACTGGAAAAAACGGGATTGGGTCACCTCAACGGGAAAGCCCGTTTCATATAAACGGGAGCTCAATTATATCAAATCTCAAATGGAGACCCGGGATATTAAAATCCACCATGTTCCCGGCCACAATGGAATCCATGGCAATGAACAAGCTGACCAACTAGCCAGAAATGGAGCTAAGCTATTTGAACTATCTAAATCAAAATCAAAAACGGAGTTCAACATTCATTCATCAACTGCAAGCTCAAAGAAATAGAATCATCTCTGAGCTTGGGGGGGGGGGGATGTTATGTCCGACTCCGGAATCTTTTTCAAAATTCATGTTGAACATCCTGAGGAATATCTATTCCATTTCTTAATAGAAACCAGGATAGTTTCAGCTAAGCGGTACAAAAATCATACCAGTTTTCTTTTTCTTATGTCTCTCATTCCCTTATTCTTTCCGGCTCCCTACTTAATTTTTCAATCGTATTCCTATGCGTGGTGACACCCATAATTAACATAGACTTAAATTAAGTTCCGTCAACGGACATCTCACACTTTGTAAGACGCTGCAAATTCCCCCTCCCCTGACTCGGACCCCATGGTTGCATCTAAAAATTTTTCAAGAGCAACGTTACTCTACCGAGCACCGGCTTGCTTTTCGGTTTGTAGCTGAGTTACCCTCAGCAAAGAGTCAGTAATTAGGTACAGCAGTATCCTCAAATCTCAAATTTACCATAAAACAAAATAAAACCGATCGTCATCGCTTTTATATCGCAGTTAAAGAATAAATATATACATCTATATATTTGAAAATTATATAAGAAAAATAAATAAAAGTAAAGAAATTATCATTGCTAAAAATAAATTATAGCGCAAACGAAAATTAATATACCGGAAAAGTGAATAAAAATTTCGCATCGCGAGAGAAAATTAAAGTTGACAAAGTTAAAAGTGTTATTGGTTGTGAGTGAATAGCTCCTAATTCAAATTATTATTTTGAGTGAAATTATATCGAGTTTACTACTATTATAAAAATAAAAAAAAATTAAAGCAATACATGTGTAAAATAAAAACATCCTCCTTTAAAAGAGTATCAGCTCTATTTCCTATAAGGAACATTAAAGGAGTATTATTTCCATAAATATAAAATTAAAAACATAGAAAACCAAAAAAGAAAAATCTTAGTGTATGTTAAAAGTGTAGTAAATGTTCAAAAATAAAGATACGATCCTTTAAAGAGTATTATCTCTATTTTCTATTAAGAAACATAAAGGAATTTTATCTTTATTAAAGATTAAAAAAATTAAAGGTGAAAATAAAAAGAAAATCAAAGTGAAACGAATTTTTCGTGTTTAATTTATTAAAATAAGTTAGTTAGTATTAAAATCCTACCCCCAACGCGAGGACTGGATCGAACGAGAAAGACAGCAGCCAAACCAAGGGTCTACATCAGGAGAGCACATTCAAGGACCCAGAGATCTACTTCGAAAGAACATCTTAGCAAAAGTAATCAAAAGAGAAAACATCGCAAAGGTAAGAAGTTCATAAGTGGCTATTTTATCTTTTCTTGACTTAATAATAACATTTCAATCAGCCTCAAAAATTTGAGCAGTAAAAAGGAAGCTATAATTTTACAATTATAATTATCGATGAACATATAGTATATTCCTATGTTCAGAAAGATATCTCTGTTTAAATATAAATTAGAAATAAAAGAAAGTCTACATCGAAACGTATCCCTAAACAAATAATTACGGCTTGAACTAAACATTTGAGCCGAAAATTGCATTGGTTAGTCCGAACGCCTAATCCACGCAAACCAAATATTAAATAATTAATAGTCGGACATAACAATATAAAGTCATATCAACTTTTATAAAGTCCTCACGAGAGTATATTAATTCTTATAAGAACTTTATAAGATCATATAAGCTTTTATGTAATCATATATAATTTTTATATATTTCTTATATGATCATATATAAATTGTATATGAACATATATGTTTATATATGATCATATAAAATCTTTTTTTCCCGGGTAAGAAACATAAACTATGTAACAACAAACTTGTAATAACTAAAATGATAAATAAAGGGAATTTTGAAAGTAAAGTAACTTTTAACAAAATTTCATGTAACTCTTTCATTATTTTTTCTGATTAACCGCAACCCAAATTTTACCACCAACCTTTCCCGCAAAGATTCGGGAGATCCAAACCCTGGTCCATCTTGACCATGCCAGGTAAACTGGCTGCATACACCCTAGCGTGATTCAAAAAACAAACAAATTGTTTTTTTTTTTTCCAAACAGGTTCAAAAGTTTCGTTCAGATAAAAAAAAACGCCTGTGAAAATTAGAGCTTTTAATAATAATATTAACATTGTCCGCATTGCACCTTTCTATTTCCCATAAGAATAATGTGGAAAAAATTTTTATTACGTCTTCTGATTTTTCTAAGTAGCTAACGATGCCTCATAGAAATAATTGGTAGGCTTATTTTTGTAGGGAATTGAATGCTCTACAAAAAAAGATTCTTTACATTTTTTGAGGAATTTATTTGTTCAAAAGTTATTTGAGGTTGAAGTCGAATTCATATTAAATTTTGAGTTTTTCTTACTTTTCCGGCGAAACTATCAGACCTATTACAAAATATCATTGGACTTTTTTTGTAGATAATTTTATTCTCTAGAAGTTATACCGAATAAAGTTTTTTCGAATTCCGCATTGTTTTCTAGTTATTTTCATTTTAAAGTCATGCTCATACAAAAAATAGTCTTCTGATCGACTTTAAGAAACATTTTTATAATCAAATCAGTGTTCAACCAAACTCAGATTAATTACTCCAATTATTTAAATTAATTACTCGCGCTCTATTTTTTCAATTTGCATTCATTTAATTGCGTATTCATGAGCTCAGACATTTAACAGTATTTATACATTAAATAAACTATTTAATTTTGTAACCCAGTGATATTTTGTGCTGTGACAAATAAAAATATTGTTATATTTTTAAATATGCGTATTTTTCCAACATCCCAACCACCAACCAATCCTGGCATGTCTTTATTTAATTATTCTTACAACATTTTATGGTTCTTCCTCGTTAACAATTTCTCTCATACAAAAACATTTCTACACCCTTTTCATAGCACAAAAAATTATTAAATTGTGTACTCGCATGCAGATAATTTATTAAGGAATAATTTAAACCCAACGTTGAGTCGATTTGTTAATTCATTGATTTTAAATTAATTATTTTAATCCAAGAAACTAGTGCTGTCAATTGTTACGTATGAATCTTCGTAAGCACGATAACTCTCGATAGACATCATTAATCGGCCTAACTTTTTTTTTATTGTCTTTGTATTTTTTATCACAAGAACCCTTATGAAAATTACTATATGAATCCTTTTAGTTTAATTGTAATTAGTTAACAACGTAAAAGTGATGATTCGTGAAAAATTTAGCTGCTATTTTTACTGTTGTTATTATTTTTTTTATTGTTTCTTTCTATCAACTACTGGTAGCAGCACTAGCGTATTAATATGTTTGAAAAAAAAGTGACATCTAAGATAGAAGGCGGAATATTTAAAAAAAATGTTATTAAAAAAATATTAAACTGAAAATAAGAAATAAAAAATGAAATTGATAATTTGTAAGTTGAATAAAAGTTCATAATAAAAAAAAACGTGGAAGAACCGTCAGTAAAGCACCCCTAGCACATCATAAACAACAAGCCGCTTACCTTATAACTGATTTGGGCAAGCGGCTAAAATTGTCAGAAGTCTGTGTACATACTGCCATTGTGTACATGCACAGATTCTTTATTCACCATTCATTAGCCAAGTTTCACCGGTATGAAATTGCCACGGCGGCGATTTTTCTGGCGGCAAAGGTGGAAGAAGAGCCACAAAAATCGCAGGCGGTCATCAGCGCTCTTCATGTCTGCCTAAACAAATACGAAGTCCACCAACTGGACACTACTTTTGCCGAGAACCAGGAGAAGTTCAAGGCACTAACTTCAAATGAGCAACTTCTTCTGGGAACACTTGGATTTAAGATGGGGGTTAGTCACCCTCATCATTACATCAAGAAATTCTGTGGGGAAATAAAAGCTTGCAAGGAATTATGCAAGATTTTTCTACAGATGGCTAATTATACATTACAGATGACATCAATGTGCCTGAAATATAAACCGGCAGTTGTGGCGTCATTCTGTATTTATTTCACCATCCAATCGTCGCAGTGGAAGATTCCTCAAGTCATAGACGGGAATCTTTGGTTTTGGTTACTCGATACTAAAGTGACGTTCGATTTGCTGATTAAGATGGACAGGGAGTTCAAAGCGGTTTTAGATAAAATGTCACCCAGAATAAAAAACCGGGTGATGGGATTATTTAAAAATCCATCGGTCAAAGTGAGTGCAGTGAATCGGATAGCGACGACCCCCAGTTCATCGGATCCAGAAAATGTTTCCGGTAACCCTGAAGTCGAGAAACCAAGGACTCGACGAAAAATCAGCTATCACGAGTATCGTGATAGACTGATGAAGAAAAAATCTGAGTCAGATGGGTCATCGACTTCTTCACCTCCTGATGTAGAAGTTCAGGATAATTCCATTGGAAGTACCTGCCAACTTGTACCCTCAACTGTACCGGATCTGGACCACAGCCGTAAGCGTCAAAATAATTACGACATGGGCAGTATTTTGTGTTCTGCTAAAAGACGTAAGTTTTTGTAGTTTTAATAAGTTTTTAATTTTTTGTACATAATTATTTATCATCCAGTTATTTTTTATAGTAAAATATTATTGTAGGTTTTATTATTTTCATAAATTACATATTAAGTATTTCATGTAAATAGTAAATAGTGAAATAGTAAATTATATTTTAAAAATTTACTTTTATTTAATAAGTTTAATATATTTTTTGTAAAAAATTAAATATTAATGTAATTAAAGTTAATGATAATGCACCATAGACTTAATCATGTCTTTTGAAAAATAAAATATTAATAAAACGAAATCCTCTTTTTGTTTTGATTTTAATATAATTAATTATTTTATATAAGTAATTTTATTTTAAGAGCAATAATTAATTTTTATGACAGTAAAGTTAGCGAACATCTGACAATATTTAAAACTTTGAAACAATAAATTAAAATGTTTACAAAATAAAAAAAAAAATTCATATTTAGACAATTCGAAATTCAGTAGATGCATTTTTTAAAAATTTCATTACTTTAATTATATAATTTTTAACTTCCCGCTAAGAAAATTGTAAATTTTCAAAAATTCGGGAAGTTATTGGTTTCGGTCCGATTTACGAAAATCGAATTTCTATCAGATGTCGACGTTTTGAGGTCCTAGGAAGCTATTCTGACTAATTTCAAGATGATGTCCGAGTGTACACTGTTAAAAATTTTTGTAAATTTACTACTTTTTTACTAAGCAGTTGCTTTGTAAAATTACAAACTCTCGTATTGTATTGGAGTTTTCAAACGCATTCGTAGTAATATTGCAATTTGTAATAACAAGAGTACTAAGCAGGTTGCAATTTTACAAATTTTTTGTATTTGTCAGAAACTTGTTGTAATTTTACCATTCAAAGTTGTAGAATTAAATCTAAAGTTTTGTAAAATTTCCATACATATTCGGAATTTAATTTTACCACAATTATCTGTAAAATTACCAACCAAAATTTGCAATTACAATCACAAAAAGTGATTGGAAATTTACAAATCATTATTTATTTTTTCAAATTCTGTTTGCATTTTTACAAAAATTCATTCAAGTCATGAGCGCTATGTATTTTTACAATTCTTATTTGTAATCTCAAGTCTAAAACTTTGTAAAATTCCTACACATATTCGGATTTTGATTTTACCAAGATTAATAGTAAAATTACTAACCGAAACTTGCACACTGTTAAAAATTTTTGTAAAATTACAAATATTTTACAAAACAAAATATGAGTAAAATTACAAATCAGTGTGTTGTAAATACAATATACAATACAATTCGAGTAATATACCAAAACGTGTTAGGAAACCTACCAAGATGAGTTGGTGTTTTACTATCTTTATGTAGTAATCCTACACGTATTGTGATTTTACCAAACCGTTGATCAGTTTCCGATGAAAAGTTTTTAAAATTTACAAACATTGTTTGTAATTTGATTTACTACAATTTTTTGTAAATTTACCAATAAAATTGTAACTGAAATTACAATAAAGTCATTAAAAGTTCACAAATATTTTCAGTATTTTTACAACTTTGACTTGTAAATTATATACTCCATTGTAATTTCGCCAAAAATTTTTATTTTTTTTACTCGTTTTCTAATTTTACTGAACCGTTGATTAGTTTCCAATAAAAAATTTTTAAAATTGACAAACATTATTTGTAATTTGATTTACTGTATTTGTACTTAAACAAAAAAAATTTTTACTTGTTTTAAAAGTTTTTTTTTTTTAATATATTTTTTTTTAAGAAAGATGTGATAGTTTTTTGAAGCACTGTTATATTTTTTTGTTTAAAGACATTAAATTTTCTCGGAATTTCTATTTTTTAAAGGCAAAAATTTTTGTATGCTCCAACCAAGAAAAAAATGCTTAAGCTAAGAGAAAAATGACTTGGGAGTAAAGTTATATATGTATATATATGTAGTAGAGGGAAGTCACCGGTGCTATAAGCAGCGGCGGAAGTAGTTCAATGCTCGCCACAAGATCGCGCCCACCAGTTGTAGTGTCCCTGGTAAGAAACTTATTTCAGAAGTGTTATATTCAAATGTTGGAAGCAATTTTGTCACGAGTACTCCTCTGTTATATGACAGAGTGATGTTCCTTTTTTGGTGGTAATATAGCATATTCTATATTACATAATGACAAAAATATTTATTATCAATGCTTCCATGAATAATTTTTCTTAGAAATTAAACTTGGACTTACAAAGAAAAATATTGTGATAAAAAGTATAGAGTTTCTGCTATGTTAACAAAAATTTACAATTTATTTAATACATTGTATAGGAATTTAATTATATATAGTTCTATATAATTATATATAATTTTTTTACCCGGGACTTTTGTTAAAATGGACGGTCTAGTAAATATACAATGCAGCATCTTGAAATTACAAATCATTTTCAACATAAATTGCTTACTAAAATTACAACATTTGTATTGTAATTTTATTAAACGAACTTTCGATAGATGTTTAGTAAAAATACAATGAATATGCTGTAATTTTTGTAAACTTGGTTAAAATAGTTTGTCTAGTAAATTTACAATACAGCATACTGAAATTACAAATCATTTTCAATACAAATTGTTTAATAAAATTACAACATTTGTATTGTAATATTGCTAAACAAATTTTCGATAGATGTTTAGTAAACTTAAACAAATATTTTGTAATTTTCCTAAATGGAGTTAGAATAAGTCGCATAGTAAATTTACAAAACTGAATGGTATTTTTACTAAATTGTGATGCGTTAAAACTTCCTACACTTTTGTTGTAAATTTACTATAGAAATTTTTAACAGTGTATGTATGTATGTATGTAAAGACCTGTATCTTTTGAACGGATGAACCGATTTTGAACTTTAAGGTGCCATTCGACGCGGATTGTCAATATCTTGAAGCCGAGAGGAAATTGAGCTTGATCGGTAGGGCTCGTTCAGAGATATTCCAAAAATAAAGTTTTTTCAAAAATGTTTTTTTTGGATAACTTTTAATGTGCTCGAAGGATTAATTCCAAAATGGACTGGGCTCTAGAGCTTTATAAGCCGCGTCGAATGCCACCTCAACCATCAAAATCGGTTCATTCGTTCAAGAGAAACCGTTGTCGAAAGAATTAAAAAAAAAAATTTTTTTTATTTTTCCTGAAATATCTCAAAAACGACTCGATAAATCGGATCCAAAATTTTATCAGCTTTAGAACTTGACAAAACGCATCGATTGCCGCCTCAACTATCAAAATCGGTTAATTCGTTCGCGAGATATCGTGGGAGAAAGAAATGCTAAAAAATGGTTTTTTATAAAACAATGGCATACAAAAGTATTTGCGAGCTCGTAGAGCTCGAAAATGTATTCACAATAGTGTTTTCGAGCTCAACGAGCTCGAAAACAGCGGGAAGTTTTGGGGCTGGCCCGCAGGGTCAACTGACAGACCGATTTTTTTAGATGTAATTAAAAAATTGTCGGATGTCTACTACACTTACACTTAGTTAATTTTTCCAAATTAAATTTATACTTTCATTAACGTCAATTTTCAAATGACTTATTTTAAAATTTACTATGTGGGTTACGTGTCTTACTATTTAACATCGTAATTTTAACAAAGACTTTTGGGATTGAAAACAATTTCAAAAATTACAATGTAAGCATCGTAAAAAAATGAAATAATAGTTACAATTCAAAAACTATATATTTATTCCCATATTTTTCTTCCTATTTACTTTTGAGTAAAATTAGTATTACAGTGCTGCCTATGTTGTAATACGAAGTAAGTTATAAAAATTACGATGTTACATCGTAAATTTTAAATAGTAACTGCGTCCTCCGTAAGAGGCGCTCTCGTGACTTATGACAGCTCATTTAAATCGTTCATATGGATCTTAAAAACATCGGTTTTACTTAACAACAGTCTAATTTATCGGATCATTGGAAATAGAAGTTTTATGAATTTTTAGTATAAAATAATTGCAGATGCTTGTAATGCAAATGAGTTATGCTGAGGAAAATTTTTATTTTTTGTCTTCAAATACAATTTTTAAATTTTCAGTTGGCAATAGACATTACTACATTTAGACTACATTTTTTAATTTCGGTTTGAAATAGTGAAAATAGTGACTATTCAACGCCAAATAGTGATTGTCACATGATTTTTACTAATTCATTTTTAAAAAATAGCTTATGCACATGAGTAAATACTCATAAATCTATGACATAATCCGGAGCAGCAAGACGAGCCGCTGCTGCACTGAAAAACAAACAATAAATACATTCAATCATCATACTTAATTCAATATTGTATAATATGTTATATATTATAAAAATAATAATGTTTTGTTCGTACAAATGTGCCGGGTTGGCCGCATGCAAAGGTTTCGGCAGCAAACAAAGCCACTACCAAAACTGCCAACAAATATATCTTCATGTTAAACATCTCGTATAGTAGTTGAGTAAAGCCTTCGCTACACTGTAAAAAAATATACCATCAAAAGTCTGAACTATCTCGGTGTTAAGGTTATCGGTGTTAAATTTAACCCCGAAAACGGTGTTGAAACAACACCGCACCAAGAATCAAAAATGTATATTTTCAAGAAAAAATGCTTCATTCACATATTTTGTATACTTGAATAGAGCGCCGAGTAATTATTTTCTTTAATGGAGATAAATGATAAAATTATTTTATTTAGTTACTCTCTAGACATGGATTAGTGAAATAAGGGAATATTCACTACTTCAGAGTGCAAATCGTACCACTATAGCGGTATAATTCCACAAAGTGGGATAATTGCCCGGGTCGAAAATAAAACTTGATTCAGGCTCGCTTCGCCTTATTTTTTTTTTTTTGAAGTTATCGATTTGCCGACGATTTTTTGATAAGATCTCAACTTTTTCGACTTAAATTTAATTTTTTCCAACTTTTTGAACTTTTTTCATCTTAGAATAAACTTATTCGTCTTTACTTTGAGCACGATAGTCATTCACATTACTTTTGACTTGCTAAACCAAGTCGAAAAAAAGTCATTTATTCGCCTTACTTTCGCCTTAATATATCAAAATTATTTCACCTTAGTTCTGACCTTTTCGACTTATAATTTAAGTCGAATAAGTCTACATCAAGTCAGTTTCGACTTGATTTAGACTTTTTCGCCTTACATGTTAAGTCGAATAAGTCTAAACCAAGTCAATTTCGACTTGATCTTGACTTTTTCGTCTTAAATCGTGACTAAGTAAGCCAGTTAAGTCTAAACCGAGGCGAAAACTTAATATATTTCATACCTCCGTAAAAAAAGTCGAGTTTGTCTTGTGAAAAACGGCTCCAAATTTCGACTTGGTAAACCAAGTCTAAATCAAGTTTTATTTTTGACCCGGGTGGCTCTTTGAATTACATTTCAAAAAGATTATTTGAATTTCCAAAACATTGTATATAACGCAATAAACACATACCTTTGTGCTTGAAATTTCATTACTAATTTCATATAGAATTTAAAATACATGTTTTTGAATTTTCAAATTAACACTTTGGATTTTCAAATACTTCTTTTTGATTTTTCAAATACTCTTTTTTTAATTTTCAAATACTTCCTTCTTAATTTTTGAATACATGTATTTGAAAATCTGAAGCGTCTATTTGAAAATTCAAAAGCGTGTATTTTAAATTCTATACGATCGGTACAATAAACTTTCAAACACAATTGTATGTGTTTATTGCGTTATATACAATGTTTTGAAAATTCAAACAATTATTTTAACAGTGTAGTGAATATTCACTTTTTTCGCTAATTCATTTTTAGAGAGTATTTATTGCTAAAAAAAATGCATGTTGAAAGATTCAAAATAGCGCACCTCAATCGCTCTTGTTATTAGAAGAATAATAATGACTTGAATTAAAATTTTTTTTTTCTCAGTACGGTAGCAGTGTTAAAATTTTTCCGGGTGTTACAAAAAAGTTGGTTTATTGTTAAGTATCAGAAGTCGAATTGAATTTCAAGTACAAAACAGTATATAGTTCGAATTCAAAATATATTTTTATACTTACATTTATCCAGAAGCTATCGGGACTGTGACCAATTACTTTATGGATTAATAATAATCAAACGGCTATTTACATTAATTGTCCTCACTGTATTTCATTCATGTAAACTCATGTCCTTTACGTAATTGCGTTATACAAAGTAACTAAAGATTATCATGAAGAGGTTAATTTTTTTATAATGCCGATCATTAGTTTTATCTAAACGCGTCATATAAAATGAATGAACGTTATCATAGAAAAATGAATTTTTTATCAAGATATATTTATTTCCTCATGAAATGGCCCAACACCCGTATGAGAATAACATATATGGTCAAAATATATGTAAAAATATATGGTAAATATCAGAAAATATTTGTGGCCAATTAAAGTCATATACAAAAAAATTTTTTTTTGATATTGTATTTTCCAAATTATTAAAATTACTATAACTCGGAAACTATGGACTTTAGCAACTTGACTCATAGGACTTTTCTTGAAGAGAATAAAATTTCCGATAAAACTTTTATTGACATTTTTAGTGCACCATCATTGGTTTACGTTCTGCAAGCCGATAAATGTCAATTTTATAGGAAAACTGATTTCCGCAACGGACACAAGTGAAACAGCTTGAACTATACAGCTAAGTTACTATGGGCACTTTTGAAGAACACTGAGTTCCCTACAAATTACAATAAACGGCGCTTTGATATCATAAAATGCAACTGAGTATTAGAAACTTAAAAAAAAAGTAATTTAATTTACGTGTATTTTAAATGGGAAATCTTCGAAATCAAATGGAAAGTACTTAGGATTGAAATTGAGAGCTCAAACTTGGCAGGAATGGGAATGGTTCCTATATTGGTATAGGAACTATTCCTATAATATTATGGGAACTATTCCCATAATGTTATGGGAACCATCCCTATAATATCATAAAATTTTTTTTTTGCTCAATAGTGTAGAAATTTCCCAAAATTTGAATTTTCTTGAATGTTTTGTGCTGACAAAAAATTCTTGTTAAAAATTTTAATGTTTTTTTGCCAAATACGATTTTTTTTTTCAATGTTTGAATTTTTGTTTTTATGTTTAATAATATTTCTGTGTATTGTAGAAGTGATTACCACACTTCTTTAAATTAATTTTTTCATGATAATATGGGAACCATTCCCATCATATTATAGAAATGGTTCCTATAATAGTATGGGAACTATTCCCATAATGGTATAGGAACCATTCCAATTGCATTATGGGAATCATTCCCATAATATTATGGGAATAGTTCCCATACTATTATAGGAATGATTCCCATAATATTATAGAAAGTATTCCTATAAATTATAGGAACCATTCCTATAATTATAGGAACCATTCCTATAGTGTTATGGGTATCGTTCCCATAATTATAGGAACTATTCCTATAATTATGGGAAACATTCCTATAATTATAGGAACCGCTCCCATAATGTATGGTCGTAATTCCTATGATGGTATAGGAAAAAATTTCACAAAATTATGGGAACCGCTGCCATAATTTTCTTTCCGTGTATGTGATTTATGAGTTTTTGTAAGTTTTAGTTAGAAGGCTATTACTTATAAAATATTATGGAGTACTTATGAGATTTTATAAATAATTTCCATTCACATAAAATATTAATTTTATCAGATTCATTCAAAAATAATTTCTTAACTTCATTTTTGTTTTATAAGAATTTACACCAAAAATACTAATATTATCACTATTTCTTGTACTTTACATATTTTAACTGTTCGGAGATGAGTGAAAATATAAGTTTTTATGTGATTTTTTACAAACCCAGTAATGTATCTTGCCCCATTTTTTTTTTTTGGTGCAAGATACATTATTTTTTTGTAGCAATATTGCATTTTTTTGGTTAAACAGAATAAAATTTCTCGGAACAAGTACTATTCTTTTTACGCAAGTATTTTTGTATTCTCCGACCAAAATAACAAAAGTTGCTTAAGCTAAGAGAAAAAATTTTTTGGGAGAAAAGATCGATATGGAGAAGGGGAAAGTCACCGGTGCTAGGCAGCAGCAGCGGGAATAGTTCGGTGCTCGCCACGAGATCGCGCCTACGACATGTAGTGTCCCTGGTAAGACATTTATTTCAGAAGTGTTATATTCCAAATTTCAATACGATTTTATTCAAGTACTCCTCTGTCATTTGACAGACCAACAAGTACCTGTTTGGGTTGTACTATAGTATATCCCATAATACATAATGACTTTAATATTTAATATTAATGTTTACTTGAGTAATTTTTGATGAATAAATAAACTGACTCAATTTCATAGATTTTTCGTGAATAGATTGCTAAGGATTTTCGGCATAAATACTCATACAATTATTCTTGAGTATACATAATAAAAACTTTTTGAATTCCTGCTAAAAAATTCAATAATTAAACATATTATAAACCTTAATCAATCTCATAAATTTTTTCGTTACTATATGGAAAATTACTGTAATCACATTGATTAATCACTATCAAATCTTTGTTACGTCCAGCTAAAATGCTGAACGTTGCATTTTATTTTTAATTTCTGTTGTATTTATTAAAATTGAGCCGACGACCAGATTTTATTTTTTTTATTATCATTTTTAAGTTTCGATAATATTTAGTGATAAGACATGACGAATGTAAAATGCTTTTAAGGGATTAAGACTTGTTTGCTTTTACATTTTTTTTGAAATGCTAGAGCAAACACCTAAATGTAATTTTAATGACCCCTCGGGCAATTGTAAAGGCCCAAAGGCCAGCTGAAACATTTTTCGTCGAAACCCAAAAATATTTTTATCAAAAAAGTGTACGTGGAATATATTTTTAGTTATAAATAAAAATAATATTAATCCCTCACTTTATCTTTGAGTGCACTTTTGTCGAGACATCTTGGCATCATAAAACAAATAGAAAAATTAAATTTTGATGACGAAATAGTCATTACATAAAATATAAAAAATTTTCAAATACTTCTTAAAATAAAAAAATATTCAAATAAACAATTTAAAAGAATAAATAACATTTCTTAGATTCAAATATTAAAAGAATAACTAATAATCAAATAAATAGAGTCGGCTGCTAGCCACCTATTTTAAATTTAAATTAGGATTTAATTGACTAACAAAATAATAGAAAATTATAACAATAAATAAATAATATGGGCTCAACGCCAATCAAAAAAATATAATGTTAATTAAAATTAATATTTTAAGTTAACAAATCATAATGTTACAAAGAATAATAAATAAATTTAAACATTTAACTTTAAAATATTGTTATAAGTAAAAATTTGTACATGTGGATGGATGTGTGGGTGCGCACGCACATAGGCCCACATAGGGGTGTGCCCTTACCGCTTTCCTAAGGTGAAAATCTTAGAGAAAGGGAAAGGACCCATAGGAACTGTGTTCCGATTGGACACAGTTTCCCCCAAACAATAGACGAAATAGGATCCGATAAGAAATTATAAAAAGGGTCGTTAAACAAAAAATAGTTAGTCCCGGACAAGAGGTCCATTGAGGCAGTGAAGTTCAAGTCACAGTGTCTTCACAAAATTCAAGTTACACTAGTTCCGTACTAGTTCAGCTTTGTACAAGTGTTCTCACACTTAGATTTTATTTACGCTAGTTCCGTACTAGTTCAGTTTATTCAGCGTTCTCACGCTTTTACACTAGTTCCGTACTAGTTTATATTATACAAGTGTCCGCACACTTACATTATTAAGAGTTATTAAAATTTGTGATTTTATAAGTTTAAATTCAACTGTTAAAATAAATTGTTAGCGAAAGTAATACCTAGAGTCAGTGAAAACTACGATTAGACAAACATCCAGTTGCTGCGACTACAGGTATTGTAATTTTTAAGTTTATGTTGTATTAAAATCAAAAACATTTCCAACACACGGAAATTGTATTCAAAATTCTATAGTCCTCTCTAGTAATTAAAACGAATCTTATTGTAAATTAGAGTCGGCTGACTAGCCACCTAATACTTTCATAAAATAATATCAAGTTTATTGTATTCATATCATCGAGTTTTTCAATTTTATAATATATAGTAATTTACTTTGTACATCAAACATCTTTTATTTCAACACACCTCCCAGATAATTACACTCAGTGTGATCCCGGTCTATTGGTCGAAAGACTAGGGCCGAAAATAATAATAATAATAAATTATGTCCAAAATCACGATACACACCACATTTTGGACGTAACATCTTGTATGATTACTTCAGAAATCGTTTCATACAATCTTATTCATTTCCAAAATCTACTCAATTGTAAACTTTTAGGGCTTCACTCAAGATCGAGATTGTATTGGTCTTGTCTTGACCTCGTCTCGATTTGTCAAGACAAGACCAAGACGATATTATAGATCGCAATTCAAGACCAAGACCAATATCATTAAAAACATCTCGCTAAGTCTTGACAAGACATAAAAAAATAAGTATAAGTATATGAGAATTACTCGTAATAAGACTCCATGCTTTCAAAAAGATTATTAATTAATTATAATAATGTTTATTGGGTTAAAAATTTAAAACATTTTAGAAGTACTTGAAGCGATCAAGTATATTTATATAAGATTTAAAAAATATTAAGTTTTTCCTTTATTGAAAAAAAAATTCTCAACTGTGTGTTGTATTATGACTGATATTAAGAAAATTTCAGGTTATTCAAGACCAAGACGAGATCTTGACGAGACAATACAAGACAATATTATTAATAACTTATTTTTCGAAATCGATGCAAGACTTACATTTTGAAGTCAAGATCAAGACGAGATCAAAGCTTTCGAGATCAAGACAAGACTTTCCCAATCTTGTCTTGTCTCGGCTCGAGTGAAGCCCTATAAACTTTACATTTTTCGAAAACTTATAAATACTTATAATCACAACATTACAGCTTCTGTTTCTTATAGATTCTGATAATTTTTCGTGGACAAATACTGATCGTTTTCTCATAGCCAATTTTTTTTATGAGATTTTATAAGACCTTTTCCACAGGGTAGGTAATTACAAATCAATCCCGTAATGAGGATCTTTTTCCAGCCGCAGGATATCTTCATCGCTAATTTTCATAAGTTTATCGATAGCTTCTGCATATTTTTCTTTAACTTCGAAGTAGTTTCTTTCGTTGACCGTACCCTTGATGATTTCTCTTGCATTTGGACATTTTTCAATGTCTAGAATAAAATCATATGCTGCTATGAAAACAACCGCACGGTGCTTGAAAAAGTCTTTTCCTACTTCTTTGAATGTTTGACCATTAGGCATCCTCGGTTCGATCCCTTTTTTCAAATCGGCTTGTAATTTAATAACTTGCTCAAGTCGTTCAAAGTAATGATCTACAGTTGAATAGTAATTTTTAACGTCATCGGGTCTCATAAACGAGTACCAACAGGCTCGTGTACAACAGCATTTCATTCTGTCTTCCTGAATATATTACGAAAAATTTAATATTATCAACGAAGTAAAAACATGTACAGTCAAACCTGAGTAAGAGAGAACTGGGTAAGCGAGAAAACTCTAGAAGTGAGAATAATTCTCAGGTCCCGTACTTTGACCTCTCAAAAACCTCTATAAGTGAGAAACAAAAACCTGCATAAGCGACAGTCGTTTTTCCCACTCTGACCTCTATACTTGAGAGCCTCTTTTGCATGTACCTCTATAAGCGACAATTTAACTATGTTTGACTCATTCTTTTTTTTCAGGAACTTTGTGTGTTTTTGTTTTCTTATGGTTCGAAGAAATAATATTTAACTGTATTAACTTACTTGTCATGTTTATTGCAGTTGATAAATATCATTTGCAACGATCAGTTCTCTTATAGCAACTTATAATGCCTAAACGAAAAATCAACGTGTTGTCGTTAAGTGATAAACTTAAAATTATAAATGCATTTGAATCGGGTAAATCAAGGTGTGAAATACGGAGTGAATTTGGATTACCTGAATCAAGCTATTATAAAATTATAAAATTTAAAGATTCAATAAAGTCCCAGTGCTCCGAGGGACACGGAAACATCAAGCGGATCCGGCTTTCTGAGTTTCCCGACGTTGAAAAATGTCTTCTTGAGTGGATCAAACAGACTCTCGATAAAAACATTCCCATAGATGGGCCACTGTTAAAACAAAAATCGCAAGACTTTGCCTTAAAATTGGGAGTTGAAAACTTTTCAGCCAGTAATGGCTGGTTAGAGGGTTTTAAAAAGCGGAACGACATATCGTTTAAGAAAGTAGCTGGAGAAAGTAAATCAGTGGATCTAGGAGTGTGTAGCCAATGGACAAAAGATTTACCAAATCTTTTAGAAGGATATGATGCAGAGGATATTTATAATGCTGATGAAACCGCTCTGTTCTATAAGTGCCTACCGGATAAAACATTTATATTTAAAGGCGAAAAATGCCACGGAGGTAAACAGAGTAAAGATCGCCTTACTGTTTTACAGTGTGTCAATATGATCGGTACGGACAAACTTCCTCTGTTGATTATCGGGAAATCTAAGCGGCCAAGGTGTTTCAAAGGCGTCAAGACTCTACCCGTCGATTATGCGAATAATACAAAAGCTTGGATGACCAAAGAATTGTTCAAAGATTGGTTGAGAAAAGTTAACAAGCAAATGATAATAAAACAAAAAAAAATTTTGCTTATTATAGACAATTGTACTGCACACACAGATTTACTAAAACTGGAAAATGTTAAAATTCTGTTCTTACCTGCAAATACCACCAGTAAACTTCAATCGTTAGATCAAGGCATCATACACACATTTAAACGATTCTATCGTAGAGAAGTTATTAATCATACTCTCAAGTGTTTGGACGAAAGTGTTAGCTCTGAGATCAATGTACTTTTAGCAATGAAATTTGCAAGAAAAGCGTGGTACGCAGTAAGTGGCGTTACCGTTCAAAATTGCTTCAAGAAAGCTGGATTTCATATTAATAAACAATATATTCTGCCAGATGAAAGTGAGGTTGAACTTGAAGTTGGACCTAGTGATGACGAATGGGCCAAGCTTGTGTCTCATGAAACAACTGATTTTGAGGTAATGCCAACCTTTGATGATTTTATACGGATTGACGACGACGTGGCTACTGCTGGAGAATTCACCGAAGATGATATTATTCAAAATTGCGTGACTGACGGGAATGAAAGTGACGATGATGCTGACCAATCACAGAGTTTGGATAAAGAACTCGAAAAAATACCAAAAAAGCAAGAAGCTTTAAAGGCTTTGGAGACGCTCCATAAGTTTTTTGAATATTCAGCGATTGGTGATAGGACTATATTTGATAAAATATATGAACTCGAAAAACATGCACATAATGTAAAATCAGGAATACAAAAAAAGTTGACAGATTTTTTCAAGTAAACTTCGCATGTTATTTGCTTTCTTTGTAAACGCACACTCTAATAATTACTTTGTATATCACTCTAATAAATTATTCTCTACCATGTTTACAACTAAATATTTTGAATATTATTGATAAACCTCTGTAAGTGAGACAAACTTCTCCTGTACCTCTATAAGCTAGAAACTCGCATTAGTGAGAAACCTCTATAAGCGAGAAAAAAATCACGGTCCCTTGAACTCTCTCTTAACCAGGTTTGACTGTACTTATTTTATTTTAATGATACTAAAGTTAGCTGACGTCTAATAATTTTAGGATTTTTTGAGAAAGAATAAATTATTTGAAACAGTTGCACCTGTAGTTTTTTAAATTTTCTACATGTGCATATTTTTAGTTTTTATTTTTTTATAATTGATTTGTTGAAAAAAAATCTGTCTATCGGTTGACCTTGTGGGCCAGCCCCAAAACTTCCCGCTGTTTTCGAGCTCCTTGAGTTCAAGGAGCTAGAAAACATTGTTGTAGATAAATTTCCGAGCTCTTCGAGCTCGAAAATATTTTTGTATACCATTGTTTTCGAAAAAACCGTTTTTTAGCATTTCTTCCTCCCACGATATCTCCCGAACGAATTAACCGATTTTGATGGTTGAGGCGGCAATTGACGTATTCTATTGAGTTCTAGAGCTGATAAGATTTTGGAATTTTATAGTTCAGTTGTTTTAAAGATATCCACAAAAAACCGTTTTTTACCATTTCTTTCTCCCGCGATAACTCTCGAGCGAATTATCCGATTGAGATGGCTAAGGCGGCGTCGACGCGTTTTATTGAATTCTAGAGCTGATTAGATTTTAAAGTTGATCGTATAAGTCGTTTCTGAGAAATCAATAAAAAACTAAAAAAAAAAAATTTTTTAACTTCCCGCTAAGAAAATTGAAAATTTTCAAAAATTCGGGAAGTTATTGGTTTCGGTCCGATTTACGAAAATCGAATTTTCATCAGATGTCGACGTTTTGAGGTCCTAGGAAGCTATTCTGACTAATTTCGAGATGATGTCCGAGTGTATGTATGTATGTATGTATACGTACGTACGTATGTAAATACCTGTATCTTTTGAACGGATGAACCGATTTTGAACTTTAAGGTGCCATTCGACGCGGATTGTCAATATCTTGAAGCCGAGAGAAAATTGAGCTTGATCGGTAGGGCTCGTTCAGAGATATTCCAAAAATAAAGTTTTTTCAAAAATGTTTTTTTTGGATAACTTTTAATGTGCTCGATGGATTCATTCCAAAATAGACTGGGCTCTAGAGCTTTATAAGCCGCGTCGAATGCCACCTCAACCATCAAAATCGGTTCATTCGTTCAAGAGAAACCGTTGTCGAAAGAATTAAAAAAAAAAATTTTTTTTATTTTTCCTGAAATATCTCAAAAACGACTCGATAAATCGAATCCAAAATTTTATCAGCTTTAGAACTTGACAAAACGCGTCGATTGCCGCCTCAACCATCAAAATCGGTTAATTCGTTCGCGAGATATCGTGGGAGAAAGAAATGCTAAAAAATGGTTTTTTACAAAACAATGGCATACAAACGTATTTGCGAGCTCGTAGAGCTCGAAAATGTATTCACAATAGTGTTTTCGAGCTCAACGAGCTCGAAAACAGCGGGAAGTTTTGGGGCTGGCCCGCAGGGTCAACTGACAGACCGATTTTTTTTTTCGTAATTGGCTAATATTTTCGAGTCTACTTGATCAAATGATCTGAAATGGTCAGAAAATTTGATGGCCAACAAGCTCTTTCGATTGCCGCCTTAACCATCTAAATCGGTTCCTTAGTTAAAAAGTTATAGACCGGTCACACACATACATACACACATACACACATACACACACACACATACATACAGACACTCAGACATTATTCTGAAAATAGTCAGAATAGCTTCCTAGGACTTCAAAACGTCGACACCTGGTGAAATTTCGATTTTCGCAAATCGGGGTGAAAACAATGACTTCTCAATTTTTCGAAAATCGTCGATTTTCTTAGCGGCAAGTTAAAAAATCCGAAAATTACTAGGTGTCTGCTAACTTCAAGATCATTTATTTTAAAAAGTATAATTATAAATTATCTTAAACTTACCATAATTTTTGAATTCACGTTTTTGTTATCCTTAAAACTTTCGATAAACGTTGCAAGTACTGCACGGAGAGAAATTAATTATTGTATCTTCTATACGAAAATTGTAATTTTAACCATCTAAGATGGTAATAACATTTTTCAGTGGTTATAATAATTAGTATTACTATTGAAAATGATAGCAGTTAGAATTGATGATGGTAACGGTTACTATCGAAGATGCTAATTGTAATTACTAAAAATTATAATTGTTACAATAGAAGATGGTAACTCTTATCATTCAAAGTTGTAAAAATTCTTAACTAAGAATGTGTGTGTGCTCGCGTGAGTGTGTGCATGAGTGCGCTCGCGCGTGTGTGTGCATGTGTACGTGCGTGGGTATATGTGTGCGCGTGTGTGTACATGTGGTCGCGCGGGTGTGTGCGCACCCGTGTGCATTTGTGCGCGTGTGCGGGTAAGTGTGCGCATGAGTGCGGGTGAGTGTGCGACCCCGTATTTATGTACATGTGTGCGTGCATGTGCACGTGCGTAGATATATGTATGCATGTGTGTGTGTGTGTGTGTGAAATTAATCACTTCCCCAGTTAATCAAATTACACATAGACAAGCGTCAGACTATAACGTTTATATTTTAATTTTTTATTAGCATCAGGTTATTAACCCTAGTAGCAATGGAATTGGGCAAGATATTTGGAGAAGCACTTTGTAAAGAATTGGACAATTCTTGACCAAGACACTTGATCAAGATTCTTTATCCAGACTGGCGGCAGACTTGGGCCAGTCTGTGACCAGAATTTGACCAGATTCTTGGCCCAGAGCCTTGACATAGACTTGTGCGAGAAACGCAAATGTGAAAAGTATAGTATTGCAGTGGTTTTCATTTATAGTCTAGTCAACAAGTTTAAAAATGTTATTTTTTTACACCCATACGAAAAACATATATATCCGGATATATCCGGGCCAATCTGTATATAAACGACATATATAAAAATGTATGTCTCATATATGCAGATTGGCCCGGATATATCCCGGATATATATTTTTTTCGTATGGGCAATTACGCATTGAGTTTGTAGTAATGCCTAGAAAAATTGATTTCCAGAATTTTTTAGCACTTAAAAAATTTCGGAAGTTTCAAATTCTGACCACAGTCTGGCTCAAGTCTTGACCAATAAACTTGGTCAAGAATCTGGACCAATTCTTGTACAATTCTTGATCTAAAATCTTTCTAAAGTATCTTGATCCATGCTGGCACAAGGCTTTTACCAAATTGCTACTAGGGTAAGGATTACGATTTTTTATAATAGTAATAATTATTTAAGATAATAACAGTTATAATTTCTGGTCATCATAAATAATTGTAAACTTTACCATATAGATGGTAGTCATTACCATTCAGATTGTTTATTTAATAATTTAAATGACATTATCACGGTGTTATCATTCCAGACTTCTACCACTTTTCGAAAAAATCGCTTTTTTTTAGTTTTTTAGTCGTAAATTCTTCAAAAATAGTTCAAATTTGACTGTTTTTTTTTTTTTTAAATTTCCGTTTTCAATGGCCTTTAGAGAAAAAAATAGAAAAGGAGTATTTCAAGTTTTTTGATAAAGATTTTAAATTTGAAATTTTAAAAAAAATTTTAAAAAATGTTGATTTCCTTCAATTTTTTACAAAATTTTTAATTTTAAAATTCTTAAATACCCAGAGAGGAAAGTACGACGGGCCCAGGCTTGGCCCAGGCTTGGTTTAACTATGTAGAACTGTGGACCAAGCTTGTAAGCCAGTCTTTTCCCAGCCTCGGTAGAAGTCTGGAATGATAACACCGTACCAAGCCTGGTTGCCAGCCTTGACCCATGCTTGCTTGCCAGAGCTGGCTCATGCAGAGACAAAACAAATAAATTTAATGAAAAAAAAATTTTATTATTATTAACGTAATAGAGTTTGTGATCATTAACGTGAATGATCATTAACGTAAGTGATCATTAACGTAGATATCCAGCTTTTGCAATCGATCAGAACACTATTTTTTTAACATCTCGGCATTTAAATAGAAATAACTAGGAAGTTATGCGAAAATTGAAAAAACTTTTAAGAGATAATTTGGCAAGCGTTCGGAAAATTGGAACGCTTAGAAATTAAAAATATAAGCGAATTTTATAACACAAACGTTTCTTTTATAAATATGCTTGACAATATTGACAATTATATAAAAATTAAAGTTTGAGCTTGAATAACTTTTGAACGAATAGACTTTGCAAAAAATCATAAAATACCTATTTTGTAGAGCGCTGAATTCTCGATGAAAACATAGATGTCTTATTATTTTAGAATTAGCTGTCGCCGAGTTACGGAATTGTAAAGAACGAAAGAAATTTTTCGCATGTTATTTCCATAAGAAACTTTGGTTGGAAAGCGGACTATTCTAGAGTTAATATTAAGAGCTCAAATTTTCAGGGAATTTTTTTTTATCTATTTGAAACCATTTGAGCCCCTGGGAGCAAAGAAATTCGAAAATGTCCCTACTAAGGACCACCCTACTGATCATGCCTGTTCATGTCTGATCCAGACTGATATAAGGGATTAAATTTAAAATCTTAGTTATAATTAAATATAACCAACTTAGTTATAATTATATATATACTGACAGAGATTGGTATTGTACTGATATATCAGATCACCTCAATGTGAATAGAAAATCACAACAAAGTCACCCATCCAGAATAAATAAATAAATAAATAAATACGTCCTCCAAAGAATAATAGAACGCCTCAACCTGAACCAGTCCCATTTGTTGCCGTCTCTGACTCATCTGATTCGGGTATTGACGATCAGATCTAGTGTAAATAATTAGTAACAATTAATTAAAGTTTTCAAGTGATTAATAATTAAAAATAATTTTGTGTTGTCATGTTATCTGTTGGCTGCAGCAAGATTGGTCTCACTGAAACAACATAATCTATCCTGTTACATGAATGGAATGGGTCGTGTCACTGTAACTTAAATGGCCCCTGTGGAAAAGGTCTTATAAAATCTCATAAAAAAAATTGGCTATGAGAAAACGATCAGTATTTGTCCACGAAAAATCTCAAAAATTCTTATACAATTATTTTCTCATACATGGTGCATCAAAAAAAAATTTTTCTTAAAATTCTCATATAAATCATCAGAATCTATAAGAAACAGAAGCTGTAATATTGTGGTTATAAGTATTTATAAGTTTTCGAAAAATGTAAAGTTTACAATTGAGTAGATTTTGGAAATGAATAAGATTGTATGAGACGATTTCTGAAGTAATCATACAAGATTTGATACTGATTAATCAATGTGATTACAGTAATTTTCCATATAGTAACGAAAAAATTTATGAGATTGATTAAGGTTTATATGCTTAATTATTGAATTTTTTAGCATGAATTCAAAAAGTTTTTATTATGTATACTCAAGAATATTTGTATGAGTATTTATGCCGAAAATCCTTAGCTATCTATTCACGAAAAATCTATGAAATTGAGTCAGTTTATTTATTCATCAAAAATTACTCAAGTAAATATTAATATTAAATATTAAAGTCATGATGTATTATGGGATATACTATGGTACAGCCCAAACAGGTACTTGTTGGTCTGTCAAATGACAGAGGAGTACTCGAATAAAATCGTATTGAAATTTGGAATATAACACTTCTGAAATAAATGTCTTACCAGGGACACTACATGTCGTAAGCGCGATCTCGTGGCGAGCACCGAACTACTCCCGCTGCTGCTGCCTAGCACCGGTGACTTTCCCCTTCTCCATATCGATCTTTTCTCCCAAAAAATTTTTTCTCTTAGCTTAAGCAACTTTTGTTATTTTGGTCGGAGAATACAAAAATACTTGCGTAAAAAGAATAGTACTTGTTCCGAGAAATTTTATTCTGTTTAACCAAAAAAATGCAATATTGCTACAAAAAAATAATGTATCTTGCACCAAAAAAAAAAATGGGGCAAGATACATTACTGGGTTTGTAAAAAATCACATAAAAACTTATATTTTCACTCATTTCCGAACAGTTAAAATATTCAAAGTACAAGAAAAAGTGATAATATTAGTATTTCTGGTGTAAATTCTTGTAAAAAAAAATGAAGTTAAGCAATTATTTTTAAATGGATCTGATAAAATTAATATTTTATGTGAATGGAAATTATTTATAAAATCTCATAAGTACTCCATAATATTTTATAAGTAATAGCCTTCTAAATAAAACTTACAAAAACTCATAAATCACATAGCTTTTAAATTGAAATTAAATCTTTCAAGTTTTTACAAGTTAATTCGATTATAGATTTTCTTACTAATTCTCATAAAATTTTTATGAGAAAAAGGTCTGCATTTGTCCATGTGATTCCTGATTCAGTCTCATAAAATTTCGAAGAAATACATGTTAAATATTTTCTCATAAAATATGACAAATATTTTATGATATTCAATAAGATATTATCTCCTAGGATAACTCTTACTAAAACTTATAAATTCTGAAAATTTCGTATGAAAAAATAATCTTATTGAGATTTTGTAAGTATTATAACATCGGAATTCGCCTGATCAATTCTTATTGAAAATACATTAGAATAAACTGTAACAATCTTATAGAAGTGAAAGTACTTACCCGGGAAAAAATGTTCAGGCCTGATCAGACATGAGCAGGCATGAGTCTTCAGGCCTGATCAGACATGAAAAATGACCATGCCTGACCAGGCCTGGTCAGGCATGTTCAGGTCTGATCGGGTCTGTTCGTGCCTGTTCATGCCCATTCTGGTAAAACAATTATATATAAAAAATGGTCCTATATAATTATATATAATTATGCATAACTATATACAATTATATATCATTATTTCTATAAAAATGAAAAAAAAATAAAAAATATGGGAGTGTCTAGGATTCGAACCGTGGACCTTACGCTTGAAAGTTCGCCTCGTTACCTGTTGACCTAAAAGATTGAGTTGAAAAGTAGGTCTCGTACGAACTTCAAGTACTGAAAGTCTTAAGACTCATGCCTGTTCATGTCTGATCAGGTCTGATCCTTTTTTCCCGGGTTATACGTGATAGAATCTTGGTCAAAAAAATTTTATATCTATGAACAGACATGAACAGACATAACCAGGCATGAACAGGCCTGATCAGGCCTGAGCTTATTCAACGCTTCAGACATGAACAGACATGAACAGACATGATCAGGCATGATCAGACCTGACTGTATTTAACGCCTCCGACATGAACAGCCATGAACAGACGCGATCAGGCCTGAGCATATTTAACACTTCAGACATGAACAGACATGAACAGACATGGTCAGGCATGAACAGACATGAACAGGCCTGAGTGTATTTAACGCCTCAGACATGAACAGGCATGGACAGGTATGATCAGGCCTGATCATGTCTAATTTCAGGCCTGATCATACATGAACAGGCATGATCAGGTCTAATTTCAGGCCTGATCATACATGAACAGGCATGGTCAGGCCTGATCATTTTTTCCCGGGATATTCAATCTCATAATCGTTGGCGGAATTCGAGTCACAAAATCTCATAAATTGAAAAATCTTACTCATTCTTTTAAAAATCTAGTACGGAAATCATGATAGGAAAACATCAAAAGCTTTGACTCATAGATTCTCATAAAAATTCATATGAGAATTTTTTTAAATCTCATAGATATGTTCGAAGCTCATAGATTCTCATAAAAAATATTCAATATCTTATCAGAATTTATGAGAGCTTTTCCACAGGGGGGTGTAACTGGAACAGTGACAGATCCGTCGCAGAAACAGTTTATTTTTATTTATGTAAAGGCTGTATGTAGTTGAAGGTTTGGTGGCCCAAGTTGTCCCATGATGCCTGTATATAAAGTTTAAAATTAAACTTCTCAGGGCTCATTTTATCGGCCATAGTTTTAATTTTGAAAAAATAATAGTTCATTAAACCCTTCTTTACTCCCTATTTCCAAGTTAAGTAGTGTAAGTCATCTTCTACGTCATTTTAATATAATTTAAGTAGGTTAATAATATTTGTTTATATTGTATACCCCGGAATCTATAGAAATTACTTGTCTAGAAGCCCAGATTCCGATATGAATTTTCCACAAAGAAATCTATGTATCCAAATTCCTATATAGGAATCCAGGAACCCACAGTTTACTATGGAAGTTTCTTAACGATTGAATATAGATATTGTCAGGAATGACTGGTGAATTTTAGGATTACAGAAATTTTTTTCGATTCATGACTCTCATTTTAACATATATATAAAAAAATTTTTTTTACAGACTGTCTGATAGAGTTTTATTATGGTAGTGATTTAAAATGGTAGTGTTTTATTGTGGTAGAGATTTTAAATTATCGAATTTTAATACGATAGTATTTTGTTTGGTAGAATTTTATTATGGTAGAGAATATAAGGGTCATTCCATGTCAAATCGACAAATTTTTTACCTGACCCCCTTTGATTTCGCTGAAAATTTTCTATCTTTTTCTACCCCCCGGAAGTTATTTTTCAGAATTTTTTCAAATTTTTTTTCCCGACTCAAAAAAAGTTATGAATTTTTGAAAAAAACCGCTCTTTTATTTTTAAATGGCCAGAACTTTTTCAAAAATTGACCGTTTGGGAACTTTTTTTTTTCAAAATTTTTGTTTTTAAATGTAGTTTTCGAAAAAAAATACGAAAAAATTTTCAGAATCCCAGGTATATGAAATATTTTAGTTTTTTTGAAAAAAACGTAATTTTCTCAAAGTCCGACCGTTTTTTTTTTTTTTTTTTTTTTGCTCTAAAAATACTTCAACTAATTCTGCAATGATCCCCGTTAATTGAAAGATGTGACGACAATCGCTTCTAATTTTTTTTCTTGATTATAAAAAAATTTTTGTTGAATTTTTGCTGATTTTATATAACTTTGTTATGAAATTTTTTTTATTTCCTCGTAAAACCTCAAAAGTTGAAAAATAAAATTTTATTGGAAAATTTCAAGTGATTATCGTCCAAGAAATTGTAGTTTTTTAAAAAAAAAATAATTTTTTTCTCTCATTGACGTTTTTTTTGGGTACTGAAATATGACAACTTCAAAAAACCATTGGAAGATTGTATGGTGCAAGTTAAGATGTTTTCTTCTTCAGAAAAATATTTAAATCACAGTACGATGAAGAAAAGAAGGGAATCATCCAGTAAAGAGAGATAATAAAAATAGGTGTAATGTTGAATTTTAGAATCAAGTATTATGTTAAATGAAAGATAATATAATTTGAACACATACAAAAAAATGTTTTTAATTTATTTAAAGATGTTAAGAGACAGTGAATTTATTTAAGAGTATAAAAAGTCCTTTTTTTTTACTTTTTTGAAAAAAATAACAATTTCTTGGATGATAATCACTTGAAATTTTCCAATAAAATTTTATTTTTCAACTTTTGAGGTTTTACGAGGAAATAAAAAAAATTTCATAACAAAGTTATATAAAATCAGCAAAAATTCAACAAAAATTTTTTTATAATCAAGAAAAAAAATTAGAAGCGATTGTCGTCACATCTTTCAATTAACGGGGATCATTGCAGAATTAGTTGAAGTATTTGTAGAGCAAAAAAAAAAAAAAAAAAACGGTCGGACTTTGAGAAAATTACGGTTTTTTCAAAAAAACTAAAATATTTCATATACCTGGGATTCTGAAAATTTTTTCGTATTTTTTTTCGAAAACTACATTTAAAAACAAAAATTTTGAAAAAAAAAGTTCCCAAACGGTCAATTTTTGAAAAAGTTCTGGCCATTTAAAAATAAAAGAGCGGTTTTTTTCAAAAATTCATAACTTTTTTTGAGTCGGGAAAAAAAATTTGAAAAAATTCTGAAAAATAACTTTCGGGGGGTAGATAAAGATAGAAAATTTTCAGCGAAATCAAAGGGGGTCAGGTAAAAAATTTGTCGATTTGACATGGAATGACCCATAAACAAATTGATTGATTTCATTTAAAAAAAAATTAAAGCAAATTAATTGATATTAATATAACATCTTTAAAATCTGCCAGAGACAACCCTTGTAGAAAAATTTCTCTGTAGAGAATAATAAAATCTCCCGTCAATATCAAAAATTTCAGTCAATAATAAAGAAAGTATGAAAATTAGAGAACACTGTAAACACACACACACACACACACACACACACACACACACACACACACACACACACACACACACACACACACACACACATACATACATACAGACACTCGGACATCATTCTAAAAATAGTCAGAATAGCTTTCTAGGACCTCAGAACGTCGACATCTGATGAAATTTCGATTTTCGCAAATCGGGGTGAAAACAATAACTTCTCAATTTTTCGAAAATCGTCGATTTTTTTAGCGGGAAGTTAAAAAAATCAATCAAATTAATTGATATTGGTATATCATCTTAAAAATCTTCCTAAGACTTCAAGAGTGAAGGTAAAATTTTTTAAATAATTTAAAATAATAAATATGGGTCTGCCCTTGTAGAATAATTTCTCTGTAGGAACTGGGAATAATTTTTTATAAGTCTGAATAACAGTTCTAAAATTTTTACTTTTTCTTAAAAAGTTTGAAAAAGTCTTATAAACTCGGAATAACTTTTAATAATTGATTTCCCTAACACATATTATACAGGTTACCCCTATATTACTATCAAAAAAGGATTATCACGTCTCTGCTAACATTCAGCGGGTGACGCATTCCATGAATGCTTCAAGATCTGAATTTATAACTTCTGAAATAAGTATCTTACCAGGGACACTACAAAAGGTGGGCGCGATCTAGTGGTGAGCACTGAACTACTCCCGCTGCTGCTGTCTAGCATCATAACTTTTTAAATCAATAATCATTAGGATTAAATATATATTTATTAATCTCGAACAAATATATATATATATTAGGGTGCTTCAAAAAAAAACTTTAATTTTTTTTTTCGCGCTTAGCCCCTAAAACGTTAGTGGTTGCCGAAAAAAAAATCCCCCCAAAAGATGGGCTCTCTAGCTCAACTCTAAGAGGTCGCTATTTTAATTTTAATTTCCCATCTGATTAACATGTAAAAATTTATTTTTTCATTTAAAGTGTAATTACTCGTACGCTGATAGATATTTTTCAAATTTATACATAGACCTTTAAAGCTGAGTTCTCAAGCTTTCCAAAACCCTATGACAAGTCATAACTACCATTATTCGAATGTTAATTAAAGCTATCTGAAAAGTATCGATTTTGTATTTCAAAATGAAATTGTTAATTTTTGATTTTTTTTTTTTGCTAACTTCAATTGGGGATAATTATGACTTGTCATAGGGTTTTGGAAAGCTTGAGAAATCAACTTTGAAGATCTATATATAAATTTGAAAAATATTGAGCAGCTTACGAGTAATTACACTTTGAATAAAAAAATAAATTTTTACATGTTAATCAGATGGGAAATTAAAATTAAAATAGCGACCTCTTAGAGTTGAGCTAGAGAGCCCATCTTTTGGGGGGATTTTTTTTTCGGCAACCACTAACGTTTTATGAGGTAAGCGCGAAAAAAAAAAATCGGTCTGTCAGTTGACCCTGCGGGCCAGCCCCAAAACTTCCCGCTGTTTTCGAGCTCGCTGAGCTCGAAAACATTATTGTGAATATATTTTCGAGCTCTTCGAGCTCGCAAATACTTTTGTATGCCATTGTTTTGTAAAAAACCATTTTTTAGCATTTCTTTCTTCCACGATATCTCGCGAACGAATTGACCGATTTTGATGGTTGAGGTGGCAATCGACGCGTTTTATCAAGTTCTAAAGCTGGTCGAATTTTGAAATTGATTTATTCAGCCGTTTTTGAGAAATTTCAAAAAAACCAAGGAAAAAATTTTTTTTGAATTCTTTCGTCAACGGTTTCTCTTGAACGAATAAACCGATTTTGATGGTTGAGGTGGCATTCGACGCGGCTTATAGAGTTTTAGAGCTGATTAGATTTTGGAATCAATCCATCGAGCAAATTGGAAGTTATCCAAATAAAACATTTTTAAAAAAATTTTATTTTTGAAATATCTCTGAACGCACCCTACCGATTAAGTTCAAATTTCTACGGCCTCAAGACATTAACAAGCCGCGTCGAATGACACCTCAACGATCAAAATCGGTTCATCCGTTCAAGAGTTATGAATATTTACATACATACATACGTACGTACGTACGTACGTACGTACACACATACATACACTCGGACATCATCGTGAAATTAGTCAGGATAGCTTCCTAGGACCTCGAAACGTCGACATCTGATGGAAATTCGATTTTCGTAAATCGGACCGAAACCAATAACTTCCCGAATTTTTGAAAATTTACAATTTTCTTAGCGGGAAGTTAAAAATTAAAGTTTTTTTTTGAAGCACCCTAATATATATATATATATTTGTTCGTCAGCAGCGGGAGTAGTTATATATATTCGGTGCTCGCCACGAGATCGCGCCTACGACATGTAGTGTCCCTGGTAAGACATTTATTTCAGAAGTGTTATATTCCAAATTTCAATACGATTTTATTCGAGTACTCCTCTGTCATTTGACAGACCAACAAGTACCTGTTTGGGTTGTACTATAGTATATCCCATAATACATCATGACTTTAATATTTAATATTAATGTTTACTTGAGTAATTTTTGATGAATAAATAAACTGACTCAATTTCATAGATTTTTCGTGAATAGATTGCTAAGGATTTTCGGCATAAATACTCATACAAATATTCTTGAGTATACATATTAAAAACTTTTTGAATTCATGCTAAAAAATTCAATAATTTAGCATATAAACCTTAATCAATCTCATAAATTTTTTCGTTACGATATGGAAAATTACTGTAATCACATTGATTAATCAGTATCAAATCTTGTATGATTACTTCAGAAACCGTCTCATACAATCTTATTCATTTCCAAAATCTACTCAATTGTAAACTTTACATTTTTCGAAAACTTATAAATACTTATAATCACAATATTACAGCTTCTGTTTCTTATAGATTCTGATGATTTATATGAGAATTTTAAGAAAAATTTTTTTTGATGCACCATGTTTGAGAAAATAATTGTATAAGAATTTTTGAGATTTTTCGTGGACAAATACTGATCGTTTTCTCATAGCCAATTTTTTTTATGAGATTTTATAAGACCTTTTCCACAGGGTTAGCTTTAATTATTTAATTTTATTTAATAATGCTTTTAGATACAAAGTATGACATTTTTTTTAGTACGGAGTAATAATTGATTAATAGGTAATTACAAATCAATCTCGTAGTGAGGATCGTATTCCAG
Source organism: Microplitis mediator (assembly GCF_029852145.1). Taxonomy (NCBI): domain Eukaryota; kingdom Metazoa; phylum Arthropoda; class Insecta; order Hymenoptera; family Braconidae; genus Microplitis; species Microplitis mediator. The sequence continues at coordinate 7,475,297 of NC_079977.1, forward strand.
CCACAGGATATCTTCATCGCTAATTTTCATAAGTTTATCGATAGCTTCTGAATATTTTTCTTTCATTTTGAAGTAGAATGTTTCGTAGATCGTACCCTTGATGATTTCTCTTGCCTTTGGACATTTTTCAAGGTCTAAAATCAGGTCCCTTGCTGATATGACAGCAGACACACGGTACTCGAAAAAGTCTAATCCTTCTTCTTCTTTGAGTGTTTTACCATTAGACATTAGTTCGATCCCGTTTTTCAAATCAGCTTGTAATTTACTAACATGATCAAGTCTTGGAAAGTAATAGCTTGCAGTTACACAGCGCAGTTGAATATTACTGGAATTCGTATACTTGGCCAAACAGGCTCGTGGACAACTGCAATCCTTTTCGTCTTCCTGAATATATTACAAATAATTTAATATTAACAACAAAGTAAAAACATGTACTTATTTTATTTTAATGATACTGAAGTTAGCCGACGTCTAATAATTTTAGGATTTTTTGAGAAAGAATAAATTATAAGAAAAAATTGCATCTGTAGTTTTTAAAATTTTCTGCATGTGCATATTTTTAGTTTTTGTTTTTTTATAATGGATTTGTTGAAAAAAAATCCGAAAATTACTAAGTGTCTGCTAACTTCAGGATCATTTATTTTAAAAAACATAATTATAAATTATCTTAAACTTACCCATATTTTTGAAGTCATGTTTTTTGTTATCCTTAAAACTTTCGATAATTGTTCTAATTACTGGTTGAACGTGGAATTTTTATAATCTAACCTTAAATATATATTTTATAGCATTTATTCAAGTAACTTATTATTATCAGACTCAATAAAAAATAATATTTTAAAGTATACATACAATTGTTTGGATGAAATAACTTGTACGGACTAAAACGGAAATAGAAATTTTATAAATGCGTATGAGACAAATATCATTCCCACTTACAATAATAAATACGACATTAAATGATTAGTAATGATTTACACTGCTACCGGAATGCCGACGAAAAGTTCCCCTTCCCAAGCACCGTTTAGGATATGGAGGGTAGAGGCACCTCTACCATCCATAGTGTGATGGGGTAGACATCAGTGACCCCTAATCCGTTTACTCAGATCTGTTTGCCCAGAATTCTTTTACTCAGAATCCGTTTACACAGAATTTCTATCAGCCATAAATTCTATAACCTTGAATATCTTTAACCCAGAAATCCGATTACACAGAATATCTTTTACCCAGGCATCCCTTAACACAGATTCCTTTTACCCAGATTTCAAATTTTTCAATTGATAGTTTAACAAAAATTCACTAAATGGCAAATAAATAACTACTTTTGAATAATTACAAAAATAATTAGCTATTTTGAAAGAAAAAAAATTAAAAATTGACTCTTGGGCCAAGGCTGGCAAACTTGGACGTTGGTGCTACGATATTCCAGGTGTAGTTCATCCGGATCAAGTGGTAAATCTACTGACCACTGAAGAATTATTTTTTACGTTACTGTTATTAACATTATTTATACTAAAGAATAAAAAATTAAGAAAATTAAATGTTCGTTTTTAAAATTTATAGAGAAAATAAAAAATAAATTAATAAGATTAATTACTATACGATTATATGTTTTGAATACATTTTATAATTTGATAAACTTGAATAAATTTTTCCATAATTTTTCCATAGATTTAATTTAACATGCAAAATTATTCAAATTCACACGTTAATAATATTGTCATAACATTATCCCGTTACTCGACCAACGAGCTTCAGTTTGCCAGCCTTGGTCCAAGAGTCAATTTTCCAATCAATTTTTTCGAGTTCACTAAAAAAAATTTCAGCTAGCTATAAACAATTTATTAATTAAAGAGGATTTTACGTATAGTGTAACAATCTGGTGGATGACAATTGCCCAGCAGCCATGAAGGACAAGATTCAAGACCCAGCACATGCAAAAGAAAAAAGTTACATCAATCTATCCGATTTCTCTATTCCCATATGTTACCATCACGCTCATCTATACTGATATATATTTTTTTGAGAATTTATTTTTAATAAGTATAGTTTCTCACTATTTAGCTACCAGTCTTGGCGCGATAGTTGCTCTCCATATTGGGCCAATACTTAGATACAGTCTTGGCTTAGTATTAGAGATTTCAATGCTTTCTCATTTCGATGCTTAGACAGACTTAGGCCAAGTTTGGATTTAGAGCTTTTCCCATAGTTAATAAGTTTCGCGCCAAGCCTTGGCCAAGCTTGAGCCTATTATTCTTTTCTATAAGGGCACTATCGACTATCGGATGGACTTTCTAGATTTCGGCTATACTTTGAAATTTTTTTATTCAGTATTATCATTATTTTTTAAGATTATACGTAAAAAATTTCGGAAAGTGGTTTTTTATTTTAAAGTTACTCCTCCAATCAGCATTTATCACCCATGATTATTCCTAAAATTTATTGTCATACAATTTAATTTTAATAATAATAATAATAATAATAATAATAATAATAAAGTTTATTCACAAAAACTATCAATTGAAAAATTTGAAATCTGGGTAAAAGGAATCTGGGTTAACAGATCCCTGCGTAAAAGAAATTCTGTATAAACGGATTCTGAGTAAAATAATTCTGGGCAAACATAGATCTGAGTAATCGGATTATGGGTCACTGATGTCTACCCTAATTTATTTAATTAAAAATACATGAATTTATTTGTTTAATTAATTATTTTTAATTGATATTTTAAGTATAAAATTTAAGGAGGTTCATCGGTAGCAGTAGTTCGCAACTTTTAGAACGATTTCTCTCGTGTAAAACATTCTAAGTATAATAAGAAGTGGTTGAGATACAGTGCACTTTTGTGCATCCTCTTGTATGCGCAGAAGTATAAAAATGATCCCATTGCGTCTTTTCTCAGACTTGGCTACGTTGCATTCTAACTTAGAATATTTTTCCCCTTGAGCATGTGTTGTAGAAAGTGTTTTGAATAATTTCGAGGTTATACATAGTTGGAGATAACAAATAATAAATATTTGTATTGCAGTTATTTATAATTTATACCTTTTATTATTTTAAATATAATATATATTTACCCTTCCCTATACGGTAACCTTATGTTTAACCTATATCCGTAAAGTTTTTATAATTATTTAAATCTGTTGGGCTTCTACTGTGTTTTAAACTTCCCGCGCACTGCAACGTTGCCAAGTCACTATCTCTCACTTGTCAGGTTATGGGAGAAAGCTTGAAAATCATTAAGGTAGTACCCTCGCGACTTTAGCCATCAAAAGTTTATGCTAGAGTGTACAGATACCGGATAGTCATTATTGACAAGCCTAAAACTTTTTGCTGTTTATGTACTTATTTCAGCCAATCACGAACGAGAAACTGATCGTTTGAAAAGTCTGGCAACACTGCATGAGCGTGAATATATTTTAAAGTGGTTGAAGTGGTTATACTGTAGTGTTTTGGATCAGCTGTAGACTAACCTCTGTTTAGATGCATGCGTTTATTTATTTATGTACTTACATTTATTCGGAAATATAATTATAGTGTCTGAAAAATTGACTTATAAAGGACGTTTCATAAAAAAAAATCTGGGCGTCGGTTAACCCTGCGGGCCAGCCCCAAAACTTCCCGCTGTTTTCGAGCTCAAGGAGCTTGAAAACATCACTGTGAATATATTTTCGAGCTCTCCGAGCTCGAAAATGCTATTACATGGAATCATTTTTTTATGAGCTTTTCAAGCTCTAACAAGTTACGTTTTATGCTAGAATTTGAAAAGTTAAGAATCGAAAATCATTAATGAAGAAGCGGCTTTTAAATTTTTATTCTCGATTATGTTCTCTGAAATAAATGTATTGAAGCAGAAATCAATGTCAGTGATCAAAATCAAGATTTGAATGAGTTTTGACTTAGGTCAGAGCAATAATATATGGAATATCGGAGAAAAATATTAAAAACTGGGATTTTTCAAATTGTTGCTGACAATATGTTTAAAACTAAGGAACAAGTTATGTGACATTATCTGATGATCGGAAGAGACTATAAAGAGAAAGAGTTGGTATGATTTCAGACACATTTTAGCACATTATATTTTGATTCATCTGGAAAAAATAACACAAAATGTTATTTTTTTAACTTTTCAGCGTTGATATCTTTTGAACTAATCAACCGATTTTAACGTTTGAGGTGGAAATCGGCGCGTTTTCTTGAATTCTAGAGCTGATTAAATTTTGAAATTGATCGTATAAGTCACTTCAAAGATAATCGAAAAAAACCGTTTTTTATCATTTCTTTCGCCATCGATATCTCTCGAACAAATTAACCGATTGAGATGGTTGAGGTGGCATTCGACGCGGCTTATAAAGTTCTAGAGCTGATTAGATTTTGAAATCGATCGTTCAAGTCGTTTCTGAGAAATCACTAAAAAACTAAAAAAAAAATTTTTTTTTTTTCGTAATTCGCCAATATTTTCGAGTCTACTTGATCAAATGATCTGAAATTTTCAGGAAAGTTGAGGGCCAACAAGCTCTTTCGATTGCCACCTCAACCATCCAAATCGATTCATTAGTTAAAAAGTTACAAAGAGTTTACACACACACACACACACACACACACACACACACACACACACACACACACACACACACACACACACACACACACACACACACACATACATACATACATACATACATACACTCGGACATCATTCTGAAAATAGTCAGAATAGCTTCCTAGGACCTCAAAACGTCGACATCTGATGAAAACTCGACTTTCGAAAATCGGGGTGAAAACAATAACTTTCCAATTTTTCGAAAATCGTCGATTTTCTTAGCGGGAAGTTAAAAAAGTCCTTGAGAAACGACAGAAATCACTAGCAGCTATGGCTGAAGCAAAAAAAAAAAGAAATAATCCTCAGAAAATTGGTACTCGGATAGTAGATGTGGATGAACTGATGGATAATTTAATTTGTTGTCTTTGTGAAAAAGATTTATTATTAAAAAATATTGTGAGAGAAACAAAGTTCGGATTAAGTTCAGTTTTTAGTATTAAATGTGAAAATTGCTCTACATTAACTAACGTCAAGACCAGTAAAAAACACATCACCAAAGATAACACAAAACATAGTGATATCAATACAAAAATTGTGTTAGGTAAGTTCAAGTTTAAAAAAAAAATTAATATAAAATAATCAAAAAAATTAATATATTTTTTGCAAATTTTGATTATAAAAAAAATGATTGTATTATAAAAAAAAAATATAAATATGAGCATAATAATTTAACAACATTATTGCAGGTGCAGTACACGCTGGAGTTGGATATACTTGTCTAAGAAAAATTTTGGCTTGCGCTGATGTACCAATGATATCGCAAGCTCTGTATAAAAGGTATGAACGAGAAGTAGGGCCTGTCATAGAAGAGGTTGCCAAAGAGAATTGCAAGCGAGCTGCAGAAGAAGAACGTAGTTTGGTAGTTGAAAATATCGAAAAACTATGCGAAGAACTGTAAGACATTTATCGAATTTTTAGTTATATTTATTTTGATTGCTGATAAATATAATAAATCATGCGAATCTATTAATGCCGTACTACTCTGATTAAAAAAAGTGTTGAGACAAAGAAAAAATTATTGAGAAGTATCCGTTTACTCAGCAATTCAATAAGTACTTTTCAATACTTTTTCCTTTATGTTAATACTTTTTTTTTATTCAGGGTACTACTACTATAATAATTAATAGTAAATAATAGCAATAATAATCATTTTAATAAAAATAATAATAATTATGGCTATAATTGGATGAATCCTGTGTGAGTATTAATTTACTTCAGTAAAAATTGTAAATTTATAAAAAATTGTAAATAATTTTAATTTTGACGAATTATACCAAGATTAATGTTAGTATTATTCAGACTTGATAATTGTAAATAAGTGAAACATTTGTAAAAAATTTTTATTTTGACTTTAACTATTTTCAGGAAGTTCAGTGATTGATTTGGGCTTCTAAGCTACAATAGTAATTAATTAAAATTATTAATATATTTAATTAATGAAGTAATTCAATTAAAAATTTTATCAAAATATTATTTTATTATTATTTTTATTATGAAAATAACTATTATTGTTTTATTATCCAGATTTTGGGGATTATAATATAAATACCGAGTTTTACATCGATGTTTAAATCAATAAAACATATGAATAAAAATTCAGCGACTATTAATTTATTTATTAAAATTACCTAATAAAATAACTTTATATTTGTTTTGTTAGGCCCGAAGAAATTTCACAAGAAATTTATAAAGAGTACTTTTTTCTTAAAGCTGCTGTAACAGCTGACGTCTCTTCAACATCATCACATTCTGACAGTGAAACATTGGATTCAGAATTGCTTTCTTCTACTGCAACTTTTTCACAACCTTCAGAAAATTTTAAATCTAAATTTTTAAAATTTGATGAAGCTCTAGGAAACATTATTAATATTATTGTTTCCTACGACATGGGTTGGAGCAAACGTGGAAATGGTAAAAGTTATGACAGCTTGAATGGTTATGGAGCGATAATTGGATTTTTGTCAGGAAAAGTTTTAGATTTCAGAACCCGAAATCGAAAATGTAAATTTTGTGCTTCAGGACGGAGTCAAGAGAAGCATGACTGTAGACTAAATTTCAAAGGAAGTGCTAAAGCGATGGAAGCTGATGTAGGAACTGAGTTAATAAACGACAGTTCAATTTTGAAACAAGCTGGTCTAAATGTAAGTGTAGTCATTGGTGACGATGACAGCTCAATGATAGCAGCTGTCCGCCGTAGAAGAAGCGCTAAAATTTTTAAGTTATCAGACTCTAATCATTTAAAAAAGAATTTCTCGAAAGAATTGTATGCAATGCAAACAGAATTTAAAGAAATGAAGAGAAAAAATGTGATACCACATTTGAAAAAATGTTTTAACTACGCTGTTGCTCAAAATAAAGGTGATAGTGTAAAACTTGCAAAAACTATTGCTGCGATTCCAGATCACGTGTTTGGTGCCCATGAAAATTGCGGTACATGGTGTCACAATCATCCTGACAGTTTAAAAAAAGGTAAAAAACAGACGATTGTCCTCAAAGATCAACACTTGTATGCATCATTGAAAAAACATTTTAGTAAATATGCCGCAAATTCAGCTAAATTTTCAATAGCTGCTAGTAGTCAGGCAAATGAAAGTTTAAATAATATTATGGCACATAAAGCACCAAAGAATATGTGTTATAGCTTAAGCGAATCGTCAGATTATAGATGGGCAAGTGCAATATGTACTAAAAACGACGGCGAGCAATATTTATCAACAGTTAAAGAAAAACTTAACCTTTCTCCCGGTAAAAATACTGAACTTTATGCAGCCAATCGAGACTCTCAGAGAAAACGACGAGCTGAGGCTTCACAAATGCATTTAGCGAAGTGTCGACGTAATCTATTGAAACAAGATCGTGAAAATCTTCGTAAAAAAACAGAAAACTCAGAAGGTGTGCAATGTTCTCCTAACTGTGGCTTCGATACTGATATTAATAACAATGAAGATATTGAATTGGATGAGCTTATGGAAGTTGACGAAGATAACCTTGATTCTTTTAATATTGTATTTTTTGATATTGAAACTAGTGGTTTCGCAAACTCTGCTGACATATTGCAACTCGCGGCTAAAGTTGAAGGAAGAAAGTTCTCAGTATATATTCAACCTACTCAACCTGTAGTTGCTGCTGCTTCTGCTGTAACCGGATTAACCGTTGTTGATGGCGAGTTGTACCTCAATGATGTAAAAGTAAAAACTATTTCGTTAAAAGAATCTTTAGAAAATTTTCTTAAATTTCTCCGTGTATCACCAAAGCCGTCAATTTTAGTTGCTCATAACGCTAAGTTTGATGCTAAACACTTGGTCCAAGCCATTACTAGATGTAAGATGATTAATGATTTTAAGTCCATAATAAAAGGATTTACTGATACATTAGTATTATTCAAAAAACAATTCCCTGACAGAAAAGGAAAAGGATTATTTAAATTATCGCAGCTTGCCAAAGATTTATTACCTCATAGAAAAACTGATAATTTCCATGAGGCAATGTTTGATGTTGAAATATTAGAAGAGCTGGTATCTTCTAATATTGTCACTAAGGATTTAATAATTAATGCCAAAGGACTAAAAGAAGTTGTCAATGATATAGTAGGAGCACGTGAAGTCACCAAAATCACAGGAACGCTGGACGTTTTAAAAAATTATGTTTCTGATAATATTATTAAAAAAATGGCTTTAGCTAAAATAACCTATGATGATTTGAAAAAAATTTTCACTGAAAAGAGTGAAGCTGGATTAAGTCATTTTTTGTCTGAAAAAGTCAACAATAAGCCTAGATTAACTAATAGAAAAAAAATAATTGACAATATTGTTTTGTTTTTTCAGAAAAACAAGTAATATATTTTTGTGTTAATGTATTAACTGATTTTAAATTTAAGTATTTTATTATTTCATCTGACTATTATTTTTATAACTTATGAAAGATTAATATATATTATTATATTAAAATTGTTAACATTTTGAATTTTTAATAAATATAAAAAAAAAATACTTCTTTTCATAAAATAATCATTTTTTTTTTTTAAATAAATAAAATTAACAACTATAAAGTTGCACCGTACGTAAATTAAACTTTTCAAATTTGTCCGCGCATGCGCGTCTCATACTTCTTTCGCGGCTCGCAAAACTTGCGCTGTTGCCACAGCTTTGTTAACGTATCCCCTCCACGGCTAAAGTCTGCTAAATTTTTCATTACTTATTAATAAATATCTCTGAAACTGTGTGGTAATTATCAATAAATTTTTTTTTTAAAAAATTGTTTAATTGTTAGTTAACGTTACTTTAGTTTTTTAAAGAGATCCTAAGAAAAGTTTCTGAGAAAAAAAAATGTTTGTCGGTAAACTTTTCGATATTCCGTATACCGCAATGTATAAGAGCGTTCAAAACTCAAACTTTGAAATTGAATATCTCTGAAACTAGATGGTCAAAAATTCTCGAATTGCGCCAATCGATGCAGAATTATATAAATATTAATCTGTCAAAGTTTAAAACAAATCCTAAGAAAACGCCTCTGGCGAGGGTACTACCTTAAAAGTAACAAACTTTAAAAATTAATTACAAAAAAATGAATACCGCTCGTTTATGTTTTTATTGAAAAAAATTACTTGTTATAAATTGAATTAATAGTTTTTAACTTTTAAAAAAATGTTGTAAAAAAAGTATGATTGTTATTTAATAAAATTCTCACTCTAACTACGGTCAACATAGGGAATGCATGTTAAATGTACGATTTTTAATTGTTGATATTTCAAAATTTAGGACCGCAAGGACTATTTTAAAAAATTCCTACGTATACAGGACACTTCAAAGTATTTGTATTTCAAAATTGAAAGATATTGTAAAAAAAGTGATTATCCGATGAACCTCCTTAAATAACGAATTGTGACAAACGCAGCAACATTAATTGTTCAATAATTGCATGTTAATGGTATCATTTTTAATTTTTCACTTGGAAAACTAAAGAAATATGTCAGTTGGACAGTATAAAATTTTTATTCGACAGATACAAATTGCTCTAATTATTTAAGACCATTCTTAGATGAACGAGAATATTTATTCAAAAAGAACGTAAAAGATTTAGATTTAGATTTAGATCATTTATTTTATGCCAAAGCCTAATGGCCAGATGGCAAAATACAATTACATAACATGATTATAAAATACATAGTGTACAATACAAATTTCTCACAATCTTTATAATCTTTATAATAGGTAACTTGAAAAAATTTAAACAATTTGAAAATAAACAATATAAAATATTAATTTTGATACATGAGATCAATAATAATTTTAATGATAAGATTTTAATATTTAGATTTTAGTATTTAGATTTAGATTTTTCTGATAAGTTCATATAATATATACATTACATTGAGAGTATTCGAAGTATATGATCAGTTTTATTTTAAGCATCTAAGCTTAATAAGTGATCGAAAATTTTATTCTTAAATACTTCAAGACTAGATGAATTGACAATGTCAGACGGTAGTTCATGCCATAAGCGTATGGCAGTTACAACAAAAGAATACTCATAATTTGTAGTCGTGAAAGCTGGTATTTTAAAGTTTATATGATTCTTTTTAGCAGCTAATCGGTCTGAACGCCTCACATCATCATCATCAACAAATAACTCAAGAAGGTAACTCGGTTTCCCAATAGATAGTAATTTGTAAAAATAAGTTGCCAAATAATATAATCTACGACTAGCGGTAGATAACCAACCCAGTTCACGTCTGAAAGGAGTCACATGTTCATCACGTCTCAGATTAAAAATAAAGCGTATAGTGGAATTTAGGGTTCGCTGCAATTTTAAGTTGTTATCAGTTGTTGCATTTGACAGAACGATAGAACAGTAATCAACGAGTGGCAAAATAGTCGCTGAGACTAGTAGCTTTCTAATATCTCTAGTGTAAATATTCTTCCTCAGCTTTAGACTGTACATGGCAGAATTGATTTTACTGACTACCTTTGACACATGTAAATTCCAAGATAGTGTATTTGCTATATGGACATTCAGACATTTGGCCGATTCAGAGTAGGGTATAACCACACCATTCACAACAATAGGCAGTAACTGCTCTTGCTTTAATAAATTCAAGTTTCTTCCTGAACCTACACGGAAAAAAAATTCTACCGAAATTTACGATGTTAACATCGTAATCTCGGACTAGACTTTTATTACTGTCAATTTTTAAATGTTTTATTTCAAAATTTATTATGTGGGTTATATTTTTTACTATTTAACATCGTAATTTTAACAAAGACTTTTAGGATTAAAAATTACTGCAAAAATTACAGTTTAACATCGTAAAAAAAAATAAATAAAAATTACAATTTAAAAACTATATTTATTCGTACATTCAATATTTCTATTTACTTTTGAACAAAATAAATATTACAGTGCTGCCTCTGTTATAATACGATGGAAGCTATAAAAAGTACGATGTTACATCGTATTTTTTAAATAGTAACTGGGTCCTCCGCAAGTCGTTTATATGGATCTTAAAAACATCTTATAGTGTAGGCCCTTCAGTGGCCGAGTGGTCCAAGGCGTCGGACACTTCGCACTCGAAAGGACTCGGGTTCGAATCCAACTGCCGACCGATTATTATTTTAATCTTTTATTTAAAATTTCTCTTCAAATTTTACGATGTTTCATCGTAATTTATATTAAAGAGCTTAAGACTTCGTATTGTTTGTCTGAAGTATTATTTCTTCAATGAAATTTCCAACCCTACATCGTAAAAATTACGATGTGAAAAGTCTAGTCCACCAATACAATAATTAATATGACAAATTACGATGTTAGCATTGTAAATTTAACTAGAATTTTTTTTCCGTGTAGTATCATGGCTTTTGTTTTATTTAGATTAACTTCAAGGCCATTTTCAGTTGCCCAATCACCTACGAATTGGGCATCATCTGAAATTTTTCCTATTGCTTCATGATACTGATAACGGTAAAAGTGCAAGTAGATGTATTTATCATCAGCGAATAGTCCATGCTTACTGTAGCATATAACCGGGTACCCCTCGACTTCCGTGGTCTTGATGACGAGGCTTACGAGGTAACAATTTGGACACCTTTTGAACTCAAAAGTTCTAAGGGCGCCACTGAGAGTAAAATTGCACGATCTCTCAGTATCGTGTGCAAGGCAAACAAAGCAGAGAATAAGAGAAATCTCGAGGATGAGTCCGAAAATCTCCTTATCAAGGCTGGACCACACAGCTGCAGAGTTAGGTTCTAATATTAATTTAATCAATCACTTAATGAGTGGTCGCCAGACTCAACATCATTAGTCGATCAAGAATAACTATTTCAATAAATTAATTAAAATATATCCAAATTTATTTATGACAATTTTGTGGCAAACAGATATGTTCTCTAACTTAATATTCAATATTTTTAACAATTATAAATCTTTAAATTTCCCGACAATATTAACGTGTTTTAAAATTTAATTAATTTTTAGTTTAATATAAATTTCTCAATATTTAATAACAATTATCACTTATTCTAAATAATTTGCTGGCGAGGTAAAATCTATTCTAAATCACACACACACACGCTCTGTCCGCAATTACAATTTTTCAATGCCGCAAATTCTGGGTTGATTTTCCAAACCTGAATTTTATTTTAATTATTTTTTATCCTAACCAATTTTATTTAAATAAAGTTTTCCAATGATACGGTCGGTGAGACTCAGCACCAAGGTCACAATATTCAATAAGACGCTACTAACTAAATTTCAGCACCTTCTAGAGAACGGTCTGTGGGACTCAGTATCTCTAAAAAAATACCTGCTAAATTTAATTATTTCTAAATTCCAAAAGTATTTATTATTAATTAATTAACCAGTGGTCGTTAGACTCGACTGAATTAATTACTTAATACGACGCTACCTAACAAAGACAAACCCTGACACTTAAACAATATGGTGACCGAATGCTCTCGAACCCACGCCGTAAAATTCACTGTTTCTTTTATAAATTATATTTTTACCCTCAATAACTTAATTATTAAATTTATCTGATAACCGAAACTTTCAAATAACATTTACAATATACACTTAAATTTCCCCTTTATAACAATAAAACCGAACCGTTATTTATTACCAAAATGTTCTGTTAAAACGTGGGTGACTCGCCTCCGCCATTACATGTCCACTGAACGTTCTGCTGTTGTGTTTGACTCGTCGTCGTACTCCTTAGCTTGTGATGCAGATCTTGCCTTCCTGAGTATATGATATCTCAGCAACCAGGAGAATGTTGAATTTATATACGCGGTCTTTAGACTCAGCGTAATAATTATTTGGAAAACTGGCTTCCACTGCAGCCACAGCTTCAAAGACGTTATTTTAAAGATGATTTATTCGGGGTCAAATAAAGACACACCGAGACGACGATGTCCAAAAAGTTAATGTAAAATTGGGGTCTTTCGACTCACCATAGCAGCAACGTGATGTTAAGACTCACTCTTATAAATATTCGTGTAATGTATGGCTGATCTTAAAGGTGACTGATCGCCAGCAGCACCAGGCAGTGAGTGACGCTCGAGTGCGTCTCTGAGTAGCTACGAAGCAGTGAAGTCCCCACTCTCGGATGATGTCAGTACCGTATACTTCTTTATAAAATTTATTGTCAACCTATAACAGGCGGGACTCGGGGCCCCTCATGGTACCCGTTTGTCACACGGCCGAAAGATTTTAACCAATCAATAACAGTCCCAGTATTGAATTATTTAACGGCGTGGGGACAACGGTAATGCGTGGGCCGAGAGCGCAGTCGAATAAAAATTCAAATAAAATAATTAATTTAATTTCAAAAATCCCTGTTACAAGCACAAGCGATCAGCTACAGAATTCATCACTAGTAAGAATAATATGGTCCCAAGGACTGACCCTTGAGGGACACCGGAAGTAATCTCAAGAAATTCAACTGGTAAACCTTTATCGTTCAATACTGATTGCGACCTATTACTCAAGTATGAGAAAAACCAGGTTATAACATTAACAGAAAAGCCTAGTTCAATTAAGGCCCTCAAGATGATCTTATGGTCTACAAAGTCAAATGCTTTCGCGGGATCAAATAACACTAACACAGTTAACTTATTTTCATCTATCGCTCGACTAATATCATTAACTAGTTTCAGTAAAGCTGATTGTGTACCATGGTGTTTGCGAAAACCCGATTGATACTTGTCAAGTAATTCATTATCTTCAAGGTAACTAACCACTTGATTAGCAACTATTCTCTCAAACACCTTACTCAAATGGGAGGTATTTGCTATTGGGCGAGTATCAGACAGTGATTTTGGTGGTACAATTTTATTCAATGGAACAATAAATACACTTTTCCAATGAGCTGAGAAAACACCTGTAACTAACGATCGATTAAAGAGAGCAGTAAGAAATATTGAAATCTGAGGTATATAATTCTTTAACCATTTTATATCCAGCCCATCAGGACTTTTTCCCTTTGATTTTTGGAGAGTGAGGCGTAGAGCCTTGGTTACGTCAACTATATCAATCACAGACCACTCAAAATAAGTATTTACTTGACTACTATATATAGATAATAATAATTCAAGGGACTCATGGTCACACGAGGGATGCCGACATACCATGGTAGCAAAATGTTTATTTAAATCAGAAGCATCAAAATAATTTAGAGGAGAAGAGATACTCCTGGTCAGACCCAGATGTCTAAGCTTACTCCATACGGTCGTGCCATGAGGTGAATTAGTCAAAGCAGTCTTTAGATAATTTTCACGCGCACGTGTAAGTTCCATTTTCAACTCTCTCCTTTTTTCTTTGTAACGTAACAAGAGATCAACATTTCTGGTCCTTTTTGCACGTTTATATAGAGCATTACGTTCTTTACATTTTAACTTAAGATCTCTTGTTAACCACGGATTTAAAGGTCTTACAACTTTATGAGAAACTAATGGTGCAAATTCATTCAAGGAGTTTAATACATTGGTAAGGAAAATACTCCCTGATTAAAAAAGTGAATTGAAAAGTATTGAAAACGATGAGAAATGAATCCTTTCGAATACTTTCTATACCCCAAGGTATTCATTTTGACATAAAATGAATACTTTTCAATCCCAAAATAATAAAAGAATTTCTGAACTTCCGAGGAATTGAAAAAGATTCAAATGAATTGATATTTTTAATCTTTTTGAATCCTTCTCAATACCTAAATAATCCGACATTTCGGATCAAGTGTGGGATTTAAAGAGATTGAATTGAATTGAAATTTTTGAATCTTTCCGAATCCTTCTCAATACCTAAATAATCCGACATTTCGAATCAAGTGTGGGATTGAAAAAGATTGAAATGAATTGAAATTTTTGAATCTTTCTGAATCCTTCTCAATACCTAAATAAGTTCACATTTCGGGTCAAGTGTGGGATTGAAAAAGATTGAAATGAATTGAAATTTTTGAATCTTTCCGAATCCTTCTCAATACCTAAATAATCCGACATTTCGAATCAAGTGTGGGATTGAAAAAGATTGAAATGAATTGAAATTTTTGAATCTTTCTGAATCCTTCTCAATACCTAAATAAGTTCACATTTCGGGTCAAGTGTGGGATTGAAAAAGATTGAAATGAATTGAAATTTTTGAATCTTTCCGAATCCTTCTCAATACCTAAATAATCCGACATTTCGAATCAAGTGTGGGATTGAAAAAGATTGAAATGAATTGAAATTTTTGAATCTTTCCGAATCCTTCTCAATACCTAAATAATCCGATATTTCGGATCAAGTGTGGGATTGAAAAAGATTGAAATGAATTGAAATTTTTGAATCTTTCCGAATCCTTCTCAATACCTAAATAATTTCACATTTCGGGTCATGTGTGGGATTGAAAAAGATTGAAATGAATTGAAATTTTTGAATCTTTCTGAATCCTTCTCAATACCTAAATAATTTCACATTTCGGGTCATGTGTGGGATTAAAAAAGATTGAAATGAATTGAAATTTTTGAATCTTTCTGAATCCTTCTCAATACCTAAATTCTTTTCAATACTTTAGAATTCCACTTTGGAATTGGAAAGTATTCAAACGATCGAAATTTCAATTCCATTCAATACTTTCCAAAACCGCCGAGGGACTGAAAAGAATTGAAATAATTTTCAATACTTTTCAATTCACTTTTTTAATCAGGGGCTATATAAATGATTTGGATCTGTAGAGTCAAAGAATCATTTGAGAACCTTAACGAACTCATAAGTGAATCTGACAGAGCATCATGCATGATTTTCTTTAATGAATTTACGATAAGTGAGTAATGTGAAGTATAGCACTGTGTTTCCCGGGAAAAAATCAGCATGCATGATCATGCCTGAGCAGGCTTAAATCTCATGCATGATCAGGCCTGAATTTTGGCCAGACATGAACAGGCATGATTTTGCCTGAGCAGTCATGATCATGCATGATTCTGCCTGAGAAGTCATGATCGTGCCCAGTCATGCATGACCAGACATGATCATGCATGACCATACATTATCATGCATGATCATACATTATCATGCATGATCTTCCCTGAGCAGGCATATGATTTTGTAATCTGTGATTCCTCTCGAGCACGTTTGGTCGTATTTAAATATTGGCTGCTTATGAAAAATACGATCAGGCATTCCCATACATGAGCACGCGTTATTATGCATGCACATGCATTCCCATAGCTTATTTATTTGAAAGATGTTGCTGTAAGTATTAGAAACTAAGGTATATAATTAATCGTACTATACAAATGATAGAGAGTAATTTATCAATTTTCATTGGTTCTTTTATTTTGAACTTTCATTAAAAACTGTTTTTAACATATTATTCACTTAATGTATTAAACAATTAATATTTATGAATACAAATTTAAATTTAGCGAAAACCATTTATATATAGTGGAAATTTAAACATGCAAACATTCAAATAACCTTCTCAATAAGACAATTTATAGATAAATTGAGAAAAATATAGATAGCCGAATGAATACAAATATGAACGAGTATGCTTAGTCATTTATGATCATGAATATTTATAAATAGTTTTCACTATTTGCATAGAACCGATGATGATCATGTCTGCACCGTGCATGATCATGGATGACAGAGCATGCTCAACCATGACCTTTCCCGAGGGATTCCATCTCGAGATACAATGATTTCTAACGTAAGTCATGAGCAAGCCTGATCTAGAATGAATCATGCATGATCATGCTTGATCACAAATGAGTTATACGTGATCAAGTATGAACCATGTATGGTCATGCATGACAGAGCATGCTCAATCATGACCTTTCCTGATAAATAATATCTCTGTAGACAATTATTCATAACGTAAGTTATGAGCAAGTCTAATCTAGAATGAGCCATGCATGATCATGCTTGATCACCAATGAGTCATGCCTGGCCATGAATGAGTTATGCATGATCAAGTATGAACCATGCATGGTCATGCATAATAGAGCATGCTCAAGCATGACCTTTCCTGATGGATAATATCTCTGGATACAATTATTTCAAACTTAATGCATGCGCAAGCTTGATCTAGAATGAGTCATGCATGATCATGCTTGATCACGAATGAGTCATGCCTGGCCATGAATGAGTCATGCAGGATCAAGACTGAATTATGCATGAATCTTGCACGATCAGGCACGAATTATGCATGAATCTTGCACGATCAGGCACGAATCATGCATGATCATACATGATCATGCATGGTGATTTTTTCCCGGGTTACGTTAAAAAATACTGCAAATTGTGGTAAAAATACGGCAACTTACAATAATTTGGATTCACCAGAGTAAACAAAAACGTCATATTAAAATTATTAAAAAAAATGAAAGCTGAATTTTACCTTTATGCTGATTTACTAATTCTCTTCTACGTTCTTTGTGATGAGTAGACAGATCATTGACCATTTGTTCAATAAAGTTATCCAACACCAATGATCTTGAAATTGTTGTAATTATCGCTTCTGCGACCAATACAGCATGCTCGTTCTCGATGAACCCACCACCAATTTAGACTAACATTCAGTACTTAGTTTTGGACCAAGACATACCCAGCGAACGCCAGCTCGCCCCCAATGACGGTGGCAGCGATGACGAGGTTGAGAAAAAGGCTGCTCTTCGCAAGAAGGATTCTCTTCCTCGCACTAAGAAACGACCGCTTTCCCCAAGTGCTTCCACCAGTGCTACTAAAAAACCATATGATTTTTTTTTGTAATTTATGGTTATTCGAATACAACATTTTTTATATTTTTTTTAATTACGATTACTGTTAATTTATTGATTAAATATTTAAGAGGCTTATATATTTTATAAATTTTTATATATTAAATTTCGAATTTATTTTTATATTAATCAAAAAAAGAATTTCAGGTTTAGTCCCATAATTCAATGTCTTCATTGTTCTTTATTTAATTAATTAAATATTCAATAATCATTGATCTGCAATAAAAAACTGCAGAATTTAAATTTCGCGTGAAAAATTTGAATTTAGAAAAACACTAATTTATCGGCGTAAGGTAAAAAAAAAATAATAAATTGTAACATCTGTTTTTTTTTTAATTTGTTTAAATTTTTTGTTATTTAATATAACAATAGATTTTCTGAAAAATCAAAAAAAGATTGTTATTTTGTTTGATGTTAATTTTTGACGCAGAGCAATTGTTGCATATGGATTACATTTTGATACCTAGAACGATACTTAAACATTTTAAATTTAAACTGGAATTAAAAAAAACAAAATCTTAATCACAAAAGATAATTCTTTCAAATTATTTTTTATAGTACGATGAGAATCTATGGCTAGATAAGAACACTAAAGTAGCCGTAGGACTCTTAAATTGGGATATAAATTAGAGAAATTAGATAGTTTAGCTTTAATTATTTTATTTGATTTAATAATGCTTTTAGATACAAAGTATGAAATTTTTTTTAATACGGAGTAATAATTGATTAATAGGTAATTACAAATCAATCTCGTGATGACTATCCTCTCTCAGCAGCTGGATATCTTCATCGCTAATTTTCATAAGTTTATCGATAGCTTCTGAATATTTTTCTTTCATTTCGAAGTAGAATGTTTCGTAGATCGTACCCTTGATGATTTCTCTTGCCTTTGGACATTTTTCAAAGTCTAGAATCAGCCTTTTTGCTGATATGACAGTAACCGCACGGTACTTGAAAAAGTCTACTCCTACTGCTTCTTTGAGTGTTTTACCATCTAACATCAATTCGATCCCGTTTTTAAAATCGGCTTGTAATTTACAAACATGATCAAGTCTTTGAAAGCAAAAGCTTGCATATACTACACAGCGCTCTTGAATATCTCTGGAATGCATAATCTTGTACAAACAGGCTCGTGGACAACTGCATTCGAATTCGGGATCCTGAATATATTACAAAAAATTAAATATTAACAACAAAGTAAAAACATGTACTTATTTTATTTTAATGATACTGAAGTTAGCCGACGTTTGATAATTTTAGGATTTTTTGAGAAAGAATAAATTATAAGAAAAAATTATTTGAAAAAAAATTGCACCTGTAGTTTTTAAAATTTTCTACATGTGCATATTTTTAGTTTTTGTTTTTTTATAATTGATTTGTTGAAAAAAAATCCGAAAATTACTAGGTGTCTGCTAACTTCAGGATCATTTATTTTAAAAAACATAATTATAAATTAATATCTTAAACTTACCCATGGTTCTGAAGTCATGTCTTTAGTTATCCTTAAAACTTTCGATAACTGTTCTAATTACTGGTTGAACGTGGAATTTTTATAACCTAACCTTCAATAAATATTTTATAATCTCCGTGCAGTAAATGGAAACTTTCTCCATGTTTTTCTTTTAAAGCGGGAAAGCCGTCTGAGATACAAAAAAAAGAGAATATTTTTTTTTTCAGAGTAGCTTCTTTAACAAAATTCTTGAAATTTGTGACATTATTAAGCATCATTCCAAGGATGTTCTGCTAAATTTTCATAAAAAAACATTGAAAAATAAGTCAGTGGTAGTGGGGAGAACCGAGTCACCTAAAAAAAAAAAAAGTCTTTATACCGTAGGCAGGATAATTCATCACTGCCTCATCTGAATTCAAAAAACCAAAAAGATTTCTTCAGTACATAAGTTCATCTTGGATTTGATCGAAGGAATAAACAAAAATATTCATTTTTGAATTTTTGGTAAAAGTGCCATCAAAACATTCTGAATTTTACCAAAAATTGCTTCTTTTGTTTAATTAAAAAATAAGTAGTTATTGAAGAAAAAAAAAATCCTTCGTTCTAATCCAAGATAAACTTATGTACTCAAGAAATCTTTCTGGTTTTTTGATTTCAGATGAAGCAGTCATGAGTTATCTTGCTCACAGCATGGAGACTTTTTAACTTCCCGCTAAGAAAATTGAAAATTTTCAAAAATTCGGGAAGTTATTGGTTTCGGTCCGATTTACGAAAATCGAATTTTCATCAGATGTCGACGTTTTGAGGTCCTAGGAAGCTATTCTGACTAATTTCGAGATGATGTCCGAGTGTATGTATGTATGTATGTATACGTACGTACGTATGTAAATACCTGTATCTTTTGAACGGATGAACCAATTTTGAACTTTAAGGTGTCATTCGACGCGGATTGTCAATATCTTGAAGCTGTAAGAAAATTGAGCTTGATCGGTAGGGCTCGTTCAGAGATATTCCAAAAATAAAAATTTTTTCAAAAATGTTTTTTTTAGATAACTTTCATTGTGCTGGAAGGATTGATTCCAAAATCGACTGGGCTCTAAAGCTTTATAAGCCGCTTCGAATGCCTCCTCAACCATCAAAATCAGTTCATTCGTTCAAGAGAAACCGTTGTCGAAAGAATTAAAAAAAAAAAATTTTTTATTTTTTTTGAAATATCTCAAAAACGACTCGATAAATCGAATTCTCAATTTGATCAGCTTTAGAACTTGATAAAACGCGTCGATTGCCACCTTAACCGTCTCAATCGGTCAATTCGTTTGATTTTGATCGATATCGTTGGAGAAAAAATGGTGAAAAACGTTTTTTTTTCGAAACCAACAGCATACAAAAGTATTTCCGAGCTCGAAAATGTATTCACAATAATGTTTTCGAGGTTCTTGAGTTCGAAAACAGCGGGAAGTTTTAGGGCTGGCCCGCAGGGTCAACTGATAGACCGATTTTTTTTTTTTAATGTGGATCGGTTCTCCCCACTACCACTGGTTTATTTTTCAATATTTTTTTATGAAAATTTAGCAGAATATTCTTGAAATGATGCTTATTAATGTCACGAATTTCAAGAATTTCAGGAAAAAAGGTACTCAGAAAGAAAATCACGAAAATATGCTCTTTTTTTTGTATCTCAGACCTCTTTCCCCCCTTAAACATATGAACATTTTCAGAAAATGAAAACTTAGATCGCTAGATTATAGAGTAATACATAGAGCCTTATTCTTTATTTTGCGTTTAATGTTTTTGTTTAAGGGGGTATTCTGGTCTAGAAATAAAAAAAAATCGATTTTTTTTTTTTTCATATTTTCATAGTTTAACTATTTAAGAATATAACTACGAGAGGATTTTTCAAAATTCAAATTATTTTCGGAGAAATAAGTATTTTGCTGAGCTGGCATCCAAACCAGTTGGGCTGCAACTAATCGAACAGAAGACATAATGGATTCTCCGACTACCTGAATCTATATTTCTTAGTAAGCCTTTTTGTTCCTATATATATATATATATATATATATATATATATATATATATATATATATATATTAGGGTGGCGCAAAAAAACCGACTATTTTTTTTTTTTCAATCTCGCATGAACATTTGTTGGTTTACGATGTTTTAAGAAGCCTCTCCACAAATCAGCTCGATAAAAAATTTTTAAGAGGTCGCTCACGAATTTTGAAAATATCGAAAATGATCGAAAGTAGGATTTTTATTAAAAAAATTTTTTTTTTCTCGTGGCAGCAATAGTTTATATTTGTAAAATCATGACTATGCTGAAAATTTCAGCCCAAAATTTAAATATTTAAACGGCGCTCAAGAATTTTGAATGTTTCCGAGCGCAGTCTCTTGGACGTTTTTGAGCGACCCTTAAATATTAATAATAAAGCTTCTCGATTTTTTCACCATCAATTTGCATGACAATGAATGGAAATATAACCCGAGAAATAGAAATAATAAGTTATTTACATACTTTTTTATTTTTTAATTCAATTTGTAGGTTTTTTCGCTTATTCAAAACTGACCGAATTTCATTGTTTAAGACTGTTCTGTATATTTTTGGTTATGCAAAAGTTATATTTAAGTGAAATGACAACAATTGAGTTATAAAAACTAATTCAAACTATTAATTACATATTATCAGTTAATATTCGAAATTCTTGAGCGCCGTTTAAATATTTATATTTTGGGCTGAAATTTTCAGCATAGTCATGATTTTACAAATATAAACTATTGCTGCCACTAGAAAAAAAAAATTTTTTAAATAAAAATCCGAATTCCGATCATTTTCGATATTTTCAAAATTCGTGAGCGACCTCTTAAAAATTTTTTATCGAGTTGATTTGTGGAGAGGCTTCTTAAAACATCGTAAACCAACAAATTTTCATGCGAGATTGAAAAAAAAAAAATAGTCGGTTTTTTTGCGCCACCCTAATATATATATATATATATATATATAACGAGGAAGGTCCGATGTATGCAGCAGGAATGGCAGATTGAATAAATGTAAGTTAAAAATATAATTTTATGACTTAGACTGCAAAAATTTTACTTGAAACTTTAAACGCGTTTTTCTCAGAACTGTCTTTTTGAATCTGATACCCATGATTTCTCAGGTTCTACCGAACCAATTTTCTTGAAATTTTAAGAGAGTCTTCTTTAGGGACTTGTCTATAGTCGGAACTACGGCCATCCCCAAATTTTCATTTTTACTATTTTTAAAAAATCGAAGAATGTCCAAAAAAGTGGTACAAAAATTTTTTTTTTCTTTAGGCAGTCGCCATTTTGTCAAAAAATTTTTTTCCAACTTTTCCGTAGTTCCGGCCATTGCGACATTATTACAGATTAATAATCTTCCTTATTTTTTGGTTTCAGATTGCTAGGAGAGTTAAGATCGTGGGTATGGTCAAGCACCAAATTTTTGAGACTCCCCACTTCATCAGCTGATAATTAACTGAATTTTGAATTTTTTTTACTTTTTAATTTTTTTTTGTATGCTTCTCATGTGAATAAATAATATATAAAAAAATTGATAGTTAAAATATTGCTTGCTTTTTTTTTACAGCACTTCAAAAATTACCTAAAATTCATGCCTCTAGACCAGAATACCCCCTTAAAAGAAAAGCTTGAACAAAAACTGCTGTGAACCCTCCCTGTTTAAAAAATCTCATAGAATCCAATAGATTCTTATAAATTCCCGTATAGATTTTATAAGAATGAATGAGTTCTATGAGAAGTGCTATAGTTAAGTATAGGGACTTATACACACAGCTATAAGAATCTATCGGATTTCTTAAGCAGGGCTCTTTGAATGTAACCGTAAAAAATTCCCACTTAAAGCTGTAACCATCGTATGATAAAATAGGAAATGTTGTTTTCAACATCTATAGTTTAGTTTCATGACAATGCTGCCAACCAAGTGAGACTTTGAACCAGCGTGAGAATACGTTTTTCACTCTCAAAAAAAAAAAAAAAAAGTTTTTCATCACAAATCACAATCACAATATTCACAATTGTAACCGTGACTTGACCAGTAATTTGTATACAAAAAAAATGGCGCTCGTCGATGTCTGCGGTATAAATTCAATAATTAATTTAAATTCATCTAAAGAAAACAATAAATTGCGTAGTGAAATAAATAACTACACTTATAATTTCACTAACAATCTATCGCTCGCAGTTCCTCCTTACTCAAACGTAAGTACAATTAATTTAAGTCAAAAAAAATTTCCTAGCCCCAAAATTGCAGCATCATCCCGAAATCCATAACTAATTAAACCAACAAATTAATAAAAACAATAATAAATTCAGCCAGCAGAAAGTCTCGCAGCATTAACGAGCACCCCAGATGAGACTGGACGTAATATTAAAATAAAATTTGATCATGGAACCACAACCCTTGGGTTCCGGTATCAAGGTGGTGTCATTTTGGCCGTTGATTCACGTGCCACTGGTGGTCAATTTATTGGTAATTATTTTCATCCAATAGATATTTTATTATTTATAAATCTAAATCATAAATCATATGTCAATTAATGTATTTGTAATTAATTAGGGTCACAAAGTATGAAGAAAATTGTTGAAATAAATGATTACTTGCTTGGTACACTTGCTGGTGGTGCTGCTGATTGTGTTTACTGGGATCGTGTACTTGCTAAGCAATGCCGTCTATACGAATTAAGAAACCGTGAACGTATTTCTGTTGCTGCTGCGAGTAAACTCATGTCTAACATGGTTTATGATTACAAAGGAATGGGTTTATCAATGGGTGAGTATTTTTTTAAAAATGATTTTATTACTGGGACTATAATTATCCGAGGACAAAATAAATTATAAGGTAAGAGCCCCTATACCCGCTCAGTACCATTAGTCGCTCACTTTAACTGTTTAAGGCGTTTTTTTTTATAATTTTAATAAAAAAAATATAACTAAAAACATTATTATTGATAAATAATTATTTGTGAATCTAGATATATATAAATATGATGTATCAAATTATTTTATAATAGATTATAAATTTAAATTAAATGACTGTTTTTGAAATCGCACAAAGCCGGGCATTTTTTACTTCAATGTTCATTCGTTAGATTAAATTTTGGTTACGTCAAATTTTTTAAGAATTCTTATAACTATATCTTGTTAAATATGTTTTTAAAATTCATGAAATTTTATATTATGAAAGAATAAAGTAGTATAATTTATAAATTATTTGTCCAAACCAATCAACTTATCATAGTTCAATTGATATTGTCTTTGAGCGACTATTGGGCCATGTGTTGATTGAGTAATGGTACATCACAACTTTATGAGTGTAAATGTAGCAGACATAAGACAATTTTTAAATTACATATAAAAAAATAAAACTATTAAATTGATAAAATAAAAATAAATGCATGTACTGATTTTAGAATTTTCAAAAAGTCCATTTTTTAGTTTTTTTTTAAAAACAATTTTTTATTATTAATTTTAAATTTTAAAAATTGTCAGATGTCCGCCAACTTTACTGTCATCACAACTTTTAGAGAGCAACTATGGGTACACTCAAGGACCTTATTTAAAAAATAAATAATAATTAATTATCAACATTATTCTTCAAACTTAAATTTTATTTCAATACTCGAAACTTCAAAAAATAACTATAAAAAAAAAATATAGTTTTTCATTTTATTTATTAATTTATATTGAGTGATTTAATCTTATTCCAATGAAAAGTGAGTCGGTATAGGAGAGCTTTTATCTTAATTGAAAAAAATTTTTTAAATCTTCGTGCAAATTGTCATAATCCTGATGTTAACAGACAATTAATAATTTTCGAATTTTTTTTCAACAATTTAATTAAAAAAAAAAAAATAAATATATACACATGTAGGAAATTAAAAAAACTACAGGTTTAATTTTTTATTTATAATTTATCGTTATGAAAAAAACGCAAAAATTATCAGACGTCGGCTAACCAGTATCATAAATTTTTCAAATAATTTTTTTTACTTATTTAGGTACAGTGACATTTTTACTAAAAATAAATCTACTAGTCTAAAAATCTATCAATTATTTTCGTGATATTATATTTTCGGTTATTTTTACTCTCGTTATTTCATCGGGTAAATAAAATTTGTTCGGTGAATATTTCAACAGCACATAGTGTGTTTGGTTGCTTACTCAGAGTACGTATATTTTTGTGTATTAAATTATTTTAGAGCAAAAAATAAACATAAATGTGAATGTATGATAGATAAATGTGCTCAGGGTAAGCAACCAAACACGTCAATACATCACAGAGAATTTGAAAATTAAAAACTTTGCTGTCAGTTTTAGAATTACTGTTCAAAATTCAATGAAATTTGACAAATTAGTAATAAAAAGAAAAAGATCCAATTAAATTTTTGAAAAGCTTTAGATGACTGGTAAAATTGTGTGTTTTACACATTTAACACTGAGCTTCATGATAAATCACAGATTTCATGGAATTTATTGGTTTTCTTTAGCTCTTCAAAAGGGGGGTCAGAGCCATTGTCCAAAAGACATTCGTTTGATGCAAAATATTTGATATGCGACAAGTTGTTGAAAAAAAATATCGATGAATAAACTACAAGAATAAAACTTAAGGTTTGTAACAGTAGAAATTTACGAAACGAAATATTATCGAAAAAAAAATCTAAAATGTAAAACACATCGAAATACCATTTACAGAAAATAATTAGTTACAGAATAGTAAATACTTGAAATTAAATGAATAAAAACAATCATTGTCATCGAGACATATAGTTCTATTACCTACAGATTATTTATATTGTGCATTACCAATTACCGTTGGGTAAATAGGTAATAAAACTATATAAACTTCATGTTTCGATGATAATGACTTTGTTTATTTATTTCAGTTCAAATATTTACTATTCTGTAAATAATTATTGCGATGTGTAAATGGTATTGCGATGTGTTTTACATTTTAGAATTTTTTTTCGATAATATTTCGTTTCGTAAATTTCTACTGTTACAAACCTTAAGTTTTATACTTGTAGTTTATTCATCGATATTTTTTTTTGACAACTTTTCGCATATCGAATATTTTGCATCAAACGAATGTTTTTTGGACAATGGCTTTGGCCCCTTTCAAAAGTTCAATTGGATCTTGGTCAAATTTTATTAAATTCTAAATAGTAATTTTAAAACTTACAGTACTAACTTAAGTTTACCTTTTTTTGAATTTATGAATTCAGAACCAAAAACAATAATTGACATAAGTAACCTTGTTCGAGTTAATAAACTCTTATGTAAATTATTTTTTAATTCATTAATAAAAGTCATTTTTTAATTTTTCGTGACTTTTTTTGACTCCTGAATTTTTAAAGCTTAGGAAGTTAAAATACATACAAAATAGTACTAAATCTATAATTATTATTGTTCTCGAATTTTCTTAAGTTCAACTCAAAGGTTTAATTGTCTCCATTTAAAAATTCACTGGAATAAATATTTTTTTTTTTACACTCGGGTCACTCGATTATTTTGTCTGGTCAAATGTTGCAGGATGATTTCAAACAAGTGTTGATTGGAGTATAATAATTTAATTAAATTGAATTTATTTAGGTATGATGATTGCTGGATGGGATAAACGTGGACCAGGACTCTACTACGTTGATTCAGAAGGCACTAGAACAACTGGTAAAGTTTTTAGTGTTGGTTCTGGTTCTGTATTTGCATTTGGTGTCCTCGATTCCGGTTACCGCTGGGATTTAACTGATGAGGAAGCCTATGATCTTGGTAGACGCTCTATCTATCACGCAACACATCGTGATGCTTACTCTGGAGGAATAGTTCGAGGTATCATTATACTATTACTTCATCATTTATATTTTTGTTTTTATTAAATAGTTCAATAAGATCAGATTAGATATTTAAATAGTAAATAATTTATCAATCCTATGTCTGAAAAATATTTTAATTTTTAAATACATTTTTTACTTTTTATTAATTGATAAAATCCTTAAGCAGTATTATCTTATTTTTTGATTTCTGAACAAACTATTAAAGATACATAAAAATTAAAAGATATCACTTTTATAGAAAATTATATTTTCTGTAGAAAAAATTCTTATCATTTTCAAAGTGAATCTAATAGTTTTGATGATAGAAATTTTTTAAGTAAATATTCAATTTAAAAAACATATTCAGTAAAATTATTAATAAATTTTATAACTCACTGCTTAATTAAATAAAATAATTAATTTAAATCTGACAGTTCGATATTTTCTAATTAGTAAACTTATATTTAATTAAAAATAATTTTAATTTACAGTTTATCACATGAAAGAAACCGGATGGGTTCGCATTTCCGACGACGATTGCAAAGATCTCCATTACATGTATCAAGAAGAGAAGAAAAATGCTGCTTAATTAATAAATGAAATTGTATTTTTATTAATTACCTATTAAATGATTAATAAAATAATAAATCTTTATACTTACTCATAGATTATTTTATTTTATTTAATACAAGGAATGTATCTTTTATTTTTAATTACACATTATCTTTTTTTATTATCTTTAATAACTTTTCTGTAGTAGCCATATTTTGTTTCAAGTTTTTTAAATTCTTGTCTGTTTCATTTGCGAGTTGTAATACTTCTTGAAGATTCTGTAATACAAATTATTTATTGTATTGACACATTTCATATTGGCAACTAATGATTAAAAAATATTAATTAAATACTAACTGTTTTAATTGTTTTGTAGAGTAGTTCAGTTCTTTCTGCTGAGTAATTAGATGTTGAATTTGATCCAGTTGTTGATTCATCAGCCATTTTTATAAAAATTTTTTTACTATAAGAAATTATAATTATTTATTTAGTATACATTGCAATTATTATTAAAAAAATCAATATATATATAGCAATCTATCCATATATTTTTAAAATAATAAAAACTTCTGGTCATCTCTATGATAAAAAAAGTTACAGGGTAAAGTACCATTTGTGGTCATTTTAAGGCCAGTCTTTGCCACTTAAAAAATTTTAATTAAATAATTTGCAATGTACGCAATGACATAATTAATTTTTTTAATTCGTTTAACGACAATTTTTCTAGTGTATTAGAATACAATTACTTTCTATACTTTTTCATTAATTAAAATACAATATTAAAGGTCCAAAAATAGAGTACTGGCCACAAATGGTACTTCTACCCAACATCAAATTTGGTATAAATGGAAAGATCTCGAGTTTAATTCGCGCCTTAAAATAATTAAAATTTTCTATAAAATCATCTTCGATTTTTACTTTTATAAACTTTGTTATTGGAAAGAAAAATAAATTATTATAAAATCAATGAATTTTTAGAAAAAGTTTATCGGATTTCAAAACTTTGAATCAAAACTTTTTTAACAGAATAATTAATAATAAAATAATTCGAGAAACAGTTAAATTTTATACCTATTTAATATATGTAATAATTATAATTAGGCAGCTATTAAATTTATGAATCGACGTCGAATAAATGTGTTAATTGTCTGCTACATTTATAATCATTTTAAATTTAACTTACAGAAAAGCCGGTAAAATTTTAAATAATTTGAAATATATTTAAATAAAAATTTGTTTCTTCAATAATATTAACTACAAAAAAAATAATTATCATTCGTCGTATATTAATATAATTAATAATTGTATTATTGTTATTATTATTATTATTATTATAATTATTATTATTATAGAATAACCATTACTGTAATTTATTTATTATGATTTTATAATTTTGTAGGTTAGTGTAACGCACATGGTCCTTTATTACCGATAAAAAAAAATAGTGCAAGTAAAAGTTTAACAATTTGGTGCTCAGTATTCACTGATATTTATTTTGTCAACAATTAACAATAATTATAAGTAAAATAAATTATGACAGTTACATGATATTTAGAATGAGAATAAACATAAAATTTTAATTAAAATAAACGTTTTGTTTAAATTATTTTGATTAATAAATTCATTTGTTACTGGACTCAAAAAAATGTTTAAAAAAACTTATTTCCCTTTTAAATTATCAACACGACAGGTAACTAATTACTTAAAATAATCAGTACTTAGATACAATAAACTTTTAATTATTTTCAATTATTAATTATTTATTATGTATGAAAGTTGCTAATTATTTATTAAAAATTTCAGTGCTCGGCGAAACCTCAAAAAAAGTTAAAACCGATAGTGATATTAAATGAAAAGATAAGTAATTTAATAAAAGAAGATAAATTAAAACCACGCAAACAACCTGGTACTATACTGAGAACAGTTGTTAGATTACCAGAATGGTTAACAAAAGCAATGAAACGAGCTTTAGATGGTATTATTATAATTAATTATTTATTATTATTATGATTCATGTCCTTAGAAACGTTGGCTATTAAAGTTTCTAAGGACATGAATATTAATCGATCGTAGGAACTAGGACTATTAATGATTACAACAATTACTTATTCAACCAACGTTTCGTTGTTAAGAACTTCGTCAGAGTCTTTAAGTTGAAGTTATGATGTACCTGAAGATCGGAACGTTTTTCGCGCAACAAAAATGAAAAATTTATGCAATTTTACTGCTTAAGGGGTAGTTAGTGGTGGCCTGCAATTTTTGGCTGATATACTAGTGCCTATGCGAAACATTTCAAAAATTTAGATCCAATAGATTTTTAGTAGATTTTAAAGAAATCTAACTATTGCATTTGTCTTCATGACGGAATTTTAGAACAATTTTGCTACCTTTGGACTGAACTCGACGAGCTTAGTCAGGAAATACATATAGTTCAAAAGTTTATAAATGTATGTATTTATATATATTTATACGATAGAACGTAGCTTGCCATAATGATAGCGTCCACAATTCTTAACTGATTTCAATTAAATTCAGCACCCATTTTCTGTAGACGATTATCGAGATCAAGTTCGAAGATGAGCAAAATCGGTCAATTAGTGTAGAAGTTATAGGATATAAAAATTTTCAAAATGTCAATGTAACATTTTGACTAAATGTTAATTCATATTATTTATTATTTAATTAAATAAGAATTAAATATTTTCCAGGTAGACATCATTGGAAAATCTATAGACCTTCTTTGATGTCACTGGTCGACTCTCATAGTTTTTAAATTTTGTTTGAAGGGTTTAAATGTAAATAATACAAAATTAAAAATGAATTTAAGTATATTCTTAAATAAAACATTAAATTTAAAGTCAGTCGGTCACCGGACAGAGGTCCGGGGCCTTAGATGTTCATCGGCTGACTGCCTGTCTGTCTCCCCAGATCCAGTACAAAAAATCGGTCGTTTAGTTTAGAAATATTTACAATTAAGTTTTTTTAAGTAACGATAAATTATATTGCCATCACTTCTTTCTCTGATAATTTTTTAATCAAGAGACAGCTTGATACCGAAATTTTTTTTTGAGAAAATTGCAATATTTTGACTGCCAAGTGATATTTCCTACAATAATAATTTGCAAAAATTGATAACTTTGATTAGCTGTCGTATGAACCTAAAGTAAAAAGTCTAAGAACATAATTAGCAGCATTATTAGTCCTGATTTCTACAGATCGATTGTTTATTATGTAGGGATTTAATGCTCTTTAAAAAATACAATTATTATTAAATATTTTTTGACATTTTCTTTGTAGAATATCCAAAAAAGACAATAGTGGAAGATGCAGCAGGACTTTACCGTCATCTGAACGGTCGACATCCACCACCAGAGCAAGAGTTGATTAATTTAAAGTACTTTGAAGTAAGCAAATCGTTGAACGAGAACAGTAAGTATGTGAGTGCATTGGACGGTAATGATGAAGAAATGCAAGAAAAAATACATCGTGACACTGTCAAAATTTTAAAACGTAAAATCCATCCTTGGGCACCTATTCAGTATGACAAATATCGTGGACTGATGTACATGGTCGCACGTGGCTCTCACGATTACGCTATTTTATACAGAATATTACTAGAAATAAAAGAACGTGATCCGGGTTTTAAACCCAAAACTTTGCTAGATTTTGGTTCTGGTATTGGAACTGTTTCATGGTAATTTTTAAACTAAAAATTTACAAAATAAAAAAAAATTTATTAAAGTATTTTATATTTTGTTAAAACAAAATACTTTTTATTGCACTTAATATTTATAGTAAAAGTTAATGCATTTTTATAGGGTGGCATCACAATTTTGGACAAAATCATTAAATGAATATTTATGTATTGATGCATCTGAGGAAATAAGTAATTTAGCTGAATGGTTTGTTAAATTATCGCAACCTAGAATAAGAAATATATTTTTCAAACAATACTTACCAGTGACAAAAAATGTAAGGCATTTATTTTTTTAGTGATTAATTATATAATGAGTAAGTTGATGACTTAATTACAGCCTACATTCGATATTGTGGTGAGTGCATTTACTTTGATGGAGCTGCCAAGTAGAAAGTCACGCATTGAAACAATATTAAATTTATGGAGAAGAGCCGATAGGTACTTAGTACTTGTTGAACAAGGAACCAATGCTGGTTTTAAGGTGATTTTTTAAATTTATTTGTTAATTAAGACTTATTGGTTTTTTTTAATTATTCATAAATTTTTTAATTATTAAAATTATTGTAAAGAAATTCTTTATGATCTTATGTGAGTTAAAAATTTAACATTCAAAATTAAAACCAAAAATTTGAATTTGAATAAATTAATTTAAAAACTCGCAAATAATTCGAAAGTTTATGAGTCCAAGTAGCACACGGCTTTTTGACATCTATAAGATAGCAGTTTTGAAGCTGTTTTTTGATCTATCGATAAGGCGCCAAAATATTGACAAAACAATCAACTTGATGTCATAAAAAAAATATCTGTTAAAAAACTTGACACAAACGGCGGCAAAAATTTTCTATGACTCGTAGGACCAACATCGGTACGTTTTATTTATATAGAAAAAATTTAGCTTTGAGAGAAAATAGAATTTGTCTTGGCTCTTTAAGACATTTTAAAGTTGTCTCTATGCTACTTGGGTCTTTTGAACTACTTCATTTTTCGTCTTAAAAAAGTCATCTCAATTGACAAGTCGGTCAGATGACTTATTTAATAATTATTTTCTATCAACTTTTTGCCGCCGTTTGTGTCAATCTTTTTAGCAGGTTCTCATTTTTGATGACATCAATTTCTGATTGTTTCGTCAACATTTTAGTGTTTCATCAATAGGTCAAAAAGCAGCCTCAAAACTGCTATTTTATAGATGTAACAAAGCCAAGTGCCTCAAGTAGCAGCATTTTGTGACCAAAATGTTGACAAAGTGATCAGAAATTTATATCACCGAAAAAATATCTGCTGAAAAGTATCTTCGAATTCGCACCTGCCAACCTTATGTTGAGGCGTAAAAGAGAAATCAACCAAAAGCTACGTAGTGAATGAACCACATGACAGAATAGCGAATCTTATAAATACTCTAAATGGTGATGTTGAATTTTTTGGTGGCGCGTTTAACGCATTCATATCAAATATTAAGACATTTGCTTATTTATATCTAACGTTCTAAAGTTTTCTCGTTTTTCTAATTAAATTTTAATTAATGTTATTTAATTTTATATATTCTCTTTGATGTATATTGCCGATAGGCGTAAGTTGATAAATAAATAAATAAAAGACTTGACACAAGTGAAGACAAATATTAAACTGCAAATAAGTCATTTAAACGAATTTTAAATGAAACGACTTTTATAGAACAGATAAAAGAACACAAATTATTTATGACCCTTCGGACTAACATTTTTATGTCTTATTTACGTAAAAAAAACTTGGCTTTGAGATAAAAAAAAATTTTTCTTGTTCTTTTTAAAGACATCTTTATGACATCTTAAAGTTGTCTCTGTGCTACTTGGGGTACTACTTCCCAAGTAGCACAAAGTCAACTTTAAGATGTCTTTTAAAAGGATAAGACAAATTTTTTTTTGTCTCTAAGCCACCTTTTTTAATATAAATACTAGGGTGTTTCATATTTAGGCGATATTTTTTTTTTCCGTCCTACCTGAAAAACTAACAATTTATGGAACAAAAAAAAAATTCCCGCTTGAAAACAATGCAGAATTGAAAAAAAATTTATCAGAGATAATTTGTAGGAAATAAAATTGTCTACAAAAAAGATTCTATAGCATTTTATGATAAGTCCGATAGTTTCGCCGGAAAAGTAAAAAGATCTCGAAATTTACACAAACTTGACTTCGAGCTCCAATAACTTTTGAACAGATGGATTTATCAAAAAATGATAAGAGACTTTTTTTGTAGAGCATTAAATTCCCTACAAAAATGTATGCTAGGCTTATTCGTACAATAAGCCATTGCTGAGGTAAAAAATTCCAAACTAAAAAAATTTATTTTTCCCATGTTATTTAACCGGGAAATCGAATTTTTCGATGCGCTAAGCCCCTAATTGACTTAGAATTTTTTTTCAAGCGGGAATATTTTTTTTTGTTCTATAAATTGTTAGTTTTTCAGGTAAGACAGAAAAAAAAAATATCACCTAAAATGAAACACCCTAATAAATACGATCTGCAAATGTTGGTTCCGGAGACAGAGACAGTTGTGTGGTTTTTCCTGTCTTATTTTAATTAAAAAGTCATTTAGATGACTTATTTTACCACTATTTGTAATTTACTTTTTGTCGTCACTTGTGTTAAGTCTTTTAAGTAGACATTTTTTCGGTGACATAAATTTCTGATCGTTTTGCCAACATATTGGTGCCTTATCGATATGTCAAAAAGTTGCCTAAAAACTGATATCTTATAGATGTCTCAAAGGCAAGTCTGCTACTTGGGTTGGGCAAGAATCTAATTTATTAGATTCAATTTGATTCGAACACTATTGGCAAATTTCTAATACTTATAAAAGGAAATTTTTTTTTTTTGTTTTGAAACCCCAATAATTTTTAAATTAAAATCAGAATTGTTTATATACATTTTTGTCATATCTGCATTAATTAAACTAGGATTTTAATTTTTTGACTGAAACTTTATAATTCAAATTTCAAAGTCTGTAAAAAAAAAAAAAAATATTAAAAATGAATCATTTTTTTTCAGCTCATCAATGAAGCCAGAGAATTTATAACTCATTTAATAGATGTCCATAAAAAACGTGAATTATATGAAGCTTTTATATTTTCACCCGTAAGTTTTTATAAAATTATTTATTTTAAATCGTTGAATAATTAATTATTTAAATTTCATAGTGTCCACATGAATTAAAATGTCCAAGAGTCAATGATGGAACTAATACACCTTGTAATTTTGAAGTGAGATTCTTTCCAATGAGCCATAATAGAAGGGATCGTATTTTTAGTGAACGTTATTCATATATAGTTTTTAAAAAAGGTAATTTATTATTTATTTTTTAATTATTAATTACTCGTTTTTGAAAATTTTTCATGGATTATTTTTTATTTAAAAATAAGTTTGATAAAAAAAATTTATATTTATTCAGGATCTAGTCGAGGTGATGATGAAAAATGGCCAAGGATTGTAAGAGAAACGATTGTACACTCAGGCCATGCTATTTGTCGTATGTGTACCTCTGAAGGGAAATTACAAGAAATAATATTTTCAAAATCAAAACACGAGAGGTATTGTATTTAAATAATTTTATTTTGTTCATAATTATATGAAAATTATTTTATTTTCTAGACCTTTGTATTATTGTGCGAGAAAAAGTCTTTGGGGTGACCGTCTTCCCATTGAAATTAAAAATAATGAAGTAATTGAAAAAAATATTGATAATGCCACTGCTGAAATAACAGAAGACAAAGAAATAACTATTGAAGTTGCTGGAAAAAGTATTGATGATGTCACTGACGATTTAACAGAAGACAAAAAAATAACTGATAAAGTTGATGAAAAAAATATTGATGATGTCACTGATAATTTAACAGAAGACAAAAAAATAACTAATGAAGTTGATGAAAAAAATAATTAAATTTAGAAAAAAATTTCTATTGTAAATAAAAACGACCCACTTTGTTTTTATAAATTAAATAAATAATTACTGAAAAAATTTAAGTAGAAAAAATTGTCTAGTAATTGAATTTAATTAAGAAAATTTACAAAAATCAAATAGATTTTTATGTAAATTAATTTTTCAAGTCGGCCATTGATTTTTCTAAATCAGCCACTGGGTTTTTATTTTGTTTACTTTGCTTCTGAGTTTTTTTATTTTTCTTAACTTTTTCTTCTTTAACGCCACCGAATTTTTCACGGAAAGCTTGAATTTCTTTGTCAGTGATTCTAGTAAACAGCGGAAATGATTTGCCAATTTTATGCCCCGGATACAATAAAATTGTCACCGTGTCTGGTATTAATCCGTAGTGAGATTCAAGACCTAGTTGAGATCTCAAAGCTAGTGATATCATAGGCATAAATGGACCAATCAGCGATGACAGCAGACAACTTAAATTGCAACAAATACCCGAAACTGTTCCAGCAATTTTTCTGTAAAAAAATAAAATTTATGTTTCAATAAGATAATTAATTAGTGAATGTATTAATCAAAGACAATCAATAGTTTTAAACATACTTATCGTCATCATTTCCTTTAATCTTAGCCCAGGGTTGCTGTGCTTGCAGATACTGGTTACCGAGTTTGGATATTGATAAAATTATTTTCAAACTATCACGTAACTTAGCTTGTTCCATTAATAAGTTATATTGTGTTAATTCACGTTGTACATGGGCCAATAAATTGTATTCCTCGTCACGTAGTTCTATTTCTTGGATTACCCCATCGTAATTTTTCTCAGCAAATGCAAGCGATCTGAAATTAATTAATAACTTATTTAACAATTACTGGTATATAATAAAAAGGTGTAAAAAAAATTAATTATGAAATAATCCAAAGCATTTACTGTAAGTGTAACATAAATTTAAGACAGCCCCGGGTAAAAAAACATGATATGATCATAAGTGATTATTATCAATACTCAGATTTGATCAGATCTGAAAAATGATCCTATTTGATTACGTATGCTACGTTTTGGGAAATTACCCCAAATTAATTAAAAATAAAACTAATTCTTAATTATTAAATTTAATCCAGGTTTGGCCTCGTTAGAGTGTCTATAGACCCCCGGTGGGCCCTGGCCGTCGATTAATCGATTTATTGTTAATTCATTTAATTTTCGCGATTTAATTTATTTTCGATGCCGGTTCCAACTCCATATTTTTATTATAGCAGGTGAATGGTAGGAAAATCGGCAGGAAACTTGAAGGAAACCCGAACTGCTGTTGAGCGCTCAGGGTTATAGGACAGGGTGGAACAGCTGATAAGCGCTCGCCCCTGGATGGTAATAGTGTTATGGACAGGCCATGGTGAAAATGAAAATATTGGGGGTGCCAATCGGCACCCCAAAATAAGGTTGAATTAATTTAGAATTAATTGTAATTTATTAATTACTTATGGAGCAGAAGTTCGAGCTCCATGAGCTATAAAGCCAACAGAGTTGACAAAATGTTGACGCTGCATCTCAGGTTCCCTGTGAGAGAATCGTCGTGGCCCGGGTCTCATGCATCGTCACCTGTTTTGACTACCCGCGAGCCACGGCGACTTTCTTATCGTAACCGATTTCCGTTACATTGCGTAAAATTAATTTAATAAAAATAATTAATTTAATTTAATCAATAAAATATTACGGGAACGTAACACTTATGATCATATATGATGAAATCTCTTCATACATATAGATTAGGGTGTTTTAAAAAATAATAAATTTTTTTTTCTTCCCGGAAATAGGTTCAAAAGTTTCATTTAGGTATAAAAATACGTCTGTGAAAATTAGAGCACAATATTAACAGGAGGTTCCGCATAACATTTTTCTATTTTCCAAAAGAATAACATGGAAAATTTTTTCTGGCGTCTTTTGATTTTTATACCTAGCTAACGATGCACCGTCAGAAAAATTTGCAGGCATGTTTTTGTAGAGAATTAAATGCTCTACAAAAAAAGTATCTTATCATTTTTTGATAAATCCATTTGTTGAAAAGTTATTTGAGCTTAAAGTCGAATTTATATTAAATTTTCAGATCTTTTTTACTTTCCCGGCGAAACCATCAGACTTATCACAAAATATCATGAGACCTTTTTTGTAGATAATTTTATTCCCTACAAATTACATTCAATAAACTTTTTTTGAATTCCGCATTGTTCTCTAGCTATTTTCATTTTAATGTCAAGCTCATAAAAAAATAGTCTTCTGATCGGTTTTAAGAGCTTGACATTAAAACATAAAAAAAAAAATCAAATTTTTATGCTCATATATGGCTATATATGCACAGATAATCATGCCGTTTATATTAAATTCTAAATAAAGTATTTTTATTTAAAAATTTTCAAAGTCCCGCTCAA
This sequence comes from Microplitis mediator, assembly GCF_029852145.1. Lineage (NCBI taxonomy): Eukaryota > Metazoa > Arthropoda > Insecta > Hymenoptera > Braconidae > Microplitis > Microplitis mediator. Next base: position 7,513,028 of record NC_079977.1, read on the forward strand.
AGTCCAGCAGTTTAAATTTATTGTATTTATGTCTGATAGAAATTTTTTAAAGTTAGATTTTGAGTTATTTTTCTTCAAGTTTTTCTTTCAAACAAAAACTCTGAATGTAAATTAAAACTTGAGGCTCGATACATTACTCCATAATCTGTCAAAATCTTTTTATTTTTTGAAAATTTTTATTTGTTAAAGCAAAAAATGTGGATAGAGTTTCCATTTACTGTGAAGTGAAACAATGATAGAATTGTTCGTCAATTTGAGCGCAAAAGAGAAAAAAGTGATAACTCATTTCAAGGAAATATAATTTCAATAGTAGACAGAACAATAATAAATTTTTTGGAGTAATAAAAATAAAAATAAATGTTTTTCGCGGAGCATTTATACGCCTTAGAAGCTGAGGATTTTTGAAAAATGATAAATTATTTATTTACCTGTTAACAAAGTTGCCAAAATTGTTCAATAGTTCACTGTTAGTTTTAGTCGCTAAATCGGTCCAGTTGAAATTGGTATCTTGACCTTCGGGACGGACATACGCTAAATAAAATCTCCAAACATCAGCAGGTATTCCAGTATCCCGCGCATCAGAGCCAAAAACGCCAACACCTCGTGACTTTGAGAATTTAGTATCTTCGTAATTAAGATACTCAACGGCCATGATGTGTTTAACAAGAATGTATCCTTGATTAGCAGCTAGCAGAGATGCGGGGAACATTATTGCGTGGAAGGGTACGTTATCCTTAGCCATGAATTGATATAGTGAAACATCCATTTCCTTTTCAGGCTTCCACCACTGCTCGTAGTCTTTGTGGTAATTTTTCGAGATACTCAAATAACCAAGAGGTGCATCGAACCAAACGTAAAATACTTTGTCTTGGTATCCATCCAGTGGGACTGGTATTCCCCATTTAATATCACGGGTAATGCAACGTGATTTCAATCCATCACGTAACCAAGGTTTTGCTATTGCTCTGGCTACCGATGACCATTTACTCTCAGCTTTTGTGACCCACTCTTTAACTTTTGGTTCAATCTAAAAATAATTATTTATTAAAATTTTCGTAAATGATTAGAATTCTTTGAACTTAAGACCATTCTCAGACAGTGTCCCCTTCCCCCACTTTTTAAAAATTTACAATGACTTTCAACTGTCATAAGCGTATCAAAATTTTATCAATTAATTTAAAAAAATGAAAGCATTCATTGATTGTTGATTTAAGTTGTTAAAGGGAAACACTAGTGTGAAATTTTGAAAAATTCAATTTTTTTTTTATATAATTCGATAGTCTATAGCTTCAAAAATGACATACTAAAATTTCTAGTGCATATCTCGAATAGTTTTTTTGAGTTACAGCCACTTATCGGTTCTCGAAAATACATTTTTCCAAATTGCTGCAGTTATAACTCGAAGACAAATCATCCGATCAATTTGATTTGAATTGCAGCTTTTTCTATACATATTTCTACGTACCATGGACTCCAGTTTTTCGATCAAATCAAAAATGTAATTTTGGCAGGCCAAAAATCATCAAATTTTCGCGCGAAATTTGAAATTTTTTTTAAGAACTTCACCATTTTGTTAAATTTAAATTTTTCTCTTAGCCCGAAGGTTGTGGTACGGGAAATACCTTCTAGTTTAATAAACTTTTTGGTTTTTTTTATTTCCGGCACTGTGAAGGTCGCTATCACTGCAGCAGTGGGGGATTTTTTTTTTTTGGAGCATTGAGAGATTATGAATAACTCGCTGAATTTTGAATTTTTCGGTCCAAAAATTTTATCTTGTATTCACTATATATCCTCAAATATACCCTTAAAACATTAAAACATTCTATGCAGTAGTTTTCTTTAAAAAAATTCCCAAAAATCATCTTTTTTTCAGGCGATCACACTAGTGGTCCCTTTTAAGCTTAATGATTTTTCAATAGAATTGGAAAGAGATAATGAAGAGTTGTGACTGGGTGAAGATATTTATTAGTAAGAATATGATAGTGAAGTTGTGATACGGGTAGATCTGTTTATAGAAGTGACAAACACCCCTTCAGGAATGAAAGATTTTTCTAAAAATAAAAACTACCTTAGGAAGATCCAAAAAGAAATGTTCCGAGGATTTAATGACCGGTGTCTGATTGCACAATTTACACCTCGGATTAATTAACTCCGGGGCATTAATCAGATGACCACAGCCATCACACTGGTCACCTCTCGCATCCTCATATTTACAATCAGGACAAGTTCCCTCGACGAAACGATCGGCCAAAAATTTTTCACAGCCCTCACATCGCAGCTGATCAACTGTATCAGTGAAAATGAACCCCTCGTCTCTGACTCTCATAAAGAAATCTTGAACAACCTCCGTTTGTTCTTTAGTAGTCGTTCGTCCGAAACGGTCGAATGCGATATTGAACCAGCTGTAAACTTCGTTATGAATGTTGTAGTATTTATCACATATTTCTTTACATGACATCTTTTCTTCAAGTACTTTAGCTTCCGTAGCGGTACCATATTCATCAGTACCTCCTATGAACAAGGTGTTAAAATTTTTCTGACGACAATAACGAGCAAAAATGTCTGCTGACAGTACACAGCCAATTATATTCCCTAGATGCGGAATATTATTAACATACGGTAGTGCTGAGGTTATCAAAATATTACGTGCTCCTTTTTTAGGTAGCACTGGATATTCTAATTTATCTGATGTCAATTGGGTTTTTTTTAGCCAATTATTTTTAATTGCATTTAATTCGTCTTCTGTTATCGACAATTCTTCGGGCTCTTTATCTTTTGAATCATTTTCTTGGCTCACCTGGTTAAAAAATTCAAATGAAATAAATGAATAAATTACTTCATCAATAATATTGATATTATTTCAATACTTACTTTGCATTGTTTTGAATCACTTTCAAGAGTTGTAGTACTCATTTTTGTTTATTTGTTAATATAATAAATAAAGAGTTTAGTTTTAGGAACCCGGCACGTGTGACAGATTGCACCAAAATGTACACTTACTTACAAATATACCTATAAATATTTGATGGTGTTGGACTATGATGGTATCAAATGTGTAAGCTACACGGAGAAACGGAAATGATGAAATAGTAAATTTTTGTAGAATGGATAAAGGTGATTTTTCAATGCTGACGTCGTACGCTCGTTTGGTCACGTGAGAGATTTTTAAATTTCGCGCCAAGTGATTCAGTTCAGAGTGCATTTAGAAATGCGCTGCGAGCAGCTGCAGACCGTGCAAGTTTTTTTTTTTTAATTTTTAAAATATTTTTCTATTATATTCTGTGGCCATTTCATTTTGACTTACAATTTTTAGTTTTCTCCAACTTCTAATAATTTATTTTTCGAATACTCAAATTTACCGCGCAAGTAATAAGAATAATTATTAAATTATTGATGAAAATAAAAAATTTCGAGTATACTTTTTAGTCTGATTAATATAATTATTGACACAAATAACTTTTAATAAAATTATTAAATTTCAATTTTTAAATTTCGCGCCAAGGTTGCGCTACTGCGCGTTGCTGTATTCAACGTTCAAATGTTTGGTAAAGTGGGGGTGGGAGAATGAATCGCAAAATCGATTGCTGTGTATCAACTGACGGTCCAATAGCGGCAGTCAGTATCTTCGACAACGACAGTAGTAGTCCAGATCCTTCTTTACGTTTAAATTGAAACACAGTAATGCATTTAATTCGCGGAATTATCCATAAAATTTATTGCTCATAGTAATTGTTTAATTAAAATGTGCCGAGTTTGTAAAATTTACACTGTGCAAAGTGTCTGTAGTGTCGTTTAGTGTTAAGTGTTCAGTGCTAGTGTAAAGTGTTGCTGATAACTTCCAAGTTCCTATGAGCAAAATCATCTGGCATCGTCTGGTGGGAAATAGCAGTTAAGTGACATTTTTTAGCTGCAATGCACTTGGAGCAATTTAAATTAAATCTCCAAGTGAATTTGGACACCCTTCTGCATATTATTTCCCCACCAAGGTTTGTTCAAACACTTGCGTGTTTTTTTTTAATTATTTAAATATTTTTCTATCATATTATGCCGCCATTATATTTTGACGTACGATTTTTAGTTTTCTCCAATTTCTGATAATTTATATTTCAAATATTTAAAGTTACCTTGCAAGTAATAAGAATAATTATATTATATGTCATATTTGTATATTTTGAAAATATATAATTACATAATTAAAACGGCAAAAAAAATTAATATATATGACTTCTTATATAAATGATTATATTATAATATAAACTGTGTTATATTATTCAGTATAATTTTAAGATATAAATATTTTTCATGCGGGATAGTAAAATTTAATAAATAGTCAGGTTTAATAATGCAGTTTATATATAATGTATTTATTTACATATTTAAATAACAAAAATTACTAAATGTAAATGAAAATTAAATTCTCAAGATTGTAAAAATAACACAATTTCAATAGCGTTTTAAAATTATAATATTGATTTGGTAATTTTAAATCACATTTTTAAGTAAAAGTCACTAGATTTGTTTCTCCGTGTATGAAATTATAATTCGAACCACATAAGCCTAATGGAGCATAAAAATTCAAAAATATCCAAAATAAGGACCACCCTATATATACATAAAAAAAAATTAATCCGAACTTAACAAATTATCGTTATCACAAAGAGTTATAAAATCTTCTAGTTCTTCATCATCAAAATGTGTCACAATTGTTTCGCAACAATCATATGGCAAATAATTATAAAATAAATCAAATACTATTTTTCTAGTTTTTTCTATCAAAGTACTTTGTTTTATAGCAGTATCTAAACGATCTTTAAGCATGTTGTAATACCAATAGACGTCTTCACAATGATCACGTAAACATAAATTCCGAACTTCTCTATTAAATGAAAATCTTACCAGCTCTTCCATTTCAGAAGATAATATATGCCATAAGGTAATATTAGTATTTCCAATCTTTGTTTGTTTTAAATATGTGATAGTCTCATTAGCCTTAATTAGAATAGAGTCAAAATTTTCTGCGTATTCTTCTGCGGTGCTGTCAAATACTAATTTGAACTGATCTAATGCCGATATTAACTCTTTTTTAACTGGAAAACCGATTATATACCTACTCATAATGTAAGAAATCATTTCATAACCAATAGCTTTGAACTCGGTTCTAAGATGCTCAATAAAATCAACGTCGTCTTGAATACTTGGGATGATAGCTTCTTGATATATTTTTGATCGTTGAATTACTGTATGATCGATGTCCTCATAATCAAAATTGGTAGCAAACAAGATATAGCTGACGAGTTTCCTTTGTCCGAAAACAACCGCGCAGTTAAGAAGTATATCAAAGGGTTTTTGATAGTGAAAAATTGCATTGATGTCACCTCCAGCGTCAATTAAAAGTTGCAATATTTTTATTTTTTCATCCTTCAGATCTAATTCTTCTTTATTATAAGGAGTTGGATTCATATTGGCATTTAAGAGAAGGTAAAATAATACTGGTTCACCACAAAAATCTCGATCGTTAGGATTTGCTCCTTTCGCCAAAAATGATTCAACCAACTCGGAATCACTTGCTTCAACAGCGTGCATCAATGATGTTTTATCTTTCTTCGTTTTTAAATGAATGTCAGCTCCATACTCTAATAATAATTTTGTCATGTCTTTGTATTTTCGAGCAATCGAACAAAGTAATAGCGTTAAATCCATGTCCTTCCAAAAACTTATATTCTTCCATTTTTTATTAAAGAATTCATTATTAAATCGTAAATTAACATTTGCGCCATTGTCCAAGAGCAATTTCGTTACTTCAACATAGTTGTTAAACACCGCAATGTGGATTGGATGGTAAATATTTTCACATTTTGGGGTAACACTTGCACCATATTTTAAAAGAACTTTTACACACTTAACTTTATTATTTAAACATGCAAGATGTAGCGGCGTAAATCCATTCATTCGTCCAGTTAAAACAGAATCTACACGTGCTCCCTTTTGGATCAGAAGTTTAACAATGTTGTGATGTCCACGCCATGCTGCTACGTGTAGTGGAGAAGTACCTTTTCGTCTTGATCTGTTAACATCTGCGCCTTCAAAAATAAGCATTTTGACTAGTTTAATATCGCCAACTCGAACAGTATAGTAGTGGGCTTTTTATAAAAAACTAGTTTCAAAAATTACTCCTTTTTTTACCGATAATTTCGTACTTTGATCTCGTTTGTGCACGAATGACGGCCTCAGAACATGTTTTTTAGTTGGAACTACTGGAGTTTCAGATATCTTTAAAGCTTTCATTGAATCGTCAACCTCATGTTCATTTTGGACTCGATAAGTTCAAGTAAAATCACTGCATGAAGCACTTGTCACATTCTTAATTATAAATATTTTACATTAACTAAAACACGTGGTAACTACTTGATGAAAATGTGTTTTTTTATAGTGTAAGGCAGGTCAGTTGTTTAAACTCGCGGTTGGTTTACTGTAAGCGATTGGTTGCTTCATGCAAGACTTGTAATAAATGTTGCACCAAAAAATTATATTCTAGATTTAAGTGGATTGGTAATTTATTTGTGACTGTGCACTATGATGCTTTCAGCGTAACTTTATATTTACAATAGCTTACAGAGGTTTAAATATACTTTGGCCCAAGGCGTGGGCATCACAATAATTAGTAGTGGGAGTCAGAAAATATGAAGTCGGAAATTTTATTAACCAAGGAAAAGCAGGTCAGGTGTCCAGAGGAAGGAGTAATTAACAAGGAACAGTTTTTGGGAAGGTGTAGATGGCGAGAGAGGCTTAGGTGCAAATTCTCACATTAGGCCCATAATGTACCTGAGGATAATTAAGGTAACAAAGATTGTTGGACCCTAATTGCAATATTTAAAAATATTCTTAGTAATTCTATTGAATTGTCTAAGTATGCGAGCTTTATAGTATTGTATACAGTAGACCCGGAACATTATTACGAGATTACAAAAAATGTGTAAATCTAAAATTGATGGCTCTAAGAGAATGAGCAAGGATACTCATCTCTTTGGGTATAAATATTCGAATATTTTCTAAAAGATCTCATATTCTAATGACTAATAAGAAAACCCGACTATTTGACGACAATCTAATATAATTTCTATGCCTAATACTGCAATAAGCAGATTAAACTTAAGTAAAAATATAATAACTATATATTTAAAACAAACGTTTCAACTATAATTTTAAGCAAATTAATTTTAAGCGTCATTTGCAGACAAAAAAAATTGTTTTAACATATAATAAAAATATATAATAATAGATGTGCGACTGAACATCAGTCTTATTCATCTACACATATACGGAAGGCTATTTCCGCCCTCCACATTTTCATACAGTAGCCTTAGAACTTTTTGAATTGACCCTCTGTTAGTCCCAGGCTGCCTGTGGGACCCATACACCCTTGGGAGTTATTAGCCCACTGGAGAGATGACTGGATCACTTGCATGAATTCTCCAGTAGTCCGCGAATTTTACTTTACCTTTTTACAGTATTCCTTGCAAATCCTTCTTTTAGGTCTAATTCATGCCTTCATAAGTAGTTTCAACTCAAGCCTTTGTAAGTATAAGTAGGTTAATTTCAAGCTTTTACAATGATCATGTATCATGTCTTAAAAAGTCAAATGTAGGATTTCAATGCTCGTTTAGGTTCAAAGTATGCCTTAGATTTCGACTCGGGACCAATCAGAAATTTTTTGTGTTTTTATAAAAATTCAATAGGAATTTTTTAAAAGGAAATTAATTTCTTTCTTCTAAAATTTATTTATATTCATATGGCATATGGATCGGCTAATAGCTAACAGCGAAGACACATACTTCTTTCGAATCACCGCGCTTTACGACGACTTATTTGGAACGCTCATTTTTGGTGATGATAAGAGTATGGGAAGAATTACCTAGTGATATAGTAAATTCTAATAATCTCGAAGTATTTAAAAACAAAATTTACGATTACTCTTTAGAGCTAGACTTTTAACCCTTTAGTGGGGAGAGCGCGAATCGTAGAGTCCCGTGAGCATGTATGAGTGACATGTGAGAGTAGTAGTGTGCATGTGAGTACCCTTCCACTCATTTGAATCTCGCGCTGCGTTCATCGACAGTTCCGTAGTTAGTATTGTTGACGTGAGGCAATAGTCTCCGAAAGTAAGGTTAGAAAAATTAAAAAATTTTTATACATTGCTATGTAATTGCAATATTACTTAACTATATTTATAATGAAACCAAATGTTGTTCTTACTTTGAATTCAAGTCCTTTGATATTTATTATTTAAAAAATTAAAAATAAAAAGTAAAATAATTTTTAATTCCTGCTTAGGTGAAATTTTTTCTCTTACAATACGGCCCTGTCACATGTGCTTCGCGCTCTTTCTAATTCTATCGGGCTCCGCCAGACCGAAGAGTGGGGTTTCAAGGTCAGACTCTAAAGGGTTAAACTGATTTTAAGATGTATAATCATTTCAGTGAAGTGGAGTTAATTGTTGAATCTCTTCTGCTTATTGTTTCTCTTTTTATTTTTTCTACTTACAGATGCTGCCTTGTGCAGATTGCTTTGTAAGTTTTAAGGCTGACCCGCGGGGTCAACCGATAGACCGATTTTTTTCGTATGGGATGATAATGATTATCACATACAGATGGTAATCATTCCCTATTACAAGATGGTGATAGTTAGAATTTATTTTTCAGCGTGTATAATTATAACTGCTTAATATACATAGTCGAACAAGGGGGTCAAGATTACTTTTTTATAACAATCTATAGAAATTACACACTGTTAAAAAAATTGTTTGAATTTTCAAAACATTGTATATAAAGCAATAAACACACACATTTGTGCTTGAAATTTCATTACTAATTTCATATAGAATTTAAAATACACGTTTTTGAATTTTCAAATTAACACTTTGGATTTTCAAATAAGGAAGGGGGGGGGGGTGGGCAAAAGGGGGTACTTAAGGAATTACGAAGTTTTCGAGGACTAAAATACGCTAAATCTTTTTGTTTTTAATAGCATTAAAGGTAAATAGACAAAATTTTAAGCTGCCGTTGCAAAATAAAATTTTTGTATTTGGCGGGCAAAATGGGGTACCCTTAAAAAAAGTTGAAAAAAAAAAATTTTTGAAAGTTGATTAAATTTCATTAAATTAAATTTTTTATATGTTATATACATAACGAAAAATTATATTTCACATCATTGGTGGATACGAAGGCAAAAAAAAAATTTTTTTGTGGAGCAGAGAGGCCCCCCTTCAAAAATTTATAATTTTTTTTTTTTTTTTTTTAAATTGTTTTTATCACTAAAAATGTATTTCTTTCTCTTGACAACTATTTTTGGTTTTATATTACTCAAAAAAATATTTTTTAGGCGTAATAAATCGTTTCCCCTCGATTAGCTTAATTACTAATTGTTATTTATTAAAAATAATAATTCTATATTTCTTATTTTTCATTATTTTGAACCCAAAATACGTGTTTTTTGATTTTTTAGATTACAGATTATTTTGCATTATTTAAAAAATTCTATCAATTGAAAAATAAAATATTATTTCCGAATATTTTTAGTGGCTAAATTTGCCCCAGCTGTAGAAAATTAGCCGACAAATGGATTAATATATTAAATTTTTTTTAATTTGACGATAAAAATTTGAAAAAATCCATTTTACATAATTTTCGGCTGGTCCATTTTGCCCCAGGTGTCATGCGTAGGACTAAAAATGCGCAAATATATCGGATTTATAGTAATTAGACGAAAAAAAAAAAAATTTTTTTTTTATGAAATTTTGGGGGTACCCCGTTTTGCCCACCCTACCCCCTTTTGCCCCTCCCTCCCCTATACTTTTTTTTGAATTTTCAAATACAAGTTTTTTAATATTAAAATACTTTTTTTTAAACATTCAAATACTTTTTTTTGAATTTTCAAATACTTTCTTTTTAATTTTTAAATAGATGTATTTAAAAATCTAAAGCGTTCATTTGAAAATTCAAAAGCGTGTACACAGTTAAAAACGAATCGTCAAAATGTTAAAAAAAGCGTGTGTTAAAATTCTGAGTGTTAAATTTTCAACAGTTTTGTGTGTCAATTTAACTCACAGCATTTATCTTGTTGGAACTATCGCAATCAATTGTTTTTTTAACACACAAAAATTTTACTTTATTCAAAAGTAACATTTTTTATATGTTACTGGAAAATTAACACACAAAATATGTTAAAAAAATTGTCGATCATTGCAAAAGAATTCTAGGAAAATTTTTACTTTTAAACGTTCGTTTTACACATGATGAGTGTTGATTTTGACGTATCCTTTTTTACTGTGTATTATAAATTCTACACTGTAAAAAATCCAGAGTGAATTCGGATTGAAATTAAATCCGAATCCACTCCGCATTCACTCCGCCACTCGGAGTTCCGGAGTTTTAAAAAAAATCACTCCGCATGCGGAGTGAATTGGGAGTTTTTTTTTAGCGGAATGATCTCGAAGTGACGCGGATTTTATTTCACTCCCAATTCACTCCGGTCCGGAGTTTTAATACTTGAATAAATTTTTATTAATTTATATTAAACTGCTAAACAATGTGTGTATGTACGAGTGTGTGTTTGCGAGCATGTGTGTGTTTGGGTGTGTGCAGGTGTTTGTGTGCGTGCGTGCAAATTTGTGCGTGTGTGCAAATGTGTGCATGTGTGCAAATTTGTGCGTCTGTGCAAATGTGTGTGTGTGTGAAAATGTGTGCGTGTGTGCAAATTTGTGCGTGTGTGCAAATCTGTGCGTGTGTGCAAATGTGTGCGTGTGTGCAAATGTGGGCGTGTGTGTACAAATGTGTGCGTGTGTGTGTTCGAATGTGTGCGTGCGTGTGTGTGTGTGCGTGCGTGTGTGTGTGTGCGAGTGCGCGTGTGTGCCTAAATATGTATGTGCGTATGTGTGTGCATATCAGTTGATCAATAATGTAATACGCGAATTTTTACTTCAATTTTATTGAGTGGAGTTATATTTTATTAATAATATTTTCAAAAATCTGCTCCGGAGTGAATTTCACTCCGGAGGGATTAAATTAATAAAAAGTTATCTACTCTGCGGAAACTCCCCTGCGGAGTGAATTTCACTCCGAGGGGAGTGAATAATTAAAAATTCATTCACTCCGGATTTAATCCGCATTCACTCCGCGAATTTTTTACAGTGTATACGATCGTTACAATGAAATTTTAAACACAATTGTATGTGTTTATTGCGTTATATACAATGTTTTGAACATTCAAACAATTATTTTAACAGTGTATGGTTACATGGAAATTAAAGACTATTATGTATAGAAAGTAAAAAAATGTTTATTGATAAAACTTCAAAATTTGGAAACTGGCATCAATTCCTTACAAACAACATTATAAATTTTTTATTTTATCAACTATTGTTATAATATAATATGATATAGCGGGTAATTACATTTTTTTTTCTTAAACGTTTAAAAAAGTAGAATTTAAATAAGTATTTTTAAGTTAAATCACATTTTAATATTTAAATCACTATAAAACTATTATGTTTTAGCATTATGCTATATTATTACATTTAATACTTTATCATTTATCACTCGTTATTTATCATACTGTCAATGATGTTCAGTTCAGTCACAAGTTTTATTTACTTTATATTATTGAGCAAATAAAAACTTAACAATAATAAAGTCTGATGTACATTGCTCACATTACTCACATACATTATATATTTCTCTATATACACAATCCTTGATTACTGAACGCGCACAGCACGTCACGCGCAGAAATTTCGTATACAAGCATTTGAATTTTCAAATAAGTATTATAAAATTTCAAATGGCATTATTAAAATTCAATATGTCTTAAAATTTTCAATACTTGCTTTGAAAATTTAAAAAACAAGTATAAATTTTAAGTACGTTTATTAAAATTCATAGTTTTTTTCTTAATTTTAAATACCAGTTTGATTAATAAATTACGTATATTAAATTTGAAGCTTTTTTTATTGAAAATACAATTCAAATATCTAGTTATGAAAATTCAATTCTTTTTGTATCATAATTTTCAAATTATTTTTAACAGTGCATCATACATTCATGTATGATGTAATATAATTATATATATATTAGGGTGGCCCAAAAAAACCGACTATTTTTTTTTTTCGAGTCTCTTATGAAAATTTGTTGATTCAAGATGTTTTAAGAAGCCTATCCAAAAATCAGCTCGATAAAAAATTTTTAAGAGGTCGCTGACGAATTTTGAAAATATCAAAAATGATCGAAATTCGGATTTTTTTGTTCTAAATTTCTTCTTTCTCGTGGCAGCTATAGTTTATATTTATGAAATCATGACTACGCTGAAAATTTCAGCCCAAAATTAATATATTTAAACGTCGCTCAAGAATTTTGAATGTTTCCGAGTACTGTCTCTTGGATGTTATCGAGCGACCCTTGAATATTAATAATAAAGCTTATCAATTTTTTCACCATCAATTTGTATCATAATGAATAAAAATACAACCCGAGATATATAAATAATGAGTTATTTATATACTTTTTTATTTTTTAATTCAATTTTTAGGATTTTTTGCTTATTCAAAACTTACCTAATTTTATTGTTTAAGACTGTTCTGTACATTTTCGGTTATGCAAAAGTTATATTTAAGTGAAATGACGATAATTGAGTTATAAAAAAACACAAAAACTAATTCAAAGTATTAGTTACATATTATCAGTTAATATTCAAAATTCTTGAGTGCCGTTTAAATATTTGAATTTTGGGCTCAAATTTTCAGCGTAGTCATGATTTCATAAATATAAACTATAGCTGCCACGAGAAAGAAAAAATTTAAAACAAAAAAATCCGAATTTCGATCATTTTTGATATTTTCAAAATTCGTGAGCGACCTCTTGAAAATTTTTAATCGAGCTGATTTTTGGAGAGGCTTCTTAAAACATATTGAATCAACAAATTTTCATAAGAGACTCGAAAAAAAAAAATATTCGGTTTTTTTGGGCCACCCTAATATATATATATATACATATGTATTTACAATGCTTTCATTATATGTAATTATGCATGATCAGATCTGGCAAATTTTTAGATCTGATTACCCGGGTCAAAAATAAAACTTGATTTAGACTTGGTTTACCAAGTCGAAATTAGGAGCCGTTTTTCATAAGACAAACTCGACTTTTTTTTACGGTGATATGAAATACATTGAGTTTTTGCCTTGTATTGGTTTATACTTAACTGGCTCACTTAGTCACGATTTAAGACGAAAAAGTTGAAATCAAGTCGAAATTGAGTTGGTTTAGACTTATTCGGCTTAAATTTTAAGATGAAAAAGTCAAGATCAAGTCGAAATTATAACTTGGTTTAGACTTCTTCGACTTAAATTATAAGGCGAAAAAGTCAAAACTAAGGTAAAATAATTTTTATATATCAAGGCGAAAGTAAGACGAATAAATAACTTTTTTTCGACTTGATTCAGCAAGTCAAAAGTAAGGTGAATGACTATCGTGCTCGAAGTAGAGACGAATAAGTTCAAACTAAGATAAAAAAATACGAATAAGTTGAAATAAGTTGAAACTAAGATGAAAAAAGTTCAAAAAGTTGAAAAAAATTTAATTTAAGTCGAAAAAGTCGAGATCTTAGCGAAAAATCGACGGCAAATCGATAGCTCCAAAAGAAAATAAGGTGAAGCGAACCTGATGAATCAAGTTTTATTTTTGACCCGGGTATATATAGAATCAGATATAATTATACAAAATTATTTTCCATCGGGCATTTAATGCTGTGGTTATTGCAATAACCACAGCATGCTTACATATAAATTTTATTCTATGATTTTGCTATGATTAGCTCGTATTTTCTGTGTAGAAGGCCGGTGGAATGATCTTTTCTAAATCATTATTTGACAAGTAGAAATACAATTCTCTGATAAAAGTATCTGGAAAATGTAATTCATGAAAAATATTATAAATAACTTCCTCAGAATCTTTTATGTAATTAACTCTTTTCTGAACTTTCCGCAATTTATAATAAATTTTATAATCATATATTGGGTACTCTGGAAATGGATCATAACTTTTGAGTATACTGTTTAAATCAACAGACTTCAAATAAGGTGCCACGTATCGCTCATTTTTTTGTAAAATTTCTAGAAATGTGATATTACTGTCTTCTAACTGATTTTTTTTCATTTTTTCAACTTCTAAATGACAATCAGCGGAGTAACAATCAAATTCCTCTGTACTAACAGCTTGAATATTTCGATCACAAACATAAAAACCCGCTGCTATCAATTCTACAATGTGGTCCTTAATCAGTGAAATACTATCTGGTCGAAATTCTAATGCATAGTCGATAGCTAATTTATTGTTAGAATCCAGAGTATTAACATCAACACCAACACAAAGCAGATATAAAATAATTTCTTCACCGACCTCGATAGACCTGAAAGCGTGATGAAGTAACAGTTGGGATTTAAAGAATGAAAAGAAGTTAGTATCATTGTTATTAACATCAATCGAGTCAGCAAACAGGAATAGCCACTCATAAAGCACTTGCCAGTTGGATTTTGAAATAGCTGAATGAAAAATTGTTTGAGTGTAACCATCTTTTTTATATGTGCAAAAGAGCGCATCAGGCGCATACTTTATCAATACATCCGTGGCATCGTAGTTTCGAGCTTCAATAGCTTTGATCAGAGGAGTGATTCCTATGCCAGATTTAGCATTAATATTAGCATTGTTATTCAATAGTAATGTTATAACTTTCTTTGTTCCTCTCTCGGCGGCAATGTGCAATGCAGTTTCTCCATTCTTCGGACGATCATTTTTTATCGCAACATTAACATCTAAGCCATTTTTTATTAAATACTTGACGATATTATAATTTGAGGTGTTGGCAGCGGAATGTAAGACCGTAATATTTCCAGGCATCCGTTTGTGTATGTCAGCACCAATATCTATAAACTTTTTAAATATACTATAATTTCCAACCAGTGCAGCGAGGTGTAGAAGAGGTGCATCACATACATAATTATAATAGCCATTAACACTGATATTTTCGGTTCTTAAATTATCTATATAATCTTTGCCGTGAGATTCTATACCGGTCAAGTGATTATTAAATACTCTATTTTGACTTTGTAGTAGTCTTTTTCTGCACTTTCTTAATTTTTGCATTCTTGATTGTCGTATTTTTGATTTTCTCATTATTGATTTTCGTAATTGTAAATCGTGTTGTTATTATCCTTTTCACGATAGAAACGATAATTTTTGGTACCTGATGAGTCCTAAAGCAGAAAAAAATGGATGAAAGCTTAATTTCAATTCAAGTCAAAAATTTGACTACGCAATTTATTATGTATAATAATTTTTTCTTTTATTTGATTGAACCATACACTGGTCGAAAAATTGATGTAATAAACAAAACCAATAATTTTTTATGGAATGTTTTCATAAACATATAATCCAGTGAAAAGTGGGCGTAGTGCAATAGAAATCCCGCATAAAAAACTTTATATCTGAAAATAAATTACATATAGAATATATGAATATTATAATGTGATATATTGTATACAATATATAAAACAATATTTATATTTTCGCCGTATTGATATATAATAAAATACTGAAAGAAAATATCAACTATGAAGAAGATAGGCCAAGATGGGCCACTTAAAAAAAAAAGCGTATGTCCTTACACTGAAAAAAATAATCGCTAAGATACTAGCGATTATTTTCTTTAGCAGCTAGCGATTTTTTCGCTAGCAGTTAGCAATTTTGTCGCTAGCAGATAGCAATTAAAAATCGCTAGTTGCTAACGATTTTTTCGCTAGTAGCTCGCACGGTGTACTTTTAACTCGGTGTGAGTGTTATATTACACACAGTTCGGTGTTATCAGCTCTATATATATTTGTATATAGGGGTGAGTGGAACCAAATGGGCTTGCATTTACGTTACATATAAGCCTTGTTTTCTTAGGTGACCCATTTTGCCCCACTCGACGCTATATATATTAGGGTGATCCAAAAAATAACAAATTTGTTTTTTTTCTTCCAAACAGGTTCAAAAGTTTCATTTAGATAAAAAAAGACGCCTGTGAAAATTAGAGCTCTTAATATTACCATTAAGAGGTTCCTCATCGCACTTTTCTATTTTCCATAAGAATAACATGGGAAAAATTTTTTTTACGTCTTCTGATTTTTATAAGTAGTTAATGATGCGTCATAAGAATAATTGGCAGGCATATTTTTGTAGGGAATTGAATGCTCTACAAAAAAAGATTCTTATCATTTTTTGAGGAATCTATTTGTTCAAAAGTTATTTGAGGTTGAAGTCGAATTCATATTAAATTTTGAGATTTTCTACTTTTCCGGCGAAACTATCAGACTTATTACAAAATATCATCTGACCTTTTTTGTAGACAATTTTATTCCCTAAAAGTTATTTCTAATAAAGTTTTTTCGAATTCCGCATTGTTTTCTAGTTTTTTTTATTTTAATGTCAAGCTCTTAAAATCGATCAGAAGACTATTTTTTTATGAGCATGACATTAAAATAAAAATAATATATATTTTGGGCCTATATACATAATTAAATATTTATACACTGTAAAAAGAGCGGTGTTAAAAATGGACTCATTTTAACTCCGGCCGGTGTTAAAATAAAATTACACCGGTGTAGGAGGAGTAATTCACCGGTGTTAAAAATACCGGTGTTAAAGCGGGGTAAACTGCGTCCGCTCAGAGAATTAACTTTGGAAAGCTTAAAAACGCAAAAAATATCTTGACACACGCACACACACACACAAACTCACGAGCGCACACACGCTTGCACGCACACACACACAAACATGCAAGCGCACACAATCACACACAAGAGCACACACATACACAAGGGCGCACAAACGCACACACGTGAGCTCACACATGCATACGCACACACGTGAGCTTACACATGCGAGCTCACACGAATGAGCTCACACGTGTACATGCGTGAGCTCACGCATTTACATACGAGTGCGTACACGCACACGCACGTGAGCTCACACACATGAAATCACTCACGCACACACGTGAGCTCACACATATGAGATCACTCACGCACACACGTGAGCTCACACACATGAGATCACTCACGCACACACGTGAGCTCACACACACGAGCGCACATACATGCACACACACGAGCGCACACATGCACACACAATCACACAAACGCACACATATGTGCACACATTCCCAAAGTGAAATATTTTAACACCGGAAAATTTCATTTAACACCGGTGAAGAATATTTACACCGGCGGCGGCGTTATTTTCACACCGCTTTCGGGGGTAAATTTAACACCGAAAATTTTAACACCTACACCGTTTGGACTTACCCCGGTGATTTTTTACAGTGTAGGCTGCATATCATTGAAGTCTGATCAGAGCTAATCATACATACACATATACATATATATATATATATATATATATATATATATATATGGGGCATTCCACGCCGAATCGACCACTTTTGAACCCGACCCCTTTAGATTTGGCTGAAAATTTTTTCTCTTTTTCTACCTCATCAAAAACGTTAATAATAATTTTTTCAAATTTTTTCACCCAACCAAAAAAAAGTTATAAATTTTTGAAAGAAATGGCTTTGTTTATTTCTCATAACACCATGCTTACAATTTTTGAGAGTGCTCAGAGAACTTTAAAATTTGGAAAAAAAAAAAATGTAAACAATTAATTTAAATGGTAATCCTCGAAATAATTTGAATTTTGTTCGAAAAATCAAGTTTAAAAATAGAAGGACCTTCTAAATAATTTTTTTGTATTTTTTTCTGAAAACTCCATTCAAAAACGAAGAAAATAAAAAACAAAGTTTTCATTTGGTTCATTTTTGGACAGATAGCGATTCCAAAACAATTCCTTCTACACTTATTGTTTTATGGTTAAAAGAATTTTTTTTTGAATCGCCAGCATCTGTCCAAAACTGGACCAAATGAAAACGTTTTTTTTTTATTTTCTTCGTTTTCGAAAGGAGCTTTCAGAAAAAAAATACAAAAAAATTATTTAAAAGGTCCTTCTATTTTTTAACTTGATTTTTCGAATAAAATTCAAATTATTTCGATGATTGCTATTTAAATTAATTGTTTTTTTTTTTTTTCAAATTCAAAAATTCTTCGAGCACTCTCAAAAATTTTAAGCATAGTGTTATGAAAAATAAGGCTAGTTGTAAAATTTTTTTTTTTCAATTGGAAAAAAAAAATGTAAATCTAAAAAAAATCACTCTGAAAAAATTTCAGGATTTTCAGAAAATGTCAAAGTTTTATATAAAAAAAAAAAATCAAAAAACAAAAATGGCAAACATCGAAAAATTTTTGATTTTTTTCAAAAATCTACAAAAAAAACAATGAAGATAGGTTGCAATAATTTTTTTGTATTTTTTTTTTAAAAGTACATTTAAAAACAAAAATTTAAAAAAAAAATCGTGCTAATCAGTCGAATTTTGAAAAAGTTATAGCTCTTTAAAATAAAAAAAGTCATTTTTTTCAAAAATTTATAACTTTTTTTTTGTTGGGTGAAAAAATTTGAAAAAATTATGAGAAACGTTCTTGATGAGGTAGAAAAAGAGAAAAAATTTTCAGCCAAATCTAAAGGGGTCGGATTCAAAAGTGGTCGATTTGGCGTGGAATGCCCCATATATCACTACATATAAGTTTACATCAGCTATGTCTGATGATCAGATCTAATTATATATAGGTTCATATATAATTATATATAATTTCATGAATAACCATGTATAATCATATATAATTCCATATATGATTATATATAATTATATATGATCTCATATATAATCATATATAATCAGATTACATCATTTTTTATCGGGAATCCTAAATTTTTTTTAATTTTTTGACCAGTGCATGAAAAAGTTCTAAAATTTTTAATTGAAAAAAATCTTTAATAAAAATATTTACTTACCTCAGATGTGTAGAAATTAATTATTATTTAATTTATTGAGTTTACAAATTTACAATTTAAATATGAGTTTGAAAACACGTGTTAAGATAAATGCACTTTTAACTGACGAGACAAGAGAAACTGCTGAGTTTTACTGACTAAATTTGAGTCTTTAATGGCATCATCCTACACGAAGCACCTCATCAGTACTTACTTTTACCCATACGATATATTTTTTTTAAAGAAAATGTATACTATGAGAAAAATTGTATTTACTCAGGTACCCTAGGAAGGATTCCATTATTAACTGATTTCGATATTAGTTCTTGCAGCAATCGGACGACCTTACTAGCCCTCAACTTTCCTGAGAATTATAGATCATTCGATCAAATAGACTGAAAAATTGAAAAATACGAAAAAAAAAAAAAATTTTTTTAGACTTTTTCAAATTTTTCATAAATGACATGCTGACGCAAGAATGGCGATTAATGGCCATTAGCGTTATCCAAAGCGTACCACGTAGAGGTTGCTCGGTCGGAATTACGCTTGCCAGCGGTAAAAAAAAAATTGAGAAATTTTTTTTGACAATGATAAATCATTGCGGATATAACGAAAAAAAAAATGAAAAAAAAAAAAAAGAGTGTGAATGTAGCAGACATCAGACAAATTTTCAATTATTAATGAATAGAGTAAACAACTAGTAAAATAAAATTTAAACAAATGCGCATTTAAAAAATTTTGAAATTAATAAGTGCATTTTTTAAAAATATTATTTTTTAAATTATTTCCTCTATTTACTTATAATATTAGATTTGTCTGATGTCTGCTACATTCACATTCGTCCGTTATTTTATATTTTGACTTTTGAAATAGTAGCGAAATTTTTCAGTATAACAATAATTCGGGCCCCTAATACCAAAAAAACATACACTGAGAAAAAATTTCTCTTTGGACAATTAAATTGGTTTTGTTGAATTCTATTAAACTAAAAATTATTTGGGACAACTAAATTTTATTACATCAATATAATCTATATTATCATTTTTAACAAATGATTTAATAGACTCTATTTGGTTGACATTAATATTTCTCTCTCTAAGATAATAAAATCATTTGGTAGAGTTAAGAAAATATTAATTTAATGGACAACTAAACTATTTTGTAGTGCCAACAATTGTTGTGGATTTAAATCCAAATATTAGAGCAAAATATTATTATATTAACTCTAATAAATATTAATTAGACACAAAAAAATATATTCATTTAGAATAAATATATATATTTGTTCGAGGTTAATAAATAAATATTTGAACTTAATGATTATTGATTTAAAAGTTATGGTGTTAAGCAGCAGCAGCTGGAGTAGTTCGATGCTCGCCACTAGATCGCGCCCACCATTTGTGGTGTCCCTGGTAAGATACTTATTTCAGAGTTTTTATATTCGCCAGCTTAAAGCATTGATGGGACAGTTTATCCGCTGAAAATTATTGATTATCGTGGTATCCTGTATTATACTATGACATTAATGTTTAAGATTAAAATTTTTCCTGAACAATAATTGTCAGTACGAAAAGAAGTACTTGTGAAGGAAATAAATCATTTTTCTAATTGTGCATTGAACTGTTGAATAAATATTCTGTCATTTCAAAATAATATTCAATTCTTATCAATAATTCATTCTCTATAATGATCACTCATACATTTTATTGTATTCATTAGATTCAACCGAATATATGATTGGCGATGGGCAATCAAATCATTTTCTTGTCATAACTAAAATTTAGTTATCAGGAGAAAATTTTTTTCTCAGTGTATAAATATTATTTTATTTTATTTAATAATACTTTTAGATACAAAATATGACATTTTTTTTAGTACGGAGTAATAATTGATTGATAGGTAATTACAAATCAATCTCGTAATGAGGATCCTTTTCCAGCCGCAGGATGTCTTCATCGCTAATTTTCAGAAATTTTTCGATAGCTTCTGAATGTCTTTTTCTAGCTTCGAAGTAGATTTTTTCGTATTCTGTACCCTTGATGAGTTCTCTCACACTTGGACATTTTTCAATGTCTTTAATCGCATCATCTACTGATAAGATAGCAGCCACACGGTAGATACTAAAGTCTGATTATGAACCATCTTTATTTTTTACATTCGTAACTGTGAGTTTCTGAAGTTGGTATACTTCTGAAATTTTTACTTTTGACGATTTGCCTGCAAGCCTCACAGTCATTCTAAAACGAATGATCCTGAAGTTAGCAGAGAGTTAAAAATTTTTAAATTTTCGTTTAAACAACTTAATTTTTTAAAAAATAAATAAATAAGAATATGCAATTGAAGAAAATTTAATAACCTATATTAAAATAATAAATAAAAGAGATAAATAATTGTTGAACTCACACTTGGTTGATTTCTGTCTTTATACAGTTTTGATGGATTGATTTATTACTTCTATTTAATTGTTTTACAGACGGGGTTTTCTTTATTAATATTTTTATTTTGATATTTGTTTAAAACTAAACTTTTAATTTTAAATTTAAACGGTTTTTTTATAACTCAACTTGTCTTTCTTCTAAAGACTTTCCAAGATAGCGTTAGATCAGCTGATTTTATTTATCAATCTATCGGAAATAGAAATTTCCCGGTAGGTATTTCGCGCGCTTTTAAAAACCTCATACAATTAGGGGAGTGTGGGGTCGCCCCGGTCACCTAAGAAATAAACCTTTAAAATTTTTCGAATTATCCTTATTAGATCATAAAACGGATGTTATCGTATTCTATGGAACATAGAGAACCAAAGACACATACTTAAAAATGAAAGTATAAAAGTAAATAGAAATATTTGATAAATTAAAAAAATTGTAAGTTTGACCGGGGCGACCCGACACGTCGGGTCGGCCCGGTCATTTGGCGGGTCATCCCGGTCACTGTTAATTTCAAATCAAAAATTAAGAATCTAAAGTCGTATTGCTAGAATTTCATCAAATTAAAATTTTATTTGGTCAACTGAAACTTAAGAAGTAAAGAAAAAAATGTAAAATTAATAATTAATAACGTTTAACTTTTTTTCCGTTTTCTGTACTCGCTTATGAGGTAATAATATCTATAATTTATTTATTTGTTCACTAATATTGTAACAAAAATGTTACGATGTTGTATAAGAAAATGCCCCTGATGCATAAAAAAATTTTTAGCTTAAATTTTAGAAAAGCTTACCTCAATTGATTAATTGCTTATTAAATAAGATATTGGGTAATATTTTTATTAAACAAACACACGAATTGTCAGACGAAAAAACAAGTGAATGAATTGACCGTTGTGACCCCATAACTTTGATCGGTACGACCCCAACTAATTTTTGAGAAAATGAACTGAATTTAAAAAAAAAAGGATTGAAAATTATAATTTTATAAAAATTAAAATGGATTAAACAATATCTTTAGATTATATTTATATCAATTATAAGCTCTTTTTATCTTGTAAAATATATAAAAAACCTTACGCTAATGTCCTTGATTTTTAGATCAAAAGTCGATCAATTTTTTATTTATGAATTATTATTAATAGGTAATTAATTTTTAACGATAAAGCTCATTAATTACCTCTAATTCAATGAGAGTATAAAATAAAATTAAATTCAAAATCTATTACATGATAGACTTTTCAAAATTTGGGTGACCGGGGCGACCCCGCGCTCCCCTATGCATAATCATCTATATATGATTGACTTCCAGCTCCAATAGCTTTCGAACAGATGGATTTATCAAAAAATGATAAGAGACTTTTTTTGTAGAGCGTTTAATTCTCTACAAGAATATTTGATGGACATTACAATGCAATTTATGGTTCATCAGTTTCAAAAATCAGAAGAAAAAAAATTTTTTCCTGTGTTATTCTTATGAGAAATCGAAAAGTGCGCTGCAGACAACCTTAATATTAATATTAAGGGCTCATATTTTTAGAGGCCTATTTTGGCATCAAAACGAAACTTTTGAGCCTGGTTTCGAGAAAATAAAAATTCTTGTTTTTTTTTTAAATGCCCTAGTATATAATTATATAGAATTGCATACAATTTGTATAGCATTGTATACAATTTCTATACAGATTGTATACAATTGGATCGGGCCATTTTTTCTATCCAATTTATATATAATGAATATATAATTTTATACAATTGTATGAAATCTTTTTTCATCGGGTTGGTAGTCACATTAATTTGAATATTATTTTTACACCTGGTTGCATTTATATGATTTAAACTTAAATATTCGTCAATCAATGAGTTTAGTGCTTTATTTGTTATTGATAATATATTTTTGATATTTCAGCGCAATTAATTTTTTATTTTTAACTTCCCGCTAAGAAAATTGGAAATTTTGAAAAATTCGGCAAGTTATTGGTTTCGGTCCGATTTTCGAAAATCGAATTTCTAGGTTCTAGGAAGCTAATCTGACTAATTTCAAGATGATGTCCGAGTGTATATATGTATGTATGTACGTACGTACGTATGTAGATATCTGTAACTTTTGAACAGATAAACCGATATTAATCGTCAAGGTGTCATTCGACGCGGCTTCTTAATATCTAAAAGCTGTGAAAAATTGAGCTTGGTCGGTAAGGCTAGTTCGGAGATATTCCAAAAATAAAATTTTCTCAAAAATGTTTTTTTTGAATAAATTATAATGTGCTTGATGGATTGATTCCAAAATCAACTGGGCTCTGAAACTTTAGAAGCCGCGTCGAATGACACCTCAACTATAAAAATCGGTTCATTCATTCGAGAGAAACTGTTGTCGAAAGAATTAAAAAAAAAAATGTTCTTAGTTTTTTTGAAATTTCTCAAAAACAACTCGATAAATCAATTTCAAAATTTGATCAGCTCTAGAACTTGATAAACCGCTCGAAGAGCTCGAAAATGTATTCACAACAATTTTTTCTAGCTCAAGGAGCTTTATTTCAGACCAATACATCATGAGAAATTATAAATGACTAATTAATGATAAATAAATAAAATGCTTAACAAAAACGCTCTTTCAAATTTTTTTTTTAAATCGTCATCAAAGTAAAACTTGATGAAAACATTTTATTTTTATTTTAAAAATTAATTTTTCTTTATTTAATATTTAAATACTTTTTTTATTTTCTTCGTTATCGACTTTCTGAATAGTCGTATTTATGTATTACTTTATTATCGACAATCTTTTTTATCTGTGGATTATCGAGTAAAAAGGCAGGTATACGACTCAGCCATAAGCGACCCTACTATGGAGGTTAGAGGTAAGGAGCACTCTCTCTCTGTATCAGAGAGAAGAAGTCTTCTCTCTGTCTGTATATCAGAAGTTTCCATAAAATCAGATAAAATTATGGTGGCGCTGCTTTAAGAGAATGACTCAATTTGAAAGAAAGCGCCTAAAACTGTTAGACTAGGACAGAATTAAACAAAGAAAGATATAAATCCGGTTCGTAAGTGCGCGACTTTCAAAAATTTATACTATAAAATTTTAGAATGCCAAGAGAATAATGTTATTTCTGTCGTTGATACAATATACACTAATCCAATATACACTAATGGAAAAAATTAAAGGATCAAAAAAAATTCCAAATTTTTGGGCGATTTTCAACAGGCCCTAACTTTGAAAGAAATGGTCGTACAAGAAATAAAAAAAAAGGAAATTGTAGCTTTAAGTGTCTACTTTTTGGATTAGAACTTCAAAATTTTTTAGCGTCAGCGGTTTTTGAGTAATCTTAGAAAAACCAGCGACAAAAAAATTTTCAAATTAAAAAAATTTTTTTTTTTTGGTCTTCGGGCGTGGAAAAAATTTTCTTTGCTTAACCACTATGAGGATCGGATACCTTCATTATTCAGCTTTAATTTTTTTTTTATGGACCTTGATACGTCCACTTCTCGCCGAGATATCGGTCTTCAAATGGAAAAGGATCCTTTTATCTTTGATTATCGATATCTCAGAACCCACCCGACTAGAAATTGTCCCAATACATATATTGGGCCCCAATTGGGAATCGCTGTGGCACGCCCAGCCGGGCTATCCTAGTCAGAACCGGATTGGGAACTTGTTGGGATATCCCAACGCAAAAATCATCCACCCAGCATCAGTTTTTCCTAAGTGGGACCCAATTGGGAACTCGATGGGATAGCCCAATGCAAAAATAAATAACCTTGACTGGTTTTGCCACATCGGGACCCAATGGGGATATCCCAACGCAAGAATAAATAACTTTGAGTGGTTTTTCCACATCGGGAACCAATTGGGAACTCGTTGGGATAGCCCAATGCAAAAATAAATAAATTTGACTGGTTTTGCCACATCCGGACCCAATTGGGAACTTATTGGGATATCCCAACGCAAGAATAAATAACTGTTATAGGTTTTGCCACATCGGGACCCAATTGGGAACTCGTTGGGATAGCCCAATGCAAAAATAAATAACTTTTATTGGTTTTGCCACATCGGGACCCAGTTGGGAACTTATTGGGATATCCCAATGCAAAAATTATTATATTTTAATAACTTTTATCATTCATATATAATTTCAAATGCTCAAAATTTGTTGTTGAAAATGTTTTTTTTTTTTCAAAAATTTAATAAAAAAAATTGTTTTTCATGCTCGTACATAATATTTATGTTAAAATTACTTTTTTAATTATCTAAATTGTTTATAAACAATTTCATTATATCAAATTTATTTAATTTTCAAATCAAATTATTTTTCGCTTCTTCTGAATAAGATATTCTGTTTTGTGTTCCTCCCTCTTCTCTTTTCAATTTTTTCTAGTATAATTTTGATCGACTAAAATTTTTATTAACTAATTTTTTCTTGATTTACTTCAAGTACCCTGAGTTTTAATTTGGTAATCTATTTGATCACAGTGAATTTAATGGTAATTTTTAAAGAAAATTTCTTTACGTGTACCCATTATGGTGATTTTTATCCGTTCATCCGTTATATTCAAAGTTATACCAAGATTTCCGAACATCCTTAAATATACAGAGTAATCTTAAGAAAACTATCGAAAAAGAAATTTACCAAACTTTTGCTCGTCTTAAAAACGGTCTTCGAGCTTCAAAATATTTTCTTCGATAATTATGATTGTTTTTTTATTGCTCCGGAAGCGTGCATAATAAAAAAATTTAAAGACCCAGATCAGAAAACTAAACACTTAAAGCTACAGTTTGACTTTTTGTTTTTATTGTACGACCATTTTCCTTCGAGTTACAAGCTGTTGAAAATTACTAAAAAATTTGAAATTTTTTTAATATCCCTTAATTTTTGTAACCAGTGTATTTTGAATTTATTTAAATCATAAAATTTCTTATTAAATATTTTAACATCAAATAATCAAAAATAGGCAATATTAATTTATTTTATTGCCATTTTTATGGTTTCTCAGGGAAAAATGTGAAAAACTTTACTGAACAACCGGGAAATATCAGGGAATTTCGAAATCATTTCTTTGTGACCACCCTCCCGTGTAAAAAAAATTCGTTCCAAAAAGATTCCAAAAAAGTTCCGCATGTGGAACTTCCAAACATGAGACAGATTATAGAACTTCGAATGGAACTTTTTTGGAACGTTAGTAATTTTGATGGTAAAAAAAAGTTTTTATGAGCAAATTGAGAGTCAAAAAAGGACGTTCTTGGAATTTTTTTGAAAATTTTTATGGGCGTTTTTTTTAGTTCTACAAAAAATTCGAAAGGAGTGATTTTTGAACTATTTTGGCATGTTTCTGGAACGTCTTTATTCTACAAAAGATGCAACAGAAGTGATTTTGGAAAGTTTTTGGAACGCCTTTTTTAGACCATAAAAAAGTCAAAAGTGGTGATTCTGGAACTTTTTTGGAATGTTTTTGAAACGTCTACTTCAGTTCTATAATAAGTTGTAAAGTAACGATTTTTGGACCGTTGTTGAATGTTTTTGGAAGGTTTTTTTTAGCTTCCGAAAAAGGTCAAAAGTGGTGATTATGGAACTTTTTTGGAATGTCCATATAAAATTCAAGAAAATTTCCAAAAACGTCCATTTTTTAATCTAAATTCGCTCATAAAAACTTTTTTTTTTGCCATCAAAATTACGAACGTTCCAAAAAAGCTCCATTCGGAGTTCTAATCTGTCTCATGTTTAGAAGTTCCACATGCGGAACTTTTTTGGAATCTTTTTGGAACGAATTTTTTTTACGTGGGCTGTTAATACAACTTATTAAATAATCTGAAATTTATGAAAAATAAATAAACAAAAATACAATTACAATTTTTATAATTATTTTTTTATTTTTTTTCAAATATCTTTGCTGACGGTTTTGGTGGTAACAACAGGTAAATACTACATATTGTACATTCAATAGGCGACAGTCGTATCTTAATACTTATTTAGCATATATTTATATATATTTTTATATATATAGAGAATGATGATGATAAACAATAGCCATTGACTATCGTGTGTTTATGATAATTTGATAACATATTTATTTATTTTCAATTATTATTTATTTTATTATTTTAATTATCATTATTATTAAATAATTAATCATTAATAATTAATATATATATATTTATATTTATTTAATAATATATTATTTAAATTAATCTCTCTTAACACTTAATGTGCGTTAATAAACTTCACACGGAGGAATGATTTTTTATTTTTGTCACCTAGACAACAGCCTAAACACCTCCTGCATCAATCATTTATTCATTCTTTCCTTCATTTCATTTTTTTTTATTTTTTTTCCAATAATTAATTAGTAAATTAATTAATTTTTTTTTATATCAGCTTAACAATTTAATTAATAAATATACAAAGCTCATTTATACTTTTAAGTTTTCTACTTTAAATAATTTCGCGGACATTTTTTGAAAATTTATATATTTTTTTAATTATATTTTTAAATTAAGACCACTAACGTAGTGTAGTTAAATCAATTTCTAGTGCAAATGCTATTTTCGATTTATCAAAATGAAAAAAAAAGTTAAAAATTAAATTAAATTATTGTAATTACAATAATTATAGCGCATTGAATTGACAATGATTTAAATACCACGAGGGAATAGTGTGGGAGGAGTACTGTAGTGGTTTAAATTAACAAACGGAATGAAGGACGTAATGAGAGTTTAAACAGGAGGGAAATACAAGAGGTAGAGGACAAGAGGAGAGAAGTGGGAAGAGATAAACATGTAATGAGGGTGGATATAAAATACAAGTTGCTTGTATTGTTAATAATTAATTACTCGCTATTGAATTATCGCATTTGTGAGTGTGCACAAGGCGAGGTCATAAGTTTTTTTTTTTACATTAAGTAATTAATTATTTATTTATTTTATTTATTTATTCATTAATTGAGATGATATAGTTTTTTTTCTATAAATTGCTACGAGGTAGGAGATTTTTTAAGCGAATTACTTAAGTTGGTTTTTTATGGTTTCATGTATTTTTGGTAGAATTTTTTTTTGTGCAGAAATACTTGTGCAGAGTAAAGTTTCAATAGTTTTTGGCGGTAAAAATTAAAAAATCAATTTATTATTTCAAAATGCTATTTTCTTTTAATTTCTTTTTTGGCGGGTTGACAACAAAACAAATTGCAATGATAGAAAATAAATAACTGAGTGTGTTATCAATTTAAATAGAGAACAAAAAAATTAGTTTCGTGTAGTAATTTTCTGCAAAACCCAAATAGTAAAAATTACATTACTTTCAAAATTTCATAGTGTTGCATAAAATGTTTTCTAGTCAATTAGCTAAAGTTACATTTCAATTTGTGAATTTAAATGTTCTAATTTTATTTTTTTTATTTAGCTATCGTTATGAAAAAATCTATTAACATAAAATATTTTTATTAATAAATCGAACAAATTGAAAAAAATTCATGAAATGACTAATAGAATTTTTCGAACACCGGTTTAAAAATACAAACTTTGAGAATTAATTCATATAATTTTTTTTGTTGCAATATGCTCTTGGTCTATTTATCAGTAATGACAAAAAAGAATGTCAATTGTCAGATTTTTATGTTATTATCCCAAAAAATTTTTTAAAATAGAAGTAATAAAAGACATCCAATTTTATTGATCTTCGTATTTTTTTCATTAATTCAACGCGAAGTAAAATATTCATTGATCATTTTCAAATTCTTTACCGCTAAAAATAAATGAGACCGTACTGCATTAAAACTTTAATACTTATTAATTATTTTATTAAATTTATACATGACCATATATAATTATATAGGAACTCATATTTGGTCATACTTGAACATAAATAGTTATATCCAAGGATTTTATTCCTTGATTAGCCAAACTTTTGTCCTCATGTCGAATCAAATATGAGTTTTTCAACAATCATACATGATTATATATAATAATACAGTGATCTAAATATTTATAGCCATATATGATCATATGTATTATCAGATATGATCTTGATTGATCTTGATTGATCATGAATGACGTTACGTGTGATCAAATCTGATTATTTTAAATACATATGATCATATCTAAGTATCTTTACCTGGAGATAATTTTATTCAAAATAATCTAAATAAATTTTATTAAAAAATTCCCATGACCTGGATTCGAACTCTGACCTTTTGATTATTGAACACTCGCGACCCTCCATGAAAATTTTATTTTTAATTAATCAATAACTAATTAATTATTAAATTAACTTATTAATAAAACAAAAATCAATACATTCAAAAAATATATTAATAAATAAATACAAAAATATTTTTTTCTTAAATACATTTAATTTGTATTTATAATAATAATTAACTTAAAATCTTTTTCCAAAAATACATGAAACCTAAATTACCTCGATAAAATTACAATAAATAATTAAGTATTTACTTAAATATAATAAATTAATGGCAAATTATATTTAAATTAAAAAATTGAGCATTAATTTTTAATATTAACAATTAACTTACGTTCATTAATCACAAATAAATATTTTTAAAAAATCGTTTACTTTCTTACGTTGATTAATAAAAAATAAAAAAATACTGGAAACAATAAATAAATAAATTCAAATATTGATGAACGATAAAGTATTTTTTAAAATTAAAATAATAAATCGACTAGAATGTGTTGAGGAGGGAGTAAAAAACGCATAAGTCTCCCTTTTAATAATTATCATTATCATCATCATAATCATAATAATTATCATTATCGTTAATTAACAATTAATTACCGATATACGTACTGTATACTGACTTAATTAAATAATTACGTATTTTAATTATCAATTTCTACCTTCTACACGGCATTCTAAACACATCTAAATGTTTTTTTTTCTTTTCTTTTTTTTTTTTTTAATAATAGGTTCTTATAATTAGATTCCAAAGCCGTTAATTATTTTTAACTTCGTTCACTCTGCGTTACAATTTAAATATTTATCGGTTTTTTTATTTTTTATTCATTAATATTATGCATTATTATTTAGTTTAACACAGCAAGCTCATCAATTAAATACGTTAGCTCTTGACATTTATTTATTTCAATATATATTTATTGAGATTGGAACATTAAAGCAGGTTCCGGGAGTAAGGAAGCGGCAGCTCGACGCACATACTCTCAATTTTATAAATATTAATTAATTAATAATAAGCTGCTAATTTTTTTGCGCGTCGAGTTTATATTTTATTTAAATATATATTTTATATACTTTTAATATTTATTAATTAAATACTTTATAAATATAATTTATTTATTCGTGGCTTCAATGAAAAAATTTTCGTTAATATTAATCAATTAATAATTATTAATTATTTATTAACTATTTATGGTTAATTAAATAAATTAATTATTATTATTAATCAATAATAAGTTACTAATACATCGGTATATCTTGTACTATATCGCGTAATTTAATTATAATAATTTATACTTGTAATTATTTACAAAATCTTACAAAGTAAAATTTACAAATTTTTTTTTTATTTATTTTCTTTTCACTTTTAGACGCGAGGTCTATTTATTATTCATCTGCTAACGTAATTGTTTCTTGGTCTTCTTCGGTAGTCCGTAGAAACCATGTTAATTTTTTTTTTAATTGTTTAAGGTCTTTATGGTAAAAAATAAATTTTTTTATTTACGAGGCCCGGAAATTTTTTTAGGAAGTAGATGTTAACTTTTTTTTTTTTTAAAGCTCAATCGCATGATAAAGTGAGAAACCAGAAGTGGAAGATGAGAGATATGAAAACATTGCAAGCTGTGATATGATTTTTTTTTAAAATTAATACATTAATGGCTGGGATATAGAATTTAATTTTTTTTTTGAAAATTAATTACTTTTTTAATTTTTCAAAATAAACGAGTAATTATATTGTAATTAAAAAAATATTTTCCGACTCTATTTCAAAATTGTTTAGTAAAAGTTCATTTAAAAAAACATATTTGAGATAAAAAATTTTATTTCGAAATTTTGAATTTTCAAACAAAATCAAATTTTAAACGAAAAATAAGTAACTATTTTTGAAATTTGAAAAAAGTTTTTATAATTTTACTCTGAAATTCAACAATCAAAAAATTTTTTTGAAAACGTGTTTGAAGTCAAGAATTTATTTTACTTCGAAATTTCAATTGCTCAAATAATTTTGCAATTAAAAATAAATTATTTTTAATTAACTAGTAAGTCTTCTAAACCAAATTTTGTAGTTCATGGATGTGTAAAAAAAATTTTTTTAATAAAAATTTCATGATCTTTTTCATTAAAAGAAGAAAAAATTTATCGTAAAATTTTTTTTCTTGCATATGAATTAATTCTCGTTTAATTTATAAATTTTTTCAAAGCTGCTTTAAAATTTCGCGGTAAATATTCCATTCAGAATACCTTTAGCTTGACTTAAATCTTTTTATATTAAAACAAGAATTACATTTTTTAATTAAAAAAAAAAAAAAAATATTTTGAAAAATCTAGATTAAAAAAAATTAAATTCTCTCTACTTTCCCAAAACATTAATGAGTTAATTTGATTAACTTTAATTAATTATTTAAATATAAAGAACACGTGCTTATCAGTCGATTAATTTGCCTTTATAAATTGACTATTTGTTTTTACTAAAACGATTATTATTATTTATTATTTTCATCATTTATCGTTACTTTTAATAAACAAAAAATGTGAGAAAAAAAATTGAGATCTATTTTTTGCACCACGTGAACGGAAGAACTTGAAACCTATACATATATATTTTTTTATATTGATATAAATTTATAATTTATAAATATCGCAATCTACGTACAAGCCACCGAGTTTCTTTAACCCTGGACTGGTATCTATTTTCTTTTTTATTTTTAATAATTTATAATTGCTAGTTAATTTAATTAGTTTGTTGTTGCTGTAATTAACACTTCATCTCGCGTACAAAAGATATATCAGACAAGAATATCATTATTTATTAATATTATTATTATTTTTATTTATAATTTTTTTCTTTTTAAATGCTAGTCATATTTGACTGATAAAAATTTCAATTCTTTTTATTAAACTTTTCAATCTATTGTCATTATTATTGATAAATTTTTTACCTTTTATTACTTCATTAACTTATCGCTTATACGATCTTATTACTTATACCAAAATAATTATTTATTATTAAATAAATTTATATATTTATGCAACATTTAAATTATTTTAAAGTATTACAATCAGTCTCGATTTAATTAAAATTATTTAATAATAAATATTAATATAATTATTTTAATTGTGTTTATGTGCAGTGTCATAAAATAAGTATAAGTTTATTAATTAATATAATTAATGTCATTAATAAGCAATCATTAGTCACTGGAAATTAATAATCATTTTTTTTTATGAAAACAAATTATATTAAAAAAATTTCTTTCGCGCTTTAATTTTTTAATTTGAAAGCCGCATATTTTTTAAACGAATTAATTTACAAAAAAAAGTTTAAAATATATTTTGTAAAGAATTAAATTCTTTACAATATATATTTCATGAAATTTTCTGTAATTCCAATACGTGATGAGTTATTATCAAAAAACAACCAATAATTTTTTTAAACTTTTTCCCGCTATTATTTAAAATGTTTGATGTCATATATTTTTTAAGCAAACTAATTTACAAAAAAAAGTTTGAAATATATTTCGTAAAGAATTTAATTTTTTACAATTTATATTCAATGAAATTTTCTGTGATTCCAATACGTAATGAGTTATCATCAAAAAACAACAAATAATTTTTTTAAACTTTTTCCCGCTATTATTTAAAATGTTTGATGTCATATATTTTTTAAACAAATTAATTTACAAAAAAAAGTTCAAAATATATTTTGTAAAAAATTAAATTTTTTACAATTCATATTCAACGCAATTTTCTGTAATTCCAATACGTAGTGAGTTATCATCAAAAAACAATAAATAATTTTTTTAAACTTTTTCCTGCTATTATTTAAAATGTTTGACGTCATATATTTTTAAAAGAAATCAATATACAAAAAAAAGTTTGAAATATTTTTCGTAGAGAGTTTAATTCTCTACAATTTCTGATCAAAAAATTTTTTCATAATTTCAATACGTGATGAATTATTTCTAAAAAACTATAGATACTTTTTTTTCAATCCTGAGTTTATCATAATTCAAATAAATATACAAAAGCTTATTAAAAATCTTTACTAATTACTTGATAAAAGTAATTATTAAAATAAAAAAAAAAAATTAATTAATTTTTCCAGCGATTTTAGTTTTTTTTTATAAATAAATAAAAATATTCCATCCATTCTATTGATTTCAGTCAAGGATGAATTAACAAAAACAAAAACAAAAAAAAAAAATAAATAAATAAACAAGCTGACAAACAATAAATATAAATATACAATACATTAATTAGCAATTGTACCAGTAAAGGGTTAAAGTTATTTTATAATTTAGCATACGCATTAATTTACGTGCTGCTATAAAGCTGACTAGAATACATTGTCATACATTTATATACACATATACACACATACATGATACACTACACGATTTACCTACCCATATATATGTATATATATGTATACAAAATGTAAGGATACATATTTGTATAATTTATGGCTGTGAATATGTAAAACGTAACATATTCTTTGGAAAAAAAAAAAAAAAACCGCACACTTATCCACATAACGTAGCACTAAGTCGACGTGAGTTTGTATCGATTAAAGCCGACTAGGATTAATGTTCCACGTATACACACACGAATTTAATACAAGTATATATTTATATTAATATATATACGTGTGTAAGATGGAAAAAGTAAAATCTTAAGAAGGATTAGTGGCTGCACCTGACAGATAACGTCTTGGATATTAAATAGACTTTGCCCAGTCAACTAAATCGTGCAGCCGGGCTGTTACCTAGGCATTCGATTCCTTCAAGTTATCAAAATACTGCATGATTTGATTGTAATCCATACCAAGATTAAGGTCATCTAGGGCCGGTGTTTCTACTAGCGAAGCCATCGTTTCATTCAACTCTTGATTTGAGACTGTGGACGACGAACTGGATGAGGAAGAGCTGGATAAGTTAGACGAGAACATTGGATTCCCGACAATTGTCGCGCGTTTTATTTCGCGAGGGATTATTTCTTTAGGTTTCTCCTCGTTTACTTTTTTCAGCTCGACAAACTCCTCGTCGTCTATAGTCTGGGCCTCTTCGTTCTTTGATACGGGATTAGCGCTGGGCTTCGTGCTGTGAGTCTTTGGATGATGGTGGTGATGGTGATGCTTTACATGCCGATGGTTTGCGTGATGATTACGATGCTGATGCTTCTTTGGTGTCTCTGGCAGACGCGCTGTCACTCCAGTGTTTCTATGAGGTGGTACTGGCGGCTTGTAATCTTCATTGTTATTTGCTAGGTCCGTTACTCCTGCTCCTGAGGATGCGGGAACTGATGCTGGTGATGTGATACCGTGAGGTGGTAATGGTGGAGGGACATCTTTGACCTCATTTCTGTAAAATTAAATTTTTAAATTACAATTTTATGTTAAAAATTTAGATGAAAAAGAATGAGAAAAAAAAAAATTTATTATTTTTCTATTTGAAAATTATGATTTAATTTAATGGGTCATTTTCCGCGGTTTGTTCAAGCTCTTGAGCTCGGAAAAATTTTTGTGTTCTTTGGGTTTAAAAAAAGTTATGTCTTGTATTGATCTATGAAAATAAAAAAAATTGAAAATAATTAAAAAAAACAAGCAATTCTCAAATTTTTAGTTACACAGAAAAAAAGGATTTCTTGGAGCAAGAAATATTTTGTATTATGAATTGAAGACAAAAATTTTCTTAGGACTGAAAAAAATTTATTGGCGCAAGAAATTTATTTCAAGCCTCTAAATTTTTTTTTTCGTCCCAAGAAAATTTTTGTTTTCAATTTATAATGCAAATAATTTCTTGGGCCAAGTAAAAATTTTCTTGGAGTGAGTAAAAATTTTTTGTATTAAGAATCCTTTTTTTTCGGTGTATGATTATTCTTAATGAAACGCATGGATTCAGACAGAAATAAATATAAGAAATTTAGATAAAGAGTTAAAGGAGTCTTGAATCAGATCAGACTGACGAGCTGTGAAATATCCGAGAAAAATTACGAAAAAAGTAATTTTTCAAATGTTTCGTTGACGATATTTATTAAACCAATAATTCGATTACAATAAATTACGCAGTGATTAAAAAAGATTGTAAAGACAGAAATCTGGTGTAATTTTCTGGTGATAAATCACATTATGAAATAATGAAAATAAATAAATCGTATATAGTTAGTATTGAATATTAGTTTGAAAAAAATTATTTAATATTAATGCTTGAATTTTTAATATTTGCTTGATAGGCCACTGATAGAAAGATTTATTGATGCTGAATAAATTATTTATTTACGGAAATGATTAAATAAATATTTATTAATAATTAATAAATTGATTATTTGATGTGAATTTGTTGAGTTTAATAAATATTTACTAAAAGTCAATAAATTTTAATTCAGACCGCTGAAAAGTTAAAGTAATACAGAAATTTAATATATGTGACTCGATAACTTCTTAATTCGAACTAACTATGATAAATTTATCATATTTATCATAAAGTTTGTGCCCCACATGGTTCAATATTTGTTATTACGATAACATAAATAATTATTATTGGTTATTATAAAAATACAGAATACAATATATTTTATTATTTATGCATTTAAAACTATTATTAGTAGGTAACGTTAACCGATTGTCGATTCAATTTAATTCACGGATGAAGACTGAAAAAAAATAGAGTCTTTAGCGTTTTTTGAAACCTGAACAGAGGGTTAAATATTTCGTGTTTTCAAAAATTCTAATTAGTCTTGGAGAAATTTTAAAACAATTCTCATTTATTCTACAAGTGCAACAAAGATAGTCCTGTTTATTTTTCCGAGTGTGAGAAACAGGTCCGGTGGCGTTTTCCCTTAAGTCACATTAATTTTTTTGGGTTCAACAAAATTATTTATATCCAACTCGACAAATTTTTTTTGTGCCTGGGAAAATCGATTGATGAGCTTTGATATGATCATTTAGGTCAACAGTGAACATTCTTTACGCATGAATAGAATATACTTGGTATCATTCACTATATTATAGGTCATTTTCAATGATGTACGAATATTTTGGGAATTTGTTATGTGCAGCATATTTTTGTCTAATTGATATATATCGTCCAATCATTAATTTATGGATTATGAAGCTGTGGGTATTGTGTAGCGATTTATTATGTGAATATCAAAAAAAATGTAATCAAAACAAATAATACGTTCGATAAATATAAAATTTTTTAAATATTAATAAATATTCGTCAGCTACCAATAGATTAATATTTTCCGTAAATAAATATTTATAATACATAAAATATATGATCATTGAGTGTTGAAAATTTTTTTTTATTTAATTAAATAATTCATAAAATTTAAAAGATTTATTTTAAATAAAAGATTTATTTAAAATAAATCTGTTTATTAAAAATAATAAAAACGGTATTTTTATATCGAGCAAAGCTCATTCTGGAGTAGGGGATGCCTGTTTGTTACCCTCACCAAAAATATCAGCAAGATAGACTTGAGGTTATTCATACTAAATTTGTCAATTTGGTGGTTTATATTCTAGGGTAGAGGTACCATTTTTGGTCATTCCAGGGCCAGTTTTGAACATTTAAAAAATTGAAACAAAATCATCCGTTAAATACGGAATGATATAATCAATTATTTAAATATGTCCGAAGATACTTTTATCACACAATGGAAGTTTTTTTTTATACTTTTTCATTAATTGAAATAAAGTATTAAATATCCAAAAATGGAGCAGTGGCCACTCTCTAGAGGTTTCAATAATAATATAGAAGATCAATATAAATTTTTCAACATACTGGGATTTTACAATAAGCTCACCGACTTTGAACTTTGAACTTTGTTTTTTTTTTTATATTAGATCAATAACTTGATAGACTTCCAGAAATTTAAAAATAGAATAACTTCAATATTTCCAAAACTGGACTTAGAAGTACATTGTCTACAGAATTAGTTGTCTAATCAAACATAACGTTAAGTTATGTGTCGAGATCATTATTACTTGAAATTGTAAACAAATACTCTGACAATTTGAACTATTTGAGAGATTCGTTCTGCTGTTTTAAATCGGCTGGTACAAATTTATAAAAATATTGATTGCACACTGAGAAAAAGAAATACTATTTTCCAAACAAGAATTTCTTAGTTCAAGAAATCCGTTTAAAATATTTATTTTATTATTACTAATTATCAATTTCTTGAGAAAAGAGCATCAAATTAATTTTTTTTATTATATGAGTAAACAAAAGAATAGCTTTACTTGAATTCTTGAAAATTAGTAAGAATATATGTTCTTGTATCTAGTAAATGTTCTTGATAAAAGTATTTTTTTTTTCTCAGTATACTGTATATTTATTATCAATCGTTATTGGACTAGTTGTTTTTATATTTTTTTAAAATTTATCTTAGAACATCGTTGTTATTTATTATTTCACTTGGTAAATTTTTAATAAAATCTTTCTATCAGCGTGCAAATTTAATGAAAATTTTTATATTTATATATATGGGCGAAGATAAGCAATAACGTGTCAACCCACTAAAAATTGATTTGTGAATTTTTATACCATATGCTTCCTTAGTAATTAAAAAATGTATATTGAGTAGTCGAGGGTTAAAAACATTTTTTTAAATCATAAAATCAAAAAAATTGTAGACACAAATTAATTATCTGGGATGATACTTTTTGTAAAATCGAGTTAATAAGTAACTTGAGTTGAAATACTACATTTCAGAGCGTTATTGATTATCTAGAGTAAAAATTCTAGCAATTTGGTAGATTATTGCAAAAATCATAAGTAAAATTTTCTTATTACAAGTTAAAAATTTTACAAGTATGAATGTAGCAGACATCAGAGAAATTTTAAATTATAAATAAACAGAGTAAATAATTATAAAAGTAATATTTATAAAAATGCTCTTATTAATTTTTAAATGCGTATTTTTTAAAAATGTTATTTTATTAATTATTTACTCAATTTATTTATAATTTTAATTTTGTCTGATGTCTGCTACATTCACACTCGTAAAATTTTTATGTAATTAACTTTATACGGAACAATATTTCTGTTGTAATGATCTTAGCAATATGGGGTCAAGTTATTACAGATGAATTGGATTTAGTCGGCAAGTATGAGAGTAATTTTACAAAACCGAAGAATCAAATTTCATGAAACGTTTTTGAGAATTAGATTAGCCATTTTTTTATATTTTGTAATACAAAATTCAAGTATGAGACTGAAGTTAGTCGACGTCTAATTTTTGAATTTTTTTAAACGATAAATTAAAAAAAAAAATATTTAAAAAAAATGCACCTGTAGTTTTTAAAATTTCCTACATGTGCATATTCTTATTATTTTTTTTTTAATTGATTTGTTAAAAAAAAAAAATCCGAAAATTTTTAATTGCCTGCTAACTTCAGGGTCATGATCTAAGTTTATTTTTTATGGATTTACATATTTTAGATCCTCAATCTATTATATTTTTTAATAAAATCACAGAAGTAATTTATGCTTGAATAATTCGAGAGAAATTTTCAAAAATAGTTTTAAATCTTTAAAGGAAATTTTCACAAAATGGTATCATGTTGGTTGATACATTTGCTGATCTACTTCCATACATAATAAAATAAAAATAAATAACCCACTGTCTTTTTCTCGGAAATAAAATAAAATAACCTACTTACCCATTGCGTGTAGAAGATGTAACAGGACCATCCAAAATTTGTGTCTTAGCTGCATCATTTTTCTGCATATAATTACGTACTCTGTCACGTTTGCAGTAGGTAGTGGTATCAATTGGCGTAACAGTGACACGATTTCCCGCCGCTGGGAGTTCAATATGATTTGGATTATCAAAGCTGGTACCTAAATCACCGGCATCATCGTCAACTTCACCTGCCAGTGGGTTGTTTGTCACTCGTACCTGAAATAACGTCAACAACAAAAAAAAAAATTACAAAAACAATCTCAATCTTAATTTAAATAGTAACAATGGTTTAGTGGTCGATAAATAAAATATATATAGTAAAGAACATCAGTTAAAGTCACCACTAATGACTCGTGAAGATGGGCAATACGCCAAAAATTCAACAGTCACGACATACAATTGCTTTACCCTCTATCTTTAACTTCCAGTTCAACAGTATCTGTATCTATCTATCTATATATATGCACATATATGTATATATATATGTATATATGTACCTTTGTGTAAAGTCGATCACGAAGAAGCAATGTCTGAGTTAAAAGTTTAAATACCTGTTGAGGAGCACAAGCAGCTCGTTCAAGTGTTGCCCTACCAAGCCATACCCAATCATGTGCATTGGTCGTCGACTCACGAGGTCTACGAGCTGATGCCAATTGTTGGCTGGCTGCCGCAGCTCGTGCCCTGACAGCTCCTAACATTGGGATGCTTGGTAATGGTGAATCCGATTGATGGGGTTTGAATTTACTGGCGTACACGACGCATGAAATTACGAACACGAGAATAGCAAATCCAAATGCTGCTAGCAGAACATACATTCCTATTTCTAAAGGTGTCATGTGGCTGGCATTGTGATGACGTACTCCTACACCACCTACGCCACCTAAAGAATTAATCAATTGCAGGTTATTGATTATTGATTTCTGATATAAAAGATTTAAAATTATTTATTTAGCTTTTAGTTTATAAATAAATAAGTCAACAATCAATGAATGAATGAATAAATTGGTAGTTACCAATGAGTATGTCATGCAAATCAGGAGCAACCTCGCGTCCTGTTTTTCGCTCGCGGTGGTGGTGAGAGGAGCCACCTTGAACCATACCCCCACCGTCGTTCTGGACGAATTCCGGTCGATGCGGAAGGTCGCTAGACGCAAAATCAACCTCAACGTTCGCCGTCGCAGTAGCCAATGCTTGAGCACCACCTTGTCCGTTGTTATTTGCCCTTGATCCTTTAGCTCTCCTGCCGGCGTTCGCTCCTGACATCCTGCATGCCTCTGCTAACTGCAGAGTTACTCTCAGCAGATCTCCGTGACCTTCTCCGACTGCTATCACTCGCGGATGGTGCGATGCGACCATCGGTGCGAATGCCACTACCTCGGGGTCTAAACTCTCTACCGTCAGATGATAATCACTTACGGCTATTTCTCGCAATGGAGTTTTCATTGAATCCGAGAATTCGATATCTATATCTAGAAGTCCTTCCTAAAAGTTATAAATTCAATTTAGCCATAACATTATATAAATTCAATTCTATAAGATAAAAAATACCCAATACCCAATCACTTTCCACCGGAGTAAAAAGTCATTGGGTTAAAAAAAATTACTAAGTAAAATACGAGCACGATTTTTAATTTTCATACGAATTTATCAAGATTTTAAGTAACAAATAACTCAAGTTCAATTAAATATTATGGAAATATTTAATTGTTATTGATGTTTAAAATAAATAAATCGAATGCACCATTAGCAGATCATGGAAAAATACTCGGTACTAGCATTCAATTGAAAATATCCCGAATGTAAATCAAAGAATAATATATATTTTAATTACGATCACTATAATAATATAACAAAATAATAATACACTTTGATGTCAATAACTAATTATTATATATTCCTGCAGTACATACATATTTGAAAATAAATTCAACAATAACGAAATTTAAAAAGCAAAAAATAATAACCAATCCATGAAGCTTGTGGTGAATTTTTATTTATTTAAAATAATTTATAAATATTTTTTTTAGTGTTCAATCTTTCTTGAACTGTCAACTTGTCTTATCTAAGTCATTCTGATTCAAATAATATCAACGTTTAATGTTTTAAAGTAAATTTTTAGCGAACATAAAAACTGTGTGTACAGATCATTACACTGTAAAAAATTTTTGGGGTGAAAATGGTCCCCGAAGACTTTATACGGTTTGCTAGGTGTGAAATATCAAGCGGTGTACTTTTAACACGGTATGATGATTTTCTTTTCCTTATAAAAAAAATCCAAATGAGAATCCAGCCTTGATTCCTATGTGGGTTCCCACGTGGCGTTTTTGGATGGATTCCCATATGGTTTTCTATTGGGATCCAGCATAGACCTCGATATAGATTCTTATATGGGTTCCTATGAGAATCCACACCATGCCAAATCCATATGGGAACCTAGTATAGATTCCTATGTGGATGTTTATAATGATTTTTCATGGGAATCTGCACTATGTCTTTTATGAATTGGGAATAAGGAAAACTATCAAAAAGCGTCACGTTATTAATACAAATACCATAAAAAGCGTATGTGTTTTCATAAGCTTTCTTGGAGAACGATGTTCTTCGGAGAACGAGTACCTTTGTACGATTCCTAATTTAGTGTTTCATTAAAATTATTTGCAATTTCTATAAAGATGGAATACTTCTTGAGTTAATTAATAAATCAATAACTTATTGAAAAAATTAATGTAAAGAGCGTCAATTAATCAATTCTTGGTTAAAAAGTATCCTGTCAATAGAATATTAATCTATTCTTTTATTAATATCCGCGTATCAATAGACGATAGACATAGAAATTTAGATACCCCGGATTCTATAGAAATTACTTATAAAGAAACCCAGTTTCCTATATGAATTTCCCACAAAAAAATCCATATACCCAAATTCCTACATGGGAATCCAAGTACCCACAGTTCCCTATATGGATTCCCTACATTGGAATCCAGATACCCATGGTTTCTTACATGGATTCTTATATAAATCCATACACTCCTATATTAATTCCAATCCCTGTTTAGAAAATCTCATAGAATCTAATAAATTCTCATAAATTTCCATAGAGATTTTATAAGAATGAATGAGTTCTATGAGAAGTGCTATAGTTAAGGATAGGGCCTTATACATACAACTATACGAATCTATCGAATTTTTTTAGCAGGGATGGATTCTTACACAAATTCATACTTTCCTATATAGATTCCTATGGATTCCCATGCAATCTCGCATGGGTTTTTTTGATAGAGTTTACACTGTCCGGTGTTACTACATCAAATTTTGTCCAACGATATAATCTGTCATTTAAAATTATCAAATAACAATTAGGCTGCACTATATAATTATTATTATTTATCTAGATTATTTTGAAATAAAAATTAAATACTTAGTGTTCAAGTAATCAAGAATCGAGAGTTTTCAATAAATAACTTTTACATTTACACCATTGGTGGTGTGGACGTTCTAATTCACACGGTCCAAAATTTAACACCGTACATCGTGTCACCTTAACACCGGCAGTGTTAAAAATTTTAACACCGAATCATTCACACCACACCGCGGACTCAAAATTTTTTACAGTGTACGAAAAGTTTGTTGTGTGTATTAACAAGATGATCGAGTACTAGTTTAATAAATCCGACAAATTAAACCTAAACTAGATCAGATAATTTAAAAGAATAAACTAAACATTTAATCAATTTCAATATCTCAGATAAATCAGCAAAGAGTATTATCAATTCGTTTGCAGTTCACAGACTAAAATTTATCTGGGAAATGTTAAAACACTTGAAGCTTGTACTTCTTCCAAAAAT
Organism: Microplitis mediator; assembly: GCF_029852145.1. Taxonomy (NCBI): domain Eukaryota; kingdom Metazoa; phylum Arthropoda; class Insecta; order Hymenoptera; family Braconidae; genus Microplitis; species Microplitis mediator. The sequence goes on from NC_079977.1 coordinate 7,556,142, forward strand.
ACATGACATAAAAAATGCACGTCGGTGCTCGCTGTTTGAAATGGTTATTTAAACGCATTTATATTTCTTAACAAATATGTAAATATTCAATGTGCTGGATGTAAATTCAAATATAGTTCTTTCATTAATAATAAATTTTTCATCTACGGTTTATTATATGACAGTTACATAAATATATTTAGTAGGTCATATTTTAGGTATTGAGTTTGTTACTGTAACTGGGGTTCAATTTTTTATAGGTCATTAAACAAAAAAAAAATTTTGCTACTTTAATATTTATAAACAACACTAACAAAATATTAAAAATAAATTAATGATATATTTAATGCACAAAATATATTGTAAAAAATTTTGTAATCTCTTAAAGTAAATTTAATAAAAAGATTATTTCTTAAGCTTTAATTTCCTCTTTTTTCATTTCTCAACGTCAATCCTTTAATTTACTAAATGAGCAAAAATGACTTCTTGAAAATTAAAGTTTTGTTTTATTTTTAGACAAAAAAAAAGCTGACTCCATTATCATCAAAGCATTAAACTAAAGTCTTAAGCTTTAAAATGGCTTTTTCCCCATTCCGTTACGATAATTCTAACCCGAGTTACAGGTTCTCAAACTCACTAATTTATTTCCAATAACAAAGTAATCCTAAATTTATATCCCTAATTAAATACAAATAAATTAAATAAATGAGTTTAAGCAACTTTACTAATGTTATTTGACATTCTCTCACTTATCTCTACTCTTCGGTCTAGACACTAAGTCAACTAGCAATAAAAACCGATAAACCGACTCGTAAAAAAATAAGACAAAAAATAAAAATAAAATAAACAACTTTAGCATGAAACATTACCTGGTACTGAGCAGTGAGACGTCTAGTGACAGATGTTTCAGCGACATATCCATTCTCAATGGCAGTATCCGGGCTAATAGTCAATTGAAGACCCGAAACAACTTTAACGGATAAACGGGCAATAGACACCCGATCATTACCCACGCGTATCTCTTTGGCGCCAATGACACGTCCAGTAATAGGCGACAGTACTTGGACCTCAGTCCTGCCTACCCCTCGTCCCTGGACAATTCGATCCTGGAGCAGAGTTGCAATACGCGGGTCCGAAACACGAACTAGTCCAACAACTAGATCCGTGACCCTAAGCCACGTGCGTCTGTTAACGAAATACGACTCACGTCCGCTGTCATGTCCGGCCGCCAGAAACCGTGCATGCACTTCGACGGGGCTCTGCTGAAAACGTAAACGGCATGCCGTGGTAGTTTGCATTGAACGATCGATTGAATTAACCGCGTCCCATCTATCATCGCGAAATCTTTCAACTTCAATGTCATCAATCTCTTCTTCGTTGTCTTCCTCTTCTTCGTCTTCATTATCATGATTAATAGTCTCATCATCATCATTATCTATTGTATCTAGTCCCGAGACACTTGTTCGTCTTCGTCTACGTCTTTTATTATTATTATTTTTATTGTTGCTATTGATGTTAAGGGAAGTTATGTCAGTTTGATTTAAGCTTCTTTTATTTTTTTGTACTGGATGACCCTCTGGTACTTTCCATCCTTTTATTTGACTTAGACGTGAGTCAGTAACAGTTACTTCGAGCGGAAATTCCGGCATCCAGACTGTGAATCGTGCTAATCCAGTATATGTACCATATTTAACTAACACTGATGCATTACTTGATCCTCGTATTTCAGAACCGTCTACGTAGACGCTGCTGCATGATGATGAAACCTAGATATGTCAGAAACACAATATTTAATTAATTTTCTTACTGAATAAAGAGGATGAGAAGTTTGAGTTTAAGTTTCTGTTGGAATTATGATGATGATAGCAGGGGTGATTGTGGTGGTGATGGTGAATAGAAAGAGGAATTTAAAATACTGTTTTTTAAAGAGATTTACTTGTATTCTCACTTGCCTTGAGTACACTTTCATCCTCGGAGTGGCAGGATGACTGCAGTGTTACGTCGGCAACTGTTCCCGCTTGGCTGACGATGAAAACCTTCATCGCTTGGGATACTTGACGACCGGTTAGCACTGCGGTATTCATAACTTCCCAATTCTGTGTACGTATTACAGAATTTATTCATTAAAGTACTCTGTTAGCGAGAATTATATGATATTGTATGTAACTTTAAATTTTTATGGTGCAGATATTACATGAGGGCATGAAATAAATTTAAGTGACATTAAATATATTTAGTTCTTTAAAAAGTCGGACGGAAACGTGGAAATGAACAAATTTAAATACGGGAATTTTTTATTATTTATTAATGACTATTTTTTAATAGCGACTGCTGAACAATATTGTGCTCAGTTTATTAATAAAATGGGTCACTCAATAACTTTTTATTGGCGGTCTTCATTTTAAGTGTTTAATTTTTACGCTATACTTTAATCGATAAGTAATTTTGATAGCCAATTTATGGACTTTTAAAATTTAAAAAAAATTGTTGTGGTATTTTGAATAATTTTAGACGAAAGTTTGACAAATATTTTGGCTACAAGCAAAAGTCTAGTTGGAATATTTTTTTAAATTATGAATTTTTTTAATTAAAAAAAAAAAAAAAATATTTAAAAAAATTTGATAAATTTATTTAAACTGTAGATAAAAAATTATTAATATTTTGACCACAAACAGGAGATCGTACTTCAAAAACTTTTCGAAACAATAATTTTTGAATTAAAAAAAAAAAATTAAATCATCACTTCATCTCTAAAAATTAATTTTAAAAATACTATTAAAAAAATTTTGATAAATTGTTTTTTAGAATTACATGCAGAAAATAATTATTTCAAGTACAAACAGAAGTTTGTAACTAGAATATTTTATTGAGTATTACAAAAAATAACTACACGCAGATAATTATTGAGTAAAAATTACCCATAAAGTTTGGTACTGTAAGGACACCTAGCCAGCAACTAAATTTTTACTAGGTTGTTAGTAAAAATTGCACTTCATTTACATGCTATCGAGTAGTAGGAGAAAGGGGGCAGAGTGCGGGCCCCTTAAGGAAAATTAATTATAATATCATTAATTTTTTTACGTGTTTACTTCTTTTTAGACCTTTGATACTTATTTTTACTTCATTATACTGCGTCCATTAAAATTGAAAAATCTAAAATTAGGGGCAAAGTGAGTCCTCCAAAAAATTTCGGATTTGATATTTGTTATTCTTTACACGTGTGATATTTGCAAATAACTATAAAACAATTATATTTTAATAATATAAAAGTCATTTTAACAGTCTGCTGCGATATAACTTTAAAACGTAATTGTACACAGGGAAAATTATCTAATAAATATTACTCGTTAATTGTGAGTAAAACTGGGCCTGCATGAATAATTACTCGTCCTTTTCTAGATAGTATTCAATTATGGGGTAAAAAAACCCAATTTCGAATAATTTTTAAATAAAAAAGAATAAAAAATAAAACAAAACGAATCTGTTTTTATTCTTTCCGTATTTATTTTGTTTTCGATCCAAGTTTACTTCAAATTGCAGAGTAAATTTTATCGAAAAATTCTCTTCGTGTATTATCTTTAACTTTCTTAATAAATTATATTTAATGAACAGTTTTAATGATCTTTTCTAACCCTCATTTTATAAGAAATTTCGATAAGCTTATTATCCGTCCGAATTTATTGACATATAGAAAATTTTGAGGGGTCCACTTTGCCCCCCCCCCTACATTTTACAATGTGCATGGGAAACATTTAGATATTTCCTACGAGTCCTCACAGTATCGAACTTTTTGGGTAATTTTTACTAAAAAATTCTCTGCGTGTACTGTCACCATTCAAAAAGTCAAAACTCAAAAAAAAAAAAAAAAATACACTTCTGTATCAAAACCTTAGAGGCATTTTGTCTCACTTTATTCCAAGTATTTATAAATTAAAAATAAGTAAAATTTAACAATATCAGTGGGCGTAATTGCCTCTGAATAGTGTGTACACATAAAAGTTTACGTAGCAAAGAATAAAACAGCAAGTTGATTTAATCAAAAACTAAAACCAGTATCTTAGTATAATACCAGCAGTTATTCCTCACTATCGCTAAAGAAAGATCATCAACTAAGAAGTATAAGAGAATAAGACTTGTTAATGAGTTTTCCTTCTCAAGACCAATATCATTTAAAGATCACACAACTTTATTTAATTAACAATTAACAAATTATTAATAAACTATTTTATTCACTACTTGTTCAACAAAACATAAACGAGATTACTGAAACCCAATAAAAGCAATTTACTTTATTATTATTATCATTAGTTGTTTTTTTTAATTTGTTATATTTATTCAATTTCTTCACTTTTCACTTTGTACATTTTTTTTTTTTTTTGACTTGCCAAGTAAATAAAGTACGAGTAAAGTCGGCGCTTCAATAACTCCATAGATAGACTTTGAATAAGCCTTAAGATTCACACAATTTCCTTTACTTCTTTCATTTCATTTTTATTTATTTTATCTACTTGCGTTTCTCTACATATACTTTTAAAGCCTTGTACAATTGCTATTGTACAGTCATTGCTATTTGAAAGATTCAACAGCGAAAAAAAAAAAGTATTAAATTCACTATTATTTACACAGCTTTGCAATCTTCCGGTATATACATTACTGTTTCTTGTATTCTTCTGCATTAACAAAAATGAAACCAGAATTTTCCTTTTTTTTTTGTTTATTATTCTTGTTTTTATTTTGTTTAGCTTTGTATTAAGCCCGTGACAATATTTTTTGCTTACATTAGCATTAATTAACTTAATTGTTGCTTGTAGAATTAAAAAAAAAATACTAATTATAATAATTATAGAAGAGAGATTATTTGAAGACTATGATTCACGTGGAATGTATTATATTTAGCGATGCTTTGTATAATACAGATATAAATAAAAAAATATTAATGGTAATAGTAATAAACGTCTGGCCTAGATTTTATAATAACACAAAGAACTGGATTTTCATTGAGGAAATCGTACAAAGAAATAGAGTAGTACAGCTGCCAGAAACTCAATGCTCGACTAATGAAGCTTTTCAAATGTGTCAAAGATGGTCGCAAAAATAAATAAAAAGAGAAGTTACTGTTTCTACATTTTTAATTTACCAGAAGTTAATTACTTTTTTGGATAAAGAATGGCAGATATTTTGATGATGAAAATTAAAATTTTTTTTATTACACTGCAAAAAGAGCGGTGTTAGAAATGGGCTCAATTTAACACCGCGCGGTGTTAACGTGAAATAACACCGGTGTTAAATCGGTGTAAAAAAATTCCACGGATAGAAATTAGAAGAAAAAAATGTATTACATATAAAAAAATATAAAAATTTAATGAATATTATCTGAAAGAAATTTTAATTTTACTATGTACTTATTTAAATAATTATTTGTTATACGTAATTTACTTAAAAATTACACAATTTTACGCCCGCCATTTCAATCACCAATAATTTAATTAATTAATAAAAACACTAATTAACTGTAGTGATCTGGTAAGTAGAAATATTCACAAAATAAAATATTTTCAACACCGAAAAATATTTTAACACAGGGAAATTTTTTTAACACCGGTAAAAAATATTTGCACCATCAGAGGTGTTATTTTAACACCGAAAATTTCAACACCCATACCGCCTGGACTCGCTCCAGCGTTTTTGACAGTGTGCGAACACAATTAAAATTTTTTTTTTCGATTTTCAAGGATAATTGTCATGGGAATTTAACGGAAATTATTAATTTTACATGAATATTGATTTTTTATATAATTATAAAAATGAAAGCATAATTTTTAATGGAAATACAATGAGACTTTTAAAAATACGTGAAATAAATGGAATAAAATTATTCAATGGAATAAAATGGAATACATTACGATTTTAATTGTTATGATATTTATAACTTTAAAATTTTAAGTAAGGCAAAAATAAAGTATATAAAGAAGTTAATTTATACCCTATCAAAAAAATCCATATTGGAATCCAGTCTAGATTCTTATGTGGGCGTTTTCGGATGGATTCTCATGAGCTTTCCTATAGGAATCCAGCATAGATCTCGGTATAGATTTTCACATTGGTTTCTATGAGAATCAACACCATGCCAAATCCATATGAGAATCTTGTATGTAATTTTTGGTTAAAAAGTATTCTGCCAATAGAATATTAATCTGTTCTTTTTTTAATATCCGCGTATCAATAGACGATAGACATAGAAATTCAGATACCCCGGATTCTATAGAAATTACTTATAAAGAAACCCAGATTCCTATATGAATTTCCTACAAAAAAATCCATATACCCAAGTTCTTACATGGGAATCCAAGTACCCACAGTTTCCTATATGGATTCTTATATAAATCCATACACTCTTAATTCCAATGGATTCTTAAATAAATCCATACTTTCCTGTATGGATTCCTATGAGTTCCCATGCAATCCCACATGGATTTTTTTGATATGGTAATCATATTTATGTTTGATATTTCTGATTGATACAACTTATAAACAACTTCAAGTCTCTGATTGAAGTTTCAAGGAAAATTTTTAACAATAAATAATTTTTTTTTTATTGGATTAAATAATTAGGTGCATTTTTTTTGGTTTTTTTTTTTTTTTTTTAACCAAAAAACACAGAAAATTGAGTAATGTGAAAATCATTTAGCAGAAGAAAATGAAAAAATTTTAGGAAAAAACGAATTCATAAAATTATTGTGTGTAGGAAATTTTGAAAAATACTTTTTATAAACATTTTGAAAAAATAATCATTAATTTTTTAGGCTATTTAAAATTTAAATATTAAATTTTAATAAAATAGATATACTTAAAAGAGTTTTAAAAATTTATTATGAGTTAAAACAAAAGTCTATAATTTAGTACTTTCTAATTTAGAAAAAAAGTGAACGAGAAGTCAGGCTTCGATTTATTAAATTTAGAAATTGCTATTAATTCTCAAGTGTTTATTACACAACATCCTAGTACTAAATCAGTGTATAATTAATAATTATTAATTACTCTACGTAAAATATAAAAAAATAAAAAAAGTAACTTAAACTACACATTTTCAGTAAATTTCCGGTGTTTAAATTTCCTCTGATTTATTTTATTTTTGTATGTAAATTTTTTTAGTCAGCAATTATCGTATAAATCTTGTGAAAAATGAGTATGCAGTATAAAAAAAGGTAAATAAAAATAAATAGACGTGTGTGAAGTGTAATGTAACACGATTATAGAATGGTGATGTTAGTTGGAATGCGAAGCCCAAAATTGAAACAATTCAAATGAATAGGATGGGAATAAAGTGAAATGAGTGGGTTGTGGGCAGGTGCGTTGTTCGACGTGGGTACACCTGTCACCCTTTTTGCATATAACAAGTCCACACACTATATATATGTATATTTACATGTATATGTATATATATTTGTTACTTGAGTATGAGTGTAGAGAAAGAGAATGAGAGAGGATGTAGTAAATGTTGCGGAGAGAGTAGAGAGCGAGTGGACCTCGAGTTACTGGGCACTGTGGTTAGGTCAATTATACTGTCTGTGTAATTCTTGATTATGGTAGCGTACTGCTAGTTATACATATATGTAGTTTTGTCTATGTAGTTGTATATATATATATATATATATATATATATATATATTAGATTGTAGACCGAAGGATAGTAGCGAGATATAATTTATATCCTGGTACCAGAGCTACATCGAAACATGAATTACGATCGTTAAAATTCGCGGTTACAACTCATCTACAATCAGATTAAAATTTTTTTGTTGTTGTTATTTTGTTAAGTCGATTATCACTGATTTTCGTTATTATCATTTTTTATATTTAATAGGAAATACAAATGAAATAGACATTTTTGATAAAAGAAAGAACAAGTATAGAAGTAGAATTTTTTGTTGTTTGAAAAATTTTGAAACAGACAACATTTTTAAACGGTAACACGAGAATTGACCTAATGCCAAAATATCCGTGACAAAATACCCGCAACCCAAAACATCCCCGACAGAACACCCGCGACAAAATACCCGCAAATTGAAATCTTTTACGTTATTAATAAATGTATTTATGATTTCGAATACATATATTACTTGATAATATACTCATAAATTGAATTACCCGCGGTCCTTTTGAGGGGTGACATGCGTTAATATTACCAGACAAAATATCCCTATGACGAAATATTTTTAAACAATATATCTACATGACAAAATATTTCTAAAAAAAAAATGGCTCAATGGTAAAATAATCTAAAAATATTACAAACGGGTGCATTTACATATTTTGGTATTTACATAAACAAAACGCTTGAAAAAAGGGCACGTACTATTGCACGCGTGTGCATTAATATATTTCAGTAATTACACACACACAAAACCCGTGGACCATTGCAAGTTTGTCTATTATTTTACTAAATTTGATCACATATCGTTAATTTCACACAATTATTTAATTATCTTTTCGATTTTTTAAGATATTCTACATCTATTAATATCTTATTCATAGATATTTTGGTAGCGGGTATTTTGTCGTGGGTATTTTGGTTTCCGGGTATTTTTTCGCGGGTCAATGTTACTCAGCTTTTTTAAACTAATTACCCGATTCTGACCACCTTTGAACTGGATTAAGCTGGTCATAAAAAAGAAGTCGATAAAATTTTATTAAGATCTGATAAGAATTGTGCGTACTATCACCTTATATATATAGATACATGCATAAACTTTTTAGCAAATGGTATATCTGGAACCTTCTTGACGAATTAAGAGATAATTTAGAAAAATTTTCTTCATCTTTTGTCATGAAAACAAATGCAATATTTACATTTCTATTAAATCCGAATAAAAAATTTTTTTTTGTTTTATAACCGAAATTTTAATTAAGATTATTTTTCAAAATTCAATGCATTAATATCTTTGAGCTTTAAACATTTGAATTAAACTTTCGTCTAAAATAAAAAATACTCCATAAAAAAATGATTAAATTAAATTTTAATTTAAATACTTCGAGTTAATCCGAGCATTCCTAGTTCTCAAATTACTGAAATCAGATTCAGCCTTTCGTCGACGTTCCACAAATGTTCTAGCCCATTTCACCGAGGCAATAGATACTCTACTACTAAAGTTACGTCTAGTCGTCCACGCCTTAGACACCCAAAACTTAGATCCCTGAGGCGGAGACTAATTAACTTAAATTTAATTGTAAACTACCTGTATAGTAAGACCAAATCATACAATACATTATTAAATACTAATTTATAGCACAAAGTACATGGATATAATTTATCCCTTAATAATTCACTTAATTCATCAGCGTACAAGTACTTTCTAACAATTAGCCCCCTCACCCTTCAAATTAATTTCACAATTAATTTAGAAATTTTTAAAATAAGCTTAATAATTAATCGCTTACAAAACGAAGCAAATTTTATTTTATTACTGATCGAATTAAAAATGATTATCAATAAAATTACCTTAGAAATGGGTAAAACAGCTTGGATATCATCCTTCTGAATTTCCAATCGTGCGCTGAATTTTCTCTTCTCAATATGATGATGATGATGGTGATGCTGTTGCTGTAGTTGCTGTTGACGCTGCAATTGCATCTGTTCAGAAGATCCGGTACGTGTTTGCATAGTAAGATCCTCTTCATCTCCTTCCAATGTATAACGTACACTCCACATGATTCTCCCATCATCCCAGCTGCTGCTACCATCTCCTTCCTCGCTTGCCTCCAGCAGCATCGTCATTATTTCCTCAGCAGATCTGCTTTAGTTTCATTATATTACAAAACAAAAAAACAACTTTGTAATTATCTTCATTATACAATAATTACCAGAATAAATAAATAAATTAAGTATTTAAATAATTAAATAACTTACACATTTGTTGGCTCAGTCGTTATTTCAAGATCATCACGTCTACGTTTAACAGTAAACGTCGCAGCTGTATTTTTTCCATTTATATCAGAGGTTAATATCCAATTAGGGCTACTTGAAGATGCATCTAATATTCTCACGCCTGATTTAGCTCGTGCTCTGGATTTAAATTATTTTAAAATAAATATATAATATAATCGATTAGTAATTAAGTAACTTAGTACTTTATTGGAAAAAAGATATATATTTATAGTTATAAATAAATGAACCGGAAATTTACTACTTAAACATTATAATTAATTATTAAAGTAACATGGAAATATTTTAAATATGGATTTAAGTACATCAATCTAGCTATCAATTATAATTAAAATTGAATTGGAACACGATGGGAATATATATAGACTGGGTAAGAATATAAGAGCGTGAGTTTGTTAGGTCGATCAATAGAAGGTCTCTTGAATTATTTGAAACGTCGTCGTCTAGGTTCTTTTCCACGATCCATTTATTTTCAAACTTAATATCTCTTTTTTTCTTTTTTTTTTAATTCTTTTTTGCTTTTTAGTTTTTACGTATTCAAACGAGTGTGAATAAATCATTTTAAATCTTTTTACGGCATCAGAAAATAATGTATGGTTTTTTTTTTATTGGAATTAACCGCATTGTCTTGGAATAATTTTACTAAAGGTTAAGACGGTTGGCATTTAAATTTATTATTTATGAGAAATTTATAAAATTTTATTTTTTACTTTGATTATAATTGTAATTAAAATTTTTTACCACTCAAGTTAATTAAAAAATGTATTTTCCAACTAATTAATATTTACGCGACCCATTTTGCCTGGAAAAATCTTTAAATTTTATTAAGTAATTGTACTTGGAATTTTTTTAAACAATAAATTACATACAGTAAATTATTCAAATATTTCAGATAATTAATTTTTTTATGACCCATTTTAGCCCTTTCTTGAAAAACTAAAAATTTTATTAAATAATTATAGAGAACTTTTTTTACAACAAATTAAATGAAAATTTTTTCAAATTCTTCAAAAAATAAACTTTTATGCGGTTCATTTTGCCCCATTTGTTAAAGATAAGAATTTATAAAAATTACATAAATATATTTTTGATTCTCCAAAGAATTCTCATTACTGCGGTCCGTCTTACCCCATGTTATTTATTGGCCATTTTATCTGACTTTCGACTATAAATTAAAAAAAACAATTACCTGAGAACAACAGTAACAATGGGAGGTCCTAAAGCATCTTTATCTTCAATCGAGGCTCCAGTTGTATCGACAGTCATTGAATTTTGCGGATAAAGAAATACCGGGACATGCAATCTAGACCGTGGATAAAGTGGTCCATGTGGTACTAAAAGTACTAATGAATCATCAGCTTTTATTTCTTTGTAATCAGCACGATTTGGTGTTAATGGAATTTTTCCAAGTGGCGTAACTGGTTGGATTTGCACCCGCGGTCGACACCCTCCACTACCAGATGACCCAGAATCTGATGACACGGGCAGAGTTCTAGGGACTCCAGCATAAGTGTCAGCGGCCATGTCATCAGTAAGTACGACAGTACGTGGTTCCAAGACAGAATAAGCAACTTGAACAAGTCTGGGAGGTGTCTTGGTGAGTTTAATGTGTCCAGAAGAATCTGGTGGCGGTAGAGATGGCCACCAATCAGCGGGAATAGTTATCTGTGCCAAACAAACGCCATCTTCGCCGTCGGGACTGCATGCTGCGGTCAGTGGGTTTTTACCCGGTAGAGTTGCTTGCAGCAGGACACAAACACGTTGATGACGTGCTAGCAACTGACGTCTACCACCCGCTTCACTGCCAGCATGAAAAAGGACTCTGAGAACTGGAGAATCTCGTGATATACTGGTTCCTACTAAGTGCGCAGACATGTCCAAATGTCTTGCACCCAAATCTTGGACGTCCATCATAGCTGCGTTGGATGAAGCGGTTACATTACGTCTTTCCGGTCCCGGTAAAGTTTCTAACGGATCAGGGACAATGTAACGCGCTGGGACAGTTTGTTTTGTGCTGAAAGGTCCGTAAGTAGCACGTACTGATGCCGGCTCGCTTGTTTGGAAGACAGTAAATTTATCTATTGACAAAATTGAACTTGATGGTACGGAGGATGATGTCACGCTTGCTCCTTGTCCGGCGTTACTTGTGGACATTGTGTTGTCCAAACGCGAGGGGTAGTATTGACGAGGTGTGTGCTTTAGAAAAAAACCTCCGTCTTTATTTTCGAAGTGAACTTCCACCGACGCTGCGACACCTGAAAATAAATATTTACTCAGTCATTGACAGTTTAAATTTTAGTTTATAGACTTACTTCTACACGTAACATTTACTCTTTTTAAAATTATTATACGAAATTTTATTATACGGATCCATATATCTATAGATTGTCTTTAGATTTTATAAAAATGATTTTTTTAATTTTCCGCTATGAAAATTGAAAATTAAAAAAAAAAAAGGGAAGTTATTGTTTTCACCCCGATTTTCTAAAATCGAGTTTTTATCAGATATCGACGTTTTGAAGTACTGCGAAGCTATTCCGACTATTTCCGGATGGACGTCCGTGTGTGTGTGTAAGCTTTTTTTGTCCAAGGATATCTTTGGAACGAATCAACCGATCTAAACGTTCTTGGCGGGAGTCGAAAGGGCTTACCAATACTTATAGCTGATTAGATTTTGAAGTCGACCAGTCGAGTAGTTTACAAGTTATACGAAAAATAAGAATCAAAAAAATTTATTTTTTAAGTTTTTGTTACATAACTCGTAAGTCGCTCGACCGATTTACTTCTAAGTTTGACAGAATCTAAGTCTTAGCAAGCTCTTTCGATCGCTGCAAAGCACGCGCAAATCGGTTGATTTGTTTCGAAGATATCGTTGGAGAAAAATTACTTGTTTTCAGCAAAGTGTACATATTTTTGGACCAGCTCGAAGAGCTCAAAAGTTTACTAATAATAATGTTTTCAAGCTCAGAGAGTTCGTAAACAGCGGGAAGTTCTGGGATTGGCCCACAGGGTCAACCGTTTTTCAAATTTTTTTATTTAGTGAGATGAAAAACGTGATCGAAGAAGCCTAAAAGTATGTCCCCCCTAATCTTCTAAACTATGGGCTCAAAAACCTTAAAAATAATATTAAGACAACACGTTGTTGTCTATACTTTTAACAAAATTGACTTTGGTTGTAGAGAGTTTAATTTTCTCGAGAATAACTATTTTAAAATGATTGACCCAACTATAAAAAAAATCCATGTATGGATTCCTGTGGTATTTTTAACCGGATTCCCATAGGAACCCATATAGGTTCCCATAAGAATCTTTTAAGATTTAAAGCGAATCCTATATGAATTCTCATGAGAATCCATATATATTCCCAGAGGAATTTTAGGGGTCCCGACTTGAAATTAACGGACCCTTCGAAAATTTTACTAAATATTTAGTTCTGAAAATGAATCAAATTGAGTACTATTTCTAAACTCGGAGAAAATTTAATTATACTATCTACGATACTAAATTATTAATTTCAACTATTTTAAATGGTAGCAAAAATCTTCAGTGGTAATAATAATTAGTTTTACCATTGAAAATGATAAAAGTAACAATCGATGGTGGTGACGATTACTATCGAAGATGCTAATTGTAAGTAATTAATTATTATAATTGTTACAATCGAAGATGGTAACTGTTACCGTTGATTGAATATTGAAGCTATTATATTGATAACTTTAAATGATTGGGTATCATCATTAAAATAACAGCAATTATCCAAGTATTAAGTGAAATTCATAACATACACAGTTAAACAAAGAGAAAATTGCATGTAGACAAGCTTCCGACTGATAACGCCGATATTTAAATTCTTTATTAGTTTACATTCAAATTATTATTTAGGCTGATGATAACTATTACCATCAGGTTATTAAGAATTACGATGTTGATAATAGTTATAATTAGTTAAGATAATAATAATTCGAATTTCTTATTGTCATCAATAATTGTAGATTTTGCTATATAGTTGGAAGATGCTACAATTCATTGTTTGACTAATAAATTAAATGATATTCGCTATTATTGAATTCAGTTTAAAAATTTTATTATAACTAGATGATAACTTTTACTAGAAAATTCTCTCGAGTATAAAAATCCTCGGATATCCATAAGAATCCACGGAGATATTTCTCATGCAATAGAAAAAATCTCCATAGATTCCTATTGATTTCTTTACCTTGACTTTTCTTTAATACAACCCCCGAGTCAAAAAACAAATTCGGATTTAAGTCTCAAAGTTCTCAATGAGGTTTTTGAGAATCAATTTAGAATTTTAAGATTGACAACAGTATAAAAAGTTATCCTAGTTTAGTCCTCAAAGGAGTAGTTACGACCCATTTTATCACTTTGAGGACTAAACTGGAATAACATTATCTGAATTAGAGCCTCAAAATACTCAATACATAAAGGAACAATTTGATCCGGATTTGAACCTCAAAAGTCTCCGTCGTATTCTCTCCCCTCCCTTTTCTATCTAAAATTTTTAAAAGTCCGAAATGTAACTTTTCATTCGTTGAGGATTTTGAGGTCTTACTTATAATTTAAAATCGATAAATTATTCGCATTTAGACCTTATAGTTGTCATTGAGGATTTTGAGTACTAAAGTAGAGTTACTTTCTGGGCGGCAAATAAAACATCATAGGAATTAAGGCTTTTGAGGACGAAACTAGAATTTATTTTGGCTCGGGTTAAAAAAGATTCCTATACGAAACTAGATAAAATCAATGGGAATCCATTATGGTTGTATTGAAGAAAAGTCAAGGTAAAAAAATCAATAGGAATCTATGGAGATTTTTTCTATTACATGAAAAATATCTCCGTGGATTCTTATGGATATCCGAGGATTTTTATAGTATGAAGTCTCTTTATAAAAAAAAAAAAAAAAAACATAATTCGTAATCACTTAAAAGATTATTAATTTTAAATATGATAATCATTCAAAATTATTAAAAAAAAAGAATGCACCGATTTTTTTTCAATATTTGGCAAGTAAAAATCTTATTCACAAAGAAAGACCTATTAATAACTATGACATTTATTTAACGTGGGATATGTTTAAAAAATGTCATCTGGCAACTGGAAGGGAAGTAGATTCCTTTACTAAGATAACTTATAACCCTAATAAAATGGGTAAAAATGCTCAATAAATAAAGAGTAAAAAAAGAAAGCAAATTCAAGTTTATTTTATTAGCTTTAATATATTTTTTTAGAGAAATAAGCAAACTTTTTTTTAAAAACGTTATTTAAGATAGAAATCACGACAGTAGCGTTTGTCGTTGATCCAAAAATTTCAAATGTTCAACATTTCTAAAATACTTGACCAATTTTTATAATTTTTAAACCCGAGTTTTCAAATCATCTGTAATGAAGCTTCGAGTTTCAATGTCTGTAGTCAGTTGAAACAACACAATTTAAAACCAATAGCGCATATATCAACTGTCGTGTCGGAAGGTTTACACGAGGCTTACAAAAAGCAAATGAGATTCTGACGAGTTGAAATGAAGTCAGAAAGAAATTAATGCAGGCAGAAGTAAAGAGACATTTTTCCATTTCGAGGGATGAAATATACAATTTAATCCCACTAATAATTCGCATTGGTCTGGAACTATAGTGTAAAAAAAATTTTCATTCATAATGAATTTAGATCTGAATTTCATGACGAAACTTAGATCATGACACAAATATGACTTTCATCATGAATTTACTCCATCTTTTCGTCTAGTAAATCCATATCAATTCTAAAATTAATTCATTTTGTCTTTGAATTAGACTCAGGATGACTTCGATAGAAACGACTGAATTTTTACCATTTGTCAAATTTATCGATTCAGAAATTACCAATAAATTTCTCCTACTAAGTACTTGATTTACGTGAATCAGTTTCGATTGTAAAATTAATTTAGTGAATGAACTTTGGATCACTTGGATAAAAATTTGACTGAGTCATAATTTTGTTGTGATTAAAGTTCTTGATACAAATTCATGATGAAAGTCATATTCGTGTCACGATCTGAGTTTCGAAATGAAATTCAGATCTAAATTTTTTATAAAAAAAAAATTTTTTACCCGGGTACAAATCTAAAAAAAAATTTGGACTCAGTTCGATGGAATTATTTAAAAAAATTTTCCATTAAACTGTAATCTTTAAATTCAAAAAATTATTTCCCTCAATTAGTTTTCTTTTATTGAAAGATAAAGTAAAAAAGGGCTTTTTATAAGTTATCATAACTACATAAAAAAAAAATCGTAACAGAGCTCATTAACTTGGCTTGCCAAAGCTGGATCTCAAAGCTTTTGAATCCCTCTAATTGCTTTAATCTGTATTTTTTTTTCTTTAGAGTTATAACTTAAAGACAAAATAAAAAAACTTTATCAGGAAATTAAAAAATGTTGTATCCAGTATTTGATAATTAAAAAAATTTACACGTAATTATTAACAAATTTAAAAAATAAAATAAAGACGAGATAATTAAAAAAAAAAATTGTTTTATTAACAGTTTCAAAAAATACACAATAAAGTCTTGAAAAAAAGTAGCTATCGATAAAACGTGCTCATCATCGAGTTATTGCTAAAAAAAGAAATGATAAAAAATTTGTTGGTCGTTTATTTCCGGTCAATCAATCGGGCGAGTTCGAAGCTATTAGATGAAGTGGGCTTTGGATGAAAATTCACGTTAACGGTGTAGTGTATGCTAGTAACCAGCACGTGAAAAGAAGCTGCTATGTTGTATTTATATATATAGGGTATATATAGTAGGTGGTACTTTTCTCCTCATCGCTACTCTTGATTCCAGTTGAATGATCATCAGTAAAGAGGCACGTCGAACCACTGGTATATTTTATCTTGGCTCCTATCCAGATCGTACTCCATGCACCGTTTTGGATACCTGATAATATTTTGTTGTATATTCTTTAATGTTATCAAACCTCGTTTCATTTATAGATAATAATAAATATCAAGTAATAAAAAATTTTATTTAATATATAAAAATAGAATTTATTGAAGAGCTTACATGATATATTTTTTACAAGATATTATCGGAAAATCATTTCGAAAACATTGGGTATTAAGAACATTGAAGTAAACAGTTCCAACTTTCTGTGAGATATTCTCTTCAGCCCCATGAAGACAGTCGTAAAATTTTTCATCACAAGAACAGTGTACCCTAGTTCATAAATAACGAAGAATGTAATAAAATCATCTAGATCTATTATTTATCGCTATTGTTATTATTTAAATAATTATTATAAAATTCATCATGAATTACTCCTCTTCGTTTTCTTAATTTCTTTCGATTAAAAAATTTTGAATCTTCTTCAAAGCTGAATTATATACCATTTTTATAATGTACTTATTACTTGTTTAAAGCGAAAGGTAAGTTTTTAAAAATTACCCATTAAATTATTAGATTTCAGCTGTTGGTTAGCTGTTAGATTCAGCTGTAGTAGAAAATTAGAGGATTTTTATAGCTAATTCATTTTCAAAGTCATATTTGTTTCAAAATCTGAATTTGATGATCAAATTCATAATGAAATTCATAATGAAGCAAATTTTTTTTTGCACGGGTTTAAAGCTTTTAAAGGGTACTTGAGTATAACGAGGATTATTTTTTCGATAATATGAGCCCGAGTAAAAAAATCGTTCCAAAAAAATTCAAAAAAAGTTCGACATGTGCACGGAAAAAAATTTTTTGTGACCACAAGATAAGATAACTTACAGTAACAAAATTCTGCCTTAATAGACGGATAACGAATTATCGTTGGGATTACAATGTTTTTGTAATGCTAGCAAAATATTTGTTGGGCCAAACAATGGTTTGTAACTGTGACAAAACTGCTGTGTTCCAATAAAAAAACTGATTTGTTGAAGTAACAGAATGAATTTGTAGCATTGACAAAAATTTTTGTAATCGTAAGCTACAATTACTTACGGTAGCGAATTCCGGCTTTAAAACACGATGATATTAATATAATAAACATCATGTGTTCTCATAACAAATCGACTTCTTAATTACCACACAAATTCATTTGTTACTATAACAAATTGATTTGTTACCGTAAGCTAATCATGTTTGTCATTACAGCAAAATCTTTCGTTATTCCGTCTTTTGTTATCTGGACGAAATTCGTTTTTTCCGTATGGAACTTCTAAACTTGAGACAGATTAGAACGCAAGGAACTTTTTTAGAACTTTGGTAATTTTGATAGTGACAAAAAAGTTTACCTAGAAATTTATATGAGCGAAATTTGAGTCAAAAAAGAACGTTTTTGAAAAGTAATTTTACTACATTTTACCCTCATTCCAAAAAAAGTTCCCATTGGAAACCAATAGTCATAAGAATCAAAAAACGTTCATAAAAAGTTTCAAATTAGAGGTTTTTTGAACTTTTTCGGAACCAGGGTAAAATGTAGTAAAATTACGTTCTGAAAACTATGTCTTAGAAACGTTCATTTTTGGTTCAAATTTCGGTCATATAAAATTCTAGATAAACGTTCCACATGTCGAACTTCTTTGGAATTTTTTTGGAACGAATTTTTTTTACACGGGAGTATAAGTAACATTTTTGAAAATTGCAGTCTCTTAGAGCAGAAAAGCTGAGGTTAGCGCAAGCGCGGCCAAAGAAGTATTATCTCGATAATGTAAAGAAGCTCAATATGAATGTGTTTTTTCAAACCTCGTATAGTAAGAGGGATTAGTGAGACCGTGTCTGGTTTGCATAGCTTCGATCGTTTCGTCGCAGTGGTCGTGCATTCGACAGCAAGCATCCGTTTCTCTGAAGTAACCCAGGTCGTTGTAGTTTTCCGCAATGCTTCCGCTTCCGCACCACTTTGTTCCTAAGATGAACATTATATATAACGCAACCGAGCTGAGGCAAGCCCACCCCTTTAGAACCTTTAGAATTATTCTCACTACCCGAGTAATGAGGGTAATTCCTTTCCCTTGATATAACCGAGTACGGTAGACCGAAATAAGAGAGCTAGAAAAGATATAAAATTGTGACGCTCCCTTGGGTTACTGCTAAAACGGAATTTCAATGTTCATTAAATGTCTTTTCATTCTTTAAAAATAGATAGCAAAGTTTACACTTTTGTTTTAATCAAAGTTCAATATTATTGTGAATTGTAGTTTCACTTCTTTCATTTATAAAATTATTATTATTATATATTTCTATTGGTTTTACTCGTTGTACAGTATTCATTATTTTACAATAAATTTTTCGAATTTTAGAAGAGTGAAAATTCTATAACTGTCTGAAGTGTTGAAGACGAATTTAAAATTCTCATAATTTTAGAAAATTTTAGAATCTTGTATATTTCAGCCTGTTCTAAAATTGTGTAAAATTTCAAACAGTTTTTGAATATCTCATTAACGATTTTAAAAATTCTAAAATTTTCTAGAATATTTTAGCCCGTTATAAAATTTTCAGATATATTTCAGTTTTTGAATTTTTGTAACTGTTCTGAAAAATTAGAAAATTTTCTGAAATGTTCCAAAGAAGTTTAGAACCTTCTAGAACGTTGCAATTTATTGTAAAGTTCTAGAATTTTTTGAAACGTTCCAATTGTAAAATTTTTCATAAATTTTTGTTTTATTCTAGAATTTAAAAAAAATTTTTTTAATTTTGCAATTTTCACGACTGATCTTAAAAATTTTAGAATTACTTGTAATGTTCAAAGCATTTTTAGAATTTTTCCAAATAATTTTTAAACAACTAAAATTATATACAATATAGAATTATTATTATTAATAGATTATTATCACAATGACTTTGTCTCTTTTTGTATGTTCAACTTTAAATTAAACGTAAGGTGTTAATATAATCCGGTACAAAGTTTGCGAGTTAAAATTTTATGGAAAACAAACAAGGAGATTGACTGAACAACGACAGTCTTATTACGAGGATTTAATAACAAACAAAGACTAAGGATTAAATAATAAACAAGAGTTTATGAAACCATTGACTAAGTAATTATTTTATTTATGTACACAAAAGTAATGATTTTTTGGTACATAAAATTTTTTCTCGCCCCAAGAAAATTTTTGCATTATAAATTGAAAACAAAAATTTTCTTGGGGCGAGAAAAAATTTTCTTGAGGCAAAAAAATTTTTGTTTTCCTTTCATAATGCAAAATTATTCTTGTGCCAAGAAATCTTTTTTTTCTGCACAGAATAAAAATCTTGAGTCAAGAAATTATTTTAGAAAACAAAGGCTCTCGGGAACCAAGTAAAAATTTTCTTGAGCCAAGAGAATTAGTCTAGGTCAGATGAGATTTTTACTTTGCCCAGGAAATTGAGGTTTTCAAAAAAAATTTCTTGAATCAAGAATTTTTACTTACAGTCGAGAAGTTTTTTTTATCTGTATGTGTAAAAAAATTTTTTTAATGCTTTAATAAATATAAAAGAAATTTATAAACCAAAAATTTTTCACTCTCATTCCTTTAAAACAATTTATATTAAAGTAAGAAGTTACATAAATTTAAAATTATAAAACCAATATATGAGATACTAGAATATTTTTTAAAACATGTGGTAGCTGCCGCACATGCTGTCGTTATTTACAATATTAAAAAAAAAAATCTTTCACGATTTTAATAAAAAAATCCATTATTTTAATGTGGTTTATATTAAAAAATACATAAAATCCCAATAACTTATAACTCATATTGAATTTTTTTCTGCGCATTTTAAAAATTTCAGCAGTGATTTTTTTTTGTAATGAAAATTTCTAAAATATTAAACAAATAATCGCTTTCTTACCTGGGAAAATTAAATTAAATCTCTCATTTTGATTTTCACGAAGACCATTGTCCTCATTCAAATAAAAATTAATTAACCAACAATTAAGTAAATTTATTTGAATTATTATTGTCGTAAAAACAATTAAAAGTTTACTGAACATAATTTCAAGTAATTTACAACTTTAAACTCGTGAGCCTTTCAAGTTATTGACTGGGAGGTTAAAAAGGCAGAGCCTTTTGTTGGATTGATAAATGGATATTTGCATTTTTAAAATACGGAAACCAGCAGGGAATCGGTAGCAGGAGGGTGATATAAATGATTTGACTATCTGGTAGTAGGTAAGCTAACTAAACCAGGAACGTGATCTGGTTGTTGTAATACATATAATATAAGGCCAGTGCTGTAGATGCTTGGTAGTGGGTTATTTCTCTAGCAGACTTGATGGCCGAGATGAAAGCTTTGGATACCTCGTGCTACATACTCTGCATTACGTCCTATTTTGAATGATAATGATATACATGAACGCTGTTATGTTTTAGTTGTATATGGAGTTGTATGTAGGAGTACTCAGCTATTCAGCAAGGTTGCATAATCTTGCGAACCGACGCAACATTGGCGTGGTCTTTGCGGTCGATGAACTTATATATGTATATTATGTATATTTCTGCTCATTAGATTCTCATAAATTGTTTAAATTACTGGAAATGTATCAAGCTGAGCATTGTGAGAAAGGTAAATGGACATAAATAAAAAAAAAACACAGCATACTGATATGCAGATTCAAATTGGGGTAGATTAGTTTTTTAAATGGGAATTTTAATAAGGAAATAGCTTCCATAGGTTTTTTATTTCTTTTTTTTATTAGTATTTGAATTTTAAATTATTTATTATAAACTGTTGTGTATATTTGGAAAATAATCGACTTTTTATACTGCCGGTAAATTTATTTGTTTTAAATATTTTGAAGGTAAATATTTACCGCGCTTAATTATTCATAGTTTATTTTCAAAATCAATAGATTGTTTTTATAATTTTTTGCTTGAAAGGCAATCGAGATATTTATATATTTTTCTTTTTAATGCAGTACAAAATTTGGCTATAATATATTTTGATAAAATTCAAGTTAAATTTATCAATATTATGCATTATGAAAAAAATTACAATAATTTACTAGTAATTTTGATTTTTCTGAATAATTTGAATTTTTGAAATTTTTCGATTTCATCTGAATAATTCGTAAGTACGAATAATTCGCGCACGCGTCTGAATATTCATAGGGATAAATTTATTTTTTCATCTCTTCTTATCTTTGATAATTAATTTTAAAAAAAAACTAATTGAAATTTTTTGATAAATTTATTTTCAAACTAAAACTTAAAATCTGAAAAAAATTTCAAGTGTAAGTGTAAATCTGTAGTCGGAATACTTTGAGATATAAATTTTTTAATTTTACATAAAAAATTTAATGATATTAAAATTATAATTTCCAAAATTAATTTTCTAAAAATAAATTGATTTTACTCTACAGCCAAAAATTAAAAATACAATTTGAGTTTTGTACTCCAAATAATTGTCAAGATATTTTTCAAAATTTTAAAGTATTTAAAATTAAAAATTGTAATTTTAAAATAAAATAAATTCCCAGCATTTGATTAAACCCCACCTTTAATTATACATGGACTATTTAGTAATTACTCATGAATGAATGATTAATGATAAATGAAGAATTTAAACGGAAATGAATAATTTGCCAGTGGCATCAGCATAATTTATCCACGTAGTCGGACAATAAAGGTAAGACAAAAGGTGTCCGCGTGACTATGCAATCAGAGTAGATGTTAGAACAACTACAGCCACAACTACTTCTCTAACAACTCCTGCTATACTACTCTACTACCAACATAGCCAGTGGCATGTATATATAAGACTAAAGGATGATGGTACAAATGCCAGACGAGATGAATTGTCCTGTCGGTCTGTTGTAAGTTGAGCTCTCAGTAAGCTCGACTCTTGTTTAATGCACGCTGTACTAGCACAGAGGTGTAGTAGAATAGTCCAAGCGTTGAGTATCAGGAAGCAATGTGTCGTACAGGTGCTATAAGCTATTAGCTATTGTGCCCCGTTGATCTTCCAGGCGCAATTGGTGTTAAAGTGATGGGTGATCGTCGAATTAGACACTCCTCTGGTTCAGACACCGGCAATATGGCATTTACATCTTGCAGCCCAGAACCAACCGACTACAACTAAACCACTGACAAGATTCTGCGATGAATAAGGTAATCAAGGTGACGGTGGTAGTGATGCTGATGCTGATGGTGTCTGCTGTATGTAATTGTCATTAACGACCTAAAACTTGTTTACCAGTCATACATTTCTGTATGAGGATCCACAATGTATGCTGATAACTTTAGGTAGTTAAGATTTAACTCCGACTTGGATTAAACTTTAAACTAAACTGCAACACTATTACTGTTATTTGAATTATTTTGGGCGGAGGCGAAGGGCGGAGACGCAATCCCAGATAGAGGGTCTTTAGGGAACAAGCTGGCTAATTCTCAAAGGGACGAGACCATGATCATCTGTAAAAGATTAAATGTCTGATGTTGCACTGGCAATCTTAAAAGCATTGCTGTGTTTTTAGTAGCAGAGGGTAGTAGACAGTAGACACTACCGTCAAGTTTAAAATGTTGAAACATCAGCTATCGCTGGACTGTGTGAGTAAAGCTGTAAAGCATAGAGGTTTAGTATGAGAGTAAAGATCAACGAGTTGCATGGTATAGCCTGTAAAGGAGTAAAGGGAATGAAATGGAGGGAATAGAGTAGAGTGAAGGAGTTGGGTCGAGTACGGTAGCAATGGTCCAGCTCTCTTTGGCTGGTCTCTACTATCGCGTCGATAAATTGAACGAGGCGACGAAACTCGCGACCTCGTCCTCGTCCTCGTACTCGTGCTCGTGCTCGTATACATGACTATACACCGACACTGTGCTATATACTTGAATGTTACTAGTGTATTTGTATGTAGAGTACAGTGCTGGGACTGGAACTGGGTAGAGGAGGTGGATCGATTATCACCATCACCCACTCACCCATCCACCCATCCAGTCACCCTGCCCCCAAATGCTTCTATGTATTGTCATGTATGTACGACACTAGTAGTGGATCGCTGTAGCTGTAGTGTTGAGTGTGCATCCCGACTATGTTTCAAGCTGCTTGTGGCGTCGCTACGACTACTATCGTTTCTATTCTATGCGACATGTACTCAAATATATATGTATATATATTTGTATGGCATATAGATTGTAGAGGATGAGGTGGTTATGTATAAAGTAGATGGAAAACCGGGTCGGTGAATCACTTCCGAAGCTATTGTGTACACAAGTCAAATGTTTAAATAATTATTACTATGATATCATTTATGGCAGTATATATAACACAATTTTATTGGGAATTTATACAAATATGAATAAGGACGGATGAGAATTTAGGTGACATTGTTGAATGAGGTCATCAAAAATAAAAAAAAGTTGTGGTTTATGAAAACTATTTTTTTGTTGTTGTTGTTTTTATTACTCGGAGGTTGGCAATTTTATTGGGACATATGTCGGTTTTATTATTTTTGGTGTATTACTGTTATAAAGACGGATTTTGGCTGTATATGGAGGATTACAGACTTTTATTTTGTAAACGAAAAGGTTGGAAATTTATATTTGTGGAGGTAGTCGGAATTGAGCTTGATGTTTTAAATTATGGTTGACTGAATGTAACTTTGAAAAAAAATTCAAAATACGTGAGTTTGTTATTGATTGATAAATTTTCTACGTACTATTTAAATTTCATTCAAGTATTGGAATTTTTATTTTATTTTAAATTTTCAAACTGACGGATTTGTCATATTTATTAGTATCCTTCATATAATTTTTATGTTCATAGTTGAAAGTATATCAATTTGTCGTCAAAGGTTTTATCAGGCTTTTGAAAAGAATTTCACTAAAAAATTCCTTGAATCATCTCAATTAGTTTTAAAAATAAAAATTTTTTAAAATACAAAAAAAATTTAATCATTAAATTGGCTACGAATTTTTCAAATTATGTGCTAATAATTTATCAGTGTGAATATTAACCCACAACACTGTAAAAAATCACCGGGGTAAGTCCAAGCGGTGTAGGTGTTAAAATTGGCGGTGTTAAATTTCAACACCGAAAGCGGTGTAAAAATAACGCCACTGCCGGTGTAAATATTCTGTACCGGTGTTAAAAAAAATTCTCCGGTGTTAAAATAACATCGCTGCCGGTGTAAATATTCTAGACCGGTGTTAAAATAACGCCGACGCCGGTGTAGATATTCTTTACCGGTGTTAAAATATTTTACTTTGTAAATATTTTTACTTACTCGATCACTATACATGTTAATAAATGATATTCTTTATTAATTTTCATAAAGAACTGACATTTTTTGTGTTTTATAATCTTTAAAGTTAATACTCCAAGCGGACGCAGTTTACCCTGCTTTTACACTTTTACGCCGGTTACCCCGCTTTGACACCGATTTTACTCCGCTTTTACACCGGTTACCCTGATTTAACACCGGTATTTTTAACACCGGTGAATTACTACCGGCGTAATTTTATTTTAACACCGGGCAAAGTTAAAATGAGTCCATTTTTAACACCGCTCTTTTTACAGTGTATTTAAATTTCATTCAAGTATTGGAATTTTTATTGTATTTTAAATTTTCAAACTGACAAACTTGTCATATTTATTAGTATCCTTCATATACTCTTTATGTTCATAGTTGAAAGTATATCAATTTGTCGTCAAAGTTTTCATCAGGCTTTTGAAAAGAATTTCACTAAAAAATTCCTTGAATCATCTCAATTAGTTTTAAAAATAAAAATTTTTTAAAATACAAAAAAAATTAAATCATTAAATTGGCTACGAATTTTTCAAATTATGTGCTAATAATTTATTAGTGTGAATATTAACCCACAATTTATTAAAAATAAATAAAGTTATTTCTTCGATAGCTTTAAAATATTTAAAAAATTTCTTTTGAAGTTTTGTTTTACGTTTCTTCAGTAAATAAAAATCTTCTCAAAATAGTTCTAAAAAAAAAATTCCCATCGCCACATTTACATATTCTCATTTTACTCTATAAGTTTTTTTTTATAAATAAACAAATGTTGAAGTAAATAATTTAACATTTAATTCTAGTAGAAAAGGATTATTGCTTTCGACCGGATTTCTCATCTGACTCTCGACCTCATTGGAAAAAAGATCATACGTTTTTTTTTTTTTCAACCTTTTTTTTTATCCTTTTTCTCTATTTTCCGACGCTCCACTAGGACCAATAAATCGAATGTCGTGCAGTAGCGCATAAGAAAAACAGTCCAACGGGATATAAGAGATTGAAGATCAAACTAAAACTAAAACTTGTACTAAAACTATGATTCAAATATATATACATATATATTATATATTTTTCTCAGTTAACTTTTTTTATCAGTACATCACTCACTTTGATTCGTAATATAATGTAATGATGTTTTTATATTATGTATTACACATTATATGTATATTTACTATCCCAGCATGTATGACGTAACGTACGCGACCTACGTTAGACTGAAATTAAATGGGGTTGCATACCAGTCTATAAATAAATCAACGTACATTCAAATTTTCTCAACGTTAAAAGATTATGAAGATGAAGATGAAGAAGACGATGAGCATAAGTATAAATATAGTAAGAATATAAATATATAAATATAGACTACAGTGATTCCAAAACTGACAATTATTTTCTATTGTAGGAGACACAAAATATTGTGATTAATAAAAAAATAATTTGTTCAAAATTTAAAATTTTTAGATCGATTTTAAAAAATCGCTCAAGCCAGTTGTCGATATTTTTCGAATTAAACCAAAAATAAACACAAATCCTCTTAATTGAAATCATTTTTTTACGAATGAGTAAAAAATTACTATTTTGTGTGAAATAAAGGGTAGTAAATTCGCAAATGAAATTTCTAACCCATTGAAGTCGAGAAGAATTTTCGAAAGGACGTAAATTTTTTAACGTTACGGATGTTTTCGACTTTTAAAAAAGATTTTCATGTCAACAAAGTTTATTTCCTTGCACATTCTAAAATGGTTTACGCAAGCGAATCATTAATAACAATAAATTCCATTCTTGATAGAGAAAAATATTTTTTTTCTCTATGATTTAAATAGTCACGGTATAAACGTTTTTTATTTTTGTCGATTGTTTTTTTTATTCATTTATTTGTTTTCATGTTAAAAGCTTTAGCCGACAGCATAATTGTCTCTGTGTTGTGCAAAAACATCTAAAAAATAAGATGGAAAAAAAAAATTTTCGAATGCATCAACTGATCAATAAAATTGGAATATCAAAAAATTGGCTTGCGCTACCCGATTTTTTAAATAATAATTTGGGTTTTTAGTTGATATTGACTAAAAAACGAAATTTACAGGCAAAATTCAGGCAACCACTTTACAGGAAATTTGATTCTTTACAAAAAAAATCCTCTTAGTTAAGTGGCTCAAGTTCTTCGTTCACGTGATATAGGGATTTTATTAACTTGTAAATAAAATATTTTTTTTTTAATTTGGCCAAATCCCTTTCAATTTTAATTTTAAATCAGTAAATAATTTTCTTTTTATTAATTTAACCCATTATTGAAAATACGAATGATTAAATTCGATAAGCTTTAGGAAAATTTTTGACAAATTTGAGTCTTAGTAAAATTACTACGGAAACTTTTGAAGAGTATTCGATTGCCGAACAAAATGCCGCAAAAGGTGACCCGATAACTTGAATACGGCTGAGCTATAGAAAATTTAAAAAAAATCCTAACTTTCCTATATATTTTAAATGCTAACTTCAAAATAAAATGTAAAGCACTGAAAATTAAAATTAAAGACTGAAACTTGCAGGGAATTTTTTTTTGAAACCTTAATAAAAATAAAACTATTAAACTTTTGAACATGATACTTTTAGCATTCAATGCAGGATCGCATGGAAAAGGTTTTTTATTTCAATTACTTCTATAAATATTTATTTCGCCTCAATAAAAACAAAAATATGTCACTTTTTTTATATTGAACAAAGGGTAAAACAAAAGGCGCTTTCATTTCAACTATAGCGTTTCAGTAAAATAATTCTCAGACTAAAGCTTATCAAAAAACACACACGTACTGTAAAAAATTTGAGGAGTAAACGTGGATTAAATCTGGACATATTTGTCATTCGTTTCTATAATTTCGATTTTTTTACAAAAACTTTCAAATGTAAATCTTAAAGGCTGCAATAAAAAAAAATATTTTTAAAAAATATCCATCCATTGTCTAAGCGATGAAAGTAAAGATATTGCTAGTAGATATATAAATTTGAATTTAAATTATTTGAGAAAATTTTTTAATTATAAACTCATGAAAAAGTTCTGTATATATCTAGTTGCTACGGAGATTGCGGATAAAGATTAAATTGCTGAGGTAAAAAAAAGAACATTGATAAGAAAAGTAAAATAAAAAATAGAATAATCACAGAAAGATATTGGATACAGAAGGAGTAAGGATGCAAAAATTGTAGATAGAAACTCATTACATAAAAAAATAAAAAAAGTTATTTAATACCAGGATTTCTTGGGTATTTTCACGTGGATTTGAATCTAAAGAGAATTATAAGAATTAATATAGATGTATATATATGAAAGTAAAAAAAAAAAAAAAAGAAATAAAGAGTAAAAAGGAAATGCAAATTAATCTTAGTTGAAGAGCAAATAGATAAAAAGTTTTCTTGATAACCCATAATATTTAAAATAAAATATAAGTTTGAGAGATATTAGTTTTTGAAGAAGTCTTTTTTGTGTGGCAAAATATTTAGAATTATTAATTTACAAAGTAAAAAAACATTATAAGAAAATTTAATTTAACAACTAAACAGCGGATTTCTGTTGAATTTAATAAGAATTATATTTTTTTAAATTTGAAACTTGTCATTTGTCAACTGCATTGTGTTATTATCACTATTAAATGTATTTCCACGGTTACATGAATTTTTGTCGTGTTACGAATAATAAGGTGTCAAGATTATACAACTCTAAAATTAAAAAAAAAGTTATTTTAATGATCACGAAAGTATTTTTAATGATCTACATAAAAATATAGAAATGTCTAAGTTGTTAAAATAATTTGATAAAAGTAATTTTATTAAAATTTTTTTTCGGATTAATTGGATAATTAAACTTAATATTGATGATAACTTTTTATAGTTGAAAAATAATAATAATAATA
This sequence comes from Microplitis mediator, assembly GCF_029852145.1. Classification (NCBI taxonomy): domain Eukaryota; kingdom Metazoa; phylum Arthropoda; class Insecta; order Hymenoptera; family Braconidae; genus Microplitis; species Microplitis mediator. The sequence continues at coordinate 7,585,159 of NC_079977.1, forward strand.
TTGAAAAAAAAATGAATTTTATATGATTATTTAAATGTTAAAAGTAAATATCTTACGTAGCATTTTTTAAAATTCAGTATACTAATATTTAAATACAAAAAAATGTAATAAAAAAAATAACTCAGCATATTTAGATCCACTTTTTTTTTTTAATAAAATAAAATATATAATATTATTTTTATCCACAAAAATAATTTTTATCTCTTAACAAAAATATTTTATTAAGTTCCGTGCATTGAAACTTTAAAATAACAATTTTCAGTAATAAAGCTCCCTAAGACCCCGTTATACTTTTATTTAAATCGATTAACGATCTCCCTATATTTTTTTTATACTGCAATAGAAAAAATATAGGGAAAAAATTTTTTTTACTATATTTATATACATGTATGTATCAAGTCAACGAGCTTTTTTTTTTTTTTTTTTTTTAATTTTTGATTTAACTAATTTTTCCAATGTCATTTCTCGTATGGCCAAAATTCTTGACCGTCAATTTTAAGTCACGAGTTTTTAAAAAACTAAAAAAATTTGAAATATAAATAGTAAAAAAAAATGATAAAAGATATTTGAATAATTTTTCAAAAAGAATTTTCTTGCTTCTTAAAATCTGAAAACTTATAGATTTCATTTTTTTAATACAAATTCTTTTATATTTATGAAATAGAACTTTTAGAGCAATAAATAAAAAAGCAATTCGAAAGGATTCAAAATTTAAACTATTTAATTTATATTGATTTCTCCTGCTTATGCTTGTCGATAGATTAAATCAATTAAAAAGTGCAAATTAATTAAATAAATACAGTAAAATATTAATACCGGAGTTTAAAAAACCGAAGGTATCCAAATCCTTTTTTTATTGATCGCTCTAAAAATTTTATTGTAAATGTAAAATAATATTAGGGCTTCACTCAAGATCGAGATTGTATTGGCCTTGTCTTGATCTCGTCTTGATTTGTCAAGACAAGACCAAGACGATATTATAGATCGCAATTCAAGACCAAGACCAATATCATTAAAAACATCTCGCTAAGTCTTGACAAGACATAAAAATACAATAAGTATACACTGAAAAAAAAAAAAAATACTGTTTTTAAGTATCTGTGTGTTTGAATCCTCCCGAGTAAATATTTGTTTAATCATAGTAAAAATACACTCCAACCAAGAATATTTTCTTAAAATAAGTATAAAAATTCTTAAATCAAGAAAATATTACTTGGTTGGAGTATATTTTTACTATGATTAAACAAAATATTCACTCGGGAGGATTCAAGCATGCACCCGTGCAAAAAAAATTTTGCTTCATTATGAATTTCATCATGAATTTGATAATCAAATTCAGATTTTGAAGCACCTAGGTGTAAGAACAAAAAATACAATTATGAAATAAAACATATTTATCTTATAATTAATTCAATATGAATCTAGTACTGAATTGATAATAATTATTATCAAATCCATCATGAATTACTCCTCTTCGTTGTCTTAATTTTTTTCGATTAAAAAATTTGGAATCTTCTTCAAAGCTAGGAATATACCATTTTTATAATGTACTTATCACTTGTTTAAAGCGAAAGGTAAGTTTTTAAAAATTACCCATTAAATTATTAGATTTCAGCTGTAGTAGAAAATTAGAGGATTTTTATAGCTAATTCATTTTCAAAGTCATATTTGTTTCAAAATCTGAATTTGATTATCAAATTCATAATGAAATTCATAATGAAGCAAAATTTTGTTTGCACGGGCAGATACTTGAAAACAGTATTTTCTTTTCAGTGTAAGTATATGAGAATTACTCGTACTAAGACTCCATACTTTAAGAAAGATTATTAATTAATTATAATAATGATTATTAGGTTAAAAAGTGAAAACATATTAGAAGTATTTAAAACGATCAAGTATATTTATATAAGATTCAAAAAATAATAAATTCTTCCTTTATTGAAAAAAAAATATTCAACTGTGTGTTGTGTGATGACTGATATTAAGAAAATTTCAGGTTGTTCAAGACCAAGACGAGATCTTGACAAGACAATACAAGACAATATTATTAATAACTTATTTTTCGAGATCGATGCAAGACTTACATTTTGAAGTCAAGATCAAGACGAGATCAAAGCTTTCGAGATCAAGACAAGACTTTCCCAATCTTGTCTTGTCTCGGCTCGAGTGAAGCCCTAAATAATATACATTTAAAAAAAGAAAATCGATGATATCGTATTTTTAAAAATCATGAAAATTTAATTTCGAACAAAAAAAGTAAATAAAAATTAAATAAAAGTACACCTTTTGATTTTTTTTCCATAACCTACATTTGAAGACACAAAAATACATCAGTAATTAATGTAATTGTCTTCTGTCTACTCAATGTCATGAATTTTTTATTTAGGTCAGTTCCTTATTTTTTTTTTTTTTAGATTTTCAAGAAATCCATAAGTTTCGAACTTACAACGACAGCGGACTAAAAGTAATCAAACACGGCCTTTTTTCAATACCCCAGCGGATCCGAATTACGATAAATTACCGTATTTTAGCGCAACATACCGTAACCCGGGTCAAAAATAAAACTTGATTTAGACTTGGTTTACCAAGTCGAAATTTGGAGCCGTTTTTTATAAGACAAACTGGACTTTTTTTTACGAAGATCTGAAATACATTGAGTTTTCGCCTTGGTTTAGACTTAACTGGCTTACTTAGTCACGATTTAAGACGAAAAAGTTGAAATCAAGTCGAAGTTGACTTGGTTTAGACTTATTCGACTTAAATTTTAAGACGAAAAAGTCTAAATCAAGTTGAAATTGACTTGATTTAGACTTATTTGACTTAAATAATTACTGTACTGCAAACAGAATTATTTTTAGAGCCTGTTAGATTATTAACATTACCTCATCTATATAAGTGCTTTAAGACCGAAAATGTAGTCGCCATCCCAGTTGATAGTTTAATATCTGTTTGTTTTTGTATTAACACAGGTAATCAATTATTTATTGCTGAACCAGTTAATAATTATGAAAATGAATAAATTAAAATTTTTTTTTTTTATTGTATTATAACTAATAAAAATGGCATAAATAAAATTATTTTATAAATAAAAAAACGTCTTACCATTAATTTTTATTAGTAATAATTAACTTATATTATAAATTAGTTACATAACGATTAATTAATTTTATTAACGTAATAAACATATTTTACACTAAAAAATACAACTTGCTTTGAACTAGGTTGAGCAAGTCTAAAGTAAGGCGAATAAATATCTTTTTTCGACTTGGTTTAGCAAGTCAAAAGTAAGGTGAATGACTATCGTGCTCGAAGTTAAGACGAATAAGTTCAAACTAAGACCAAAAAATACGAATAAGTTGAAGTAAGTCGAAACTAAGATGAAAAAAGTTCAAAAAGTTGAAAAAAATTAAATTTAAGTCGAAAAAGTCGAGATCTTATCGAAAAATCGTCGGCAAATCCATAACTTCAAAAGAAAATAAGGCGAAGCGAGCCTGAATCAAGTTTTATTTTTGACCCGGGAATTTACTGTAAATTTGCCGCCTTGCACGGTAATTTACGGCAAAATGCGGTAATTTACGTTATAATACGCGCAATGTACCATAATTTATAGTGTACAGAAAAATTATCGTAAAATGCGGTATTTTACTCTCTAAATCTGAAATAGTGAAAACCACTGAAAAATAGTGTATATACACTATTTCACAGCTATAAGTATACCACTTGGTATACTTATAGCTGTGAAACAGTGAATAGTCACTGATTCAGATTTAAAGAGTACCGTAAAGTACGGCATTTTAACGTAAAATACCGCAGTATTGCCGCACATTTACAGGGAATTACCGAAATTTGCCGTAGAATGCGGTATTTTACCGTAAACTACCGTTAATTGCCGTAATTTTCCATAATTCGAATCCGCTAGGGTATACTGACAATAACCGATAAAAAAATCTGTGTATCGGTTGATCCTGTGGGCCAGCCCCAAAATTTCCCGCTTAACAAGTTCGAAAACATTGTTGAGAATACATTTTCGAGCTCGAAAGTACTTTTGTATGCCGTTTTTGTATGTTGTTTTTGAAAAAAAACGTTTCTTACTATTTTTTCTCCAACGATATCGCTCAACAGAATTGACCGATTGAGACGGTTAAGGTGGCGATTGACGCGTTATTGAGTTTTAAAGCTGATCAGATTTGAAAATTGATTTATCCAGTTGTTTTTGAGAAATTAAAAAAAACTAAAAAACAATTTGTTTTTAATCCTTTCGTTAACGGTTTCTCTTGAACGAACAAACCGATTTTGATAGTTAAGGTGGCATTCGACGCGACTTGAAGTTTTAGAGCTGATTAGATTTTGGAATCACCCGACTAGAATTTCTTCCTGATTTGTCTGAAGTACCATGAGGACCTTATTAGGTTAATATAAGGTTTGCCTTATTAGGGCAAACCTGACAAGTTCCTTGTCAGGACCTCGTCAGGATATCCCTATTCAAAAAAAAGTTATTTGTCATCGGGTCAACCTGACAAGTTCCTGATCAGGACCTCGTCAGGATATCTCTATTAAAAAAAAAAAGTTATTTGTCATCGGGTTAACCTGACGAGTTCCTGATCAGGACCTCGTCAGGATATCTCTATTGAAAAAAAAATTTTTTGCCATCGGGTCAACCTGACGAGTTCCAGATCAGGACCTCGTCAGGATATCCTTATTCAAAAAAAAGTTATTTGTCATCAGGTTAACCTGACGAGTTCCTGATCAGGACCTCGTCAGGATATCTCTATTAAAAAAAAAAGTTATTTGCCATTTGATGAAGATATCCTGGTAAGGACCTGATAAGGCAATCCCGATAAGGACCTCATGGGTCTTAAGCGTTACATCCATATCAGGATCCTCGTCAGGATACCCTGATCGGGACCTTATTTGAAATAAGGTTAACTCGATAAGGACCTCGTCAGGCCCTTATGAAAAATTCTAGTCGGGCGCAATCCATCGAGCACATTAAAAGTTATCTAAAAAAACGTTTTTAAAAAAATTTTATTTTTGGAATATCTCCGAACGTACCCTACCAATCATGCTCAAATTTTCATAGCTTGTAGAAATTAACAAGCAGCGTCGAATGTCACCTTGACGACCGAAATCGGTTCACCCGTTCAAAAGTTAAAGATATTTACATACGTACGTACGTACGTACGTACATGCATACATACATACATACATACATACACTCGGGCATCATCTTGAAATTAGTCAGAATAGCTTTCTAGAACCTCAAAACGTCAAGATCTGATAGAAATTTGATATTCGAAAATCGAACCGAAACCAATAACTTGCCGAATTTTTGAAAATTTTCAATTTTTTTATCGGGAAGTTAAAAATAATCCAAATCGAAAAATTATATACATAATATATAAATAATTTTTTATTATGTCTCCTAATAGCCTTTGAACTCAAACTTTATTTACATAATTTTTTTCTTTCAACCCAAATACATAACAGATTTTAAATTTTTCTTGCTCGGATTATTTATTTATCTAGCATTTAAAACAAATCTCTCGAATTAGTATAGATTACACTGATTAAATAAATAAGATAATCTTCGTTAAGTGAAAAAAATCTATATTCATTCACAATGACGTCAACTTGAAAGCTTTAAAAATTATTATTAGAAATATCTCAAGAATATAAAATAAGTTTTATGCAGGTCACCATCTACCATCTTTACTAACTTAAATTATAAATGTTCTTGAAATAAATTCAATTAAATATTCACATTACATATTATGTATATATAATAACTAGATAAAACCCATGAAACAATTAATAATTAATTATCAAAATGATTAATGCTGTTATCATTAAATGATGTCCCTCGGGCATTTTTATCATAAAATTACCCACAAAGAGTTATAAATTAGTTAAAAAAAAAAAAAAACTATTTATTAAAGTATGAAAGCTATTTTATTGATAACAAAAAAAAATAAAATAATAAAAACTAAAAGCGTATGGAACGTTAATAAGGCAATTCCCGTGGGTATAAGACTCTGCCGTCAGTTGAGAGAATTTCTAACCCTCTAAAGCCTCCGCCGTATCGATTGTCCAGTGGTGTAAAAATATTACCCCGAGGCGACGAGCCGACTGGATGAACTTTTATTCTTTTTTTAGATTTTTTTCTCCCTATTTTTCATTGACTTAATAATTGTATCACAAACCTTTATAACTAATAATAATAATTAATATTAATATACATTAATACCCACACAATTTATCACCATTTATTTTATTACTTTTTCTTTAGTACATTTTTTTTTTTAAATAACTTTTTTCTACGGCGCTTTTTTAGCTGGTACTGCAATGTCGTTAAGTGCAATTAATTAAAGTCTTTCCCACGAGTGTCGTTGAGTCTTGGACAGAGGAAGTGTCTCAAGTTGCGGGGGCCAACGAGACCCTGCTGACAACCTCCACATTCCACTAGCCACTCTTCAACAGCTTTAATACATTCATCGTTAACAACATCACCAATTCCGATTATATTGTAATTTATATCACCACTAGACTCTTTAATTCTTCTTATAAAATTCATTACAATGTCTCCATTTCCTACTTCATCTCCATCTCTCCCTCTACTTTCATCTTTATCTTCAACTTGTTCCTTCCCCTCTTGATATATTTCACTCCCTTTTGGTTCAACATCTTCATCTAGTAATAACGACGATGATAAACTTGATAAATCTCTATTTTTTTTACCCTCACTTCATAAGTTTCATAGATCCCTTGGAAAATATTTTCAAGACTCAACTTCTCTTTCATGTCTGCGTACACGTCTTTTATTATTTTCTCTTCTTTTAACATCTCGACCTTATTCTCTTTCTCTTCTTCTTCTTCTTTTTCTTCCTCTTCCTCAGTCACTGACTTTTTTTTTCTTTACCCTCACCCTCTAGTTCCACCTGCTCTAACTTCGTATGGTTCTCTAGCTCTGGTAAAACCCACCCTACGTCTAGTTTTTCTTCACTTTTACCATCGCTCTCTTTACTAACACCATCATGTACACCCACATTCTGTTCTTCCTGACGTTATTAGTTTCCCAAAAGACAAATCGATTAAAAACTTAAACTTAGACATTCAAAAAAAATGATAAAAGTATATAAAAAACTTTTTGTTTAAACTCTTTATACATATGTACATTATCGGTAGATATATGTATATATGTATACAAAGCTAATGGTTACACACCTTTGAGCAAACTTTTGTTGAACTATAACCGTTTGACTTGTTCACATAACAATTACTCATTGACTGTATACTCAAGACTATTACGCTGAGTTTTTCTCTTTTTAATACTTTTATTATCAGTAATATCGTCTTTCTTAGTATAAGCGTATTTTTGTTGAGTATGAGCAGTTCTTTCGTCAACAACCATAACCCCGAGCTCTTTCTCATCAGCTTTGACAACGTCCAAACGAGCAAAACATTTCATATCACCCCTGCTTATCTCCGCTTGTGTCACAGTACTTTCTTTTACGCTTGAGCTCGAGGCGACGTCACAAACACGCTGATTGCAAGTCTGTATTGTATTGGATGGATTTTTATTAAATAACCCAATTTATTAAGACCTTTTTTATCTTAGTAATAATTTTATTAATGTAACTTGTAAGTCTAAGTGAAGGTTTAAATTGTTAATATTTTTTTTCCTCAAAAATTTTTCGTTTAGAAAATGAGTAAAATGAAGTAATCACTAAAGTTTTTTTTTATTGTTCATTTTTTAAATATTATTAATCCAAAAGTTTTATTAATCTTGTAAATATGCAGGCGTTTAAATTTTTAATTTGTAGAAGGATTGAAAGTTTTTAATTATTAGGGCACTTTTTTATAATTTTACAATTTTAATTCAAAAAGTATAGAGTCGCAGAATTATTTTGTTTGAAAATTTATTAAAATTTTGGTGATGTAAAAAAATGTACTAAAATATTTTTATTAATTTTTGAATATCAGATTTAAAAATATCTAATTATTTTTATATTGAAGTCTGTAATTCTAGTTTGAAAATTAATATCTCAAGAAGTATTATATCCTGTATAATAATCTTTTTCAATTCTTGAGCAAGTCTGCTCTCAAGACCGATAGGTGCAAGTGTCTTTTTCTACGCATGTGTCTTGCTGCAGATACTTGTGACCAGATTTGAATTGAAAGTCTAGTGCAAGCCTTACACAAGAAATTCGTGCCAGATAACTCAATTCTGGAGGAAGACTATAGTTGAAAATAGTCGCGCATGGCTTGCTCAAGATCTGCTCATGGCTCAGAATTGACCTTGAGCCTTGAGCAGATCTTAAGCAAGCCATGCGTAAGTACCTTCTGTAAGTTACTGGTGCAAGAAATGCGTCAGATATTTTTTCATTACACCGTGTTCAAGATATCTTTAATATTCTTGCGTACGATACCATGAGCAAGCCATACACAAATCTTGGCATAGGTTTCTTGATACACGATCTTGCGGAAGACACATACGTAGAAAAAGACACTAGCAGCTAGGGGTCTTGCTCAAGATACTTACTCCAAAATCTTGCTCAAATACGTGTTACTAATGGGTTGAAGATGTAAATTTAAACTTTATTTCAAAATCTAAATCAAATTTTTGGCTATAATTAACAAAATGTTTTTATTAGTTTTCAAGAAATAAATTTATGAAGAAGTGAAAATTTAAATACTTTTTAAATACACCCATGCCAAAAATGAAACGAACAGAAAAATTTTAGAATTTTTTAAGTGTTTTTTGCAAGGCTGTAACTTCGTGAAAAATAATCATATCGAGATTTGAAAAAAACATTTTATTGCTTGAAATCTCTAGTTTAGGTGCATTTTGATCGAAAATTTCTTAGAGTCACGGCTACTGCGCATTGAAATTCTGTATTTTTAATCAAAAAATCGTAATGAAGTTAATCTTGTTTTTCAAAATTTTAGCCTTAACTTCAGTTCGAATTAAAAAAAAAAATTTTCAAAAATGTCTAATAAAAAGAAAAACATCTCGAAGTGTTTATATTGACATTGAATTTTTTTATCTCCATTTTACTTCGTCTTTTCCAATTGAAAACAATTGCCAATAAAAATATTACATCTAATACACTTTATTCTTTATTGTCAGAATAATAGAAATACCTGACTTATGCAAACAGATTTCAAGAAGACCCCGGAGATTGAACTCGTAAAAAGCATTTTATCTCTATCTTTTTTCAGCATCTTATTCTTCGTCTTTATCTCCTCCCCCGGTTTATTCTTCTTCAGTAATAGTGAATGTCTCAACAGCTTGTCAGGAATTTTGAGATTTTCAGAAGTACTTTCGGGATTTTCACTGGAGCAATCGAGTCGTGCTAGATAACCATAGATGCTGAGCATTGTCGTGAGTGGTATCATACAAGATCCACCTTCAGATTCCTCCGTAAGCAGCTCACATACGTAAATCATCGTTTCTTTGAGATTCTGTATTATGTACGCCAAATAAAATTTTTTCAACATAATCCCGACAGTATCTCTATTAATCGGTATTCAGAATATGCGACTATTGACAAACTAAAAATATTTTTTTCTTTTTTTAAGTTTAATGACTTAAAACTATAAAACGTTTTGACATGAAACCTTCACCATCATTCGATGCAGAATCGCTTGGAGAAGGTTTATGACTACTCATTATCTGAAGTTCATCAACGTTTACTACACAGTTAGAAATTTTGCGTATTTGTGTTGAAAAATTATTAGGTTAAATTTTTTGTGTTGATTTTTAACACAGAAATCTGTTAATTCAACACAAACCGTTTGTGTTATTTTACTTTAACAGATTTCTTATGTTAAATGATTGAAAAATCTAGAATGTAACACATTTCTTGTATTATTCGAAAATTAACACAAAATTTGTGTTGTTTGACTAAGCGTTTTCGCGCGATCCTTTATTACTACAACCAAGCAAAGCATTGTAGCAGCATTGTCTGCAGGGAAATTTGGATTATAATTTACTTACAATTAAATATATACATTTTACGATTAAATTTAGATAACTTTCATACCTTTTTGACCTGGTTCAATTGTTCGCTAAATTGACATAAGTTCTACTAAGGGTAGATCAGTATACTTGAGTTGGTTAGGTTATGCGCTTATGTTTATTAGTTGATTTTAACACGAAAAATGTGTTAAATTTACACAAATTTTCAGTCAAAAGAACAGATTTTATGTGTTCAATTTCATTTAACATAAAATTTGTGTTAAAGATCAACACAAACGCAATGTGTTAACTTAACACAAAAATTTGTGTAGACCGTTTGCAACAGACGATTTGTGTTGAATTTAACACAAAATTTCTAACTGTGTAACTTTTTTCTTAGATTGCTTTTATAAATATTTATGTCGCGCCAATAAAAACGAAAGAGTTCACTTTTGTTTCTCTCTACTGATTCGAAATTTGGAGCGAATGTTCCTTATCTCCATAAGTATACGCCATGATGCAGTTTTTTTCGAAAATAATTTCTGGAAGGGGGTTGCTAGGACGTCAAAGATAAAAATGCTCCTGTTTTTTAACTCTGATATCTTATGGACTTGAACTTTGGAACATTTGTTTGTTGTCGTTTTACTTAAAAGAATCCGCTATTACTTAAGAATTGTTTTTTTTTTGCAATTTATTTTATCCTCTTAGATTAATTTTGCAATATCCATTCTGACTAGATGTTTACATAAGTGAAGGAACCGTTTTACTAAAATTGTAAGTGTGTGGGATTTATAACTATACAATGCGTTTTTTTATTTTCGATACCTCTTTTTGTTCTTTCCCGCAAGAAAAAATGTATATCCCGGCAAAATAGTATATATCCGGCTTATATCTTTAGTATTGTCATATGTATGTTATTTTGCCAGGATATATTTCCGGATATATATTTTTTCGTATGGGTTCAGGAGTTTCTTTTTGCAATATTCGTTTTTTGTAATTATAAATGTAATCTAAGAAATATCTCGACCATATTCCAAGTCGATTGGATTTATAGTTGCAACACTTGAGTTTTTTCAAGTTTGACGTCTCCTCTTACCCTTTAGAAATTTATTTTTACAATATCCCTTCTTAGTTAATATGATTGTAGTTTAAGAAAGTTCCCTACCGAATTTAAAGTCGGTTGGACTTATAGTTAAAAATAATATTTGATACCCGATAAACTTGCGTTCAGCGATGCAGGCGAGTGACGGCAAATATATATGTATATATTAGGGTGTGCCAATAAAATCGACCATTTTTTTTTTAACTACCGAGAAATTTATAGTACATTGAAAAAAATAATTTCATAATAACCAGAGCTCTAAAGACGTATTGAATTCTTGATAATGCTGATCGCATTTTTCAATTTTCCAACTATTTAACACAGAAAATAATTTCCTGTCAGGCTTTTTGATGTATTACCATGTCAAAATAATGTGCTACGAAATTATGCATGACTAATTTTTAATTTAAGTAAAAATTTTAATATTATCCAAAAATTCAAATAAAGAAATTTGTTGACTATTCATTTCTTTGCAAAAAATGTATTATTGATTTAATATAATATGTAATTAGGTAATTATGACTTTAATCATGATCAGAAAATTATTTTTATTCGAAATATAAAATGATAAATAAGAATTCACTTATAAAATTTTTTGTTTGGAATACTCTCAAATTTTTTAATTAAAATTTTTGACATCGTTGACTTTTTTGCTGCGTCAAATATTGGAATAAAAAATTGAAGTGTTGAGGACTGCAGTTTAAAAATTATCAAAGAGAGCGCTTTGAAGTTCAGGACTCTATTTGTCGAGTGTTGAATTCTCTATGAAAAAATGTCATGTGCTGTTTAGTAATAAACTAAGTCTGACATTGTAATACATCAAAAAGCCCAGCGGGAAATTAATTTCCATGTTAATTATATAGGAAATTAAAGGCTGCAATGATCACTATAAAAAATTTAATATTAATAACTCAAATTTTCAGAAATATTTTTTTTTTAGTATACAAGTTTAAAATTTTTTTTTAGTACACCCTAATTTATATATATGTTTATTTTTATCTTTATTTAGGAAATCTTTATTTAAAATATTCTCAAGTTATTAATATGAGTTATTATTTAGTGGGGCTTACGGAACCAAAAAGACCACAGGCAACTGCTAGAAAGCGATATAGATCCACTTGGCGTCTGTCTTGATCATTTAAAAGTCTACCTATCATCAAGATCTGATAGAGAAGTGTATCCGAAAGACCGATGCCCTGCCACTGTACTAGTAGACGATCCAAGGCCACTTTGCTGTTTGCTCGGCCAAATTGATTGAGAAGGGTCTTCAGGTAACGCGGTGTCAGTCCTGTAGGATGAGTGAAAGGCGGATACTCAAACCGTTCCTGTTATGGTACAAAAATAATTCACTTTTGGGCTCGCTTCGGGCTTTCATTTATTATTTTATCCTTATGTGTACTAAATCTCACCCGAAATTATAATTTTTAATTTTTAATTTGAATTTTTTTAATCATTATTATTGATATAATCATTATTGGTTAATAATTTTTATGATAATTAATTCATGAATCGTTGAATGAGTACTTGAAAACAAGCACTTGAGACTTGAGAGATGAATTAATTTGTGAGTGTTGAAATACTCTTATACTAAGGGGTCATTCTACTATTAAATATCAAATAAATTTTTCTGAGATCGATATCGTGAAAGCGGATTATATGAATTCGTTTACTTGTTTGAATTAATAACAATTTGTACACGTGTTTTTTTTTTTTCGGCGTAATTGGAGCTGTCATTACGAATATCATATTGAGTTTCGCTCTAGCTTATAAACTATCGGGCTTATGTGCAAATTGATAGATACTTTTTTTTTAGAAAATTTAATTTCCTACAAAATTTTTCTGTGTCATTTTTACCGTAACTTTAATAGTTTAGTCAGAATTTTAATTGAAAGACGCCCGAAACTAAAATTGAGTTTTTGATAAAAATTAAAAATTAACTTTGATAATTACTAGCTTCTAAACTATCGGACATACACGAAAATTGATAAGGTTTGTTACTTGAGGAAATTTAACCCGAGTCGAAGAATTGATTCTCTGTAAATTTTTTTGATTCTTCTCTGTTTTTCACAACTAAAGAGGACCAAAGGAGAATTCAACGAGATACTACGTTCTCATTCAACTCCATATAATTTTGATTGACAAAAGACAATATAGTAATTTTAACTAAATTCAAAACAAAATAGAATTTTTTTATTCTATTTGCAGTTTTTGGTTCAATCATTTTGGCGATCCCGGGATAATTAGTTATTCGAATAAGTGAATTTTTAATCGAGTTAGAAATTTTTAATTCAGAGAAAAAACACTAGGCTTATCGACGACCACACAACGCTTTAGTGGGATTCGAACCCTGGACCCTACGAATGAAAGACCGATGCTTTAACGACTAGGCTACACTACCAATAGCGACTACTACGTTTAGTTGTGCTACATAGGATTGAAAGAAGACATCCGCTTTTAAGTGGATTTTTTGAGAACGAAGGAGAATCAAAAGCGAATCATCGTCCATTATTTTCGGTTCCGAGAATTAAAAACTTTGGATAGAGAACTCAAAACAGCTTAAAGAGAATTAAAAAGCAAAAAAAAAAACAATAATACTCTCTAAACTTGAAATAGTTTTCACTGTTTTTCCCAGTGACCAACTAATTCACTGAAAAAAAATGAATTTTACGTATAAATAGTGAAAATTTTACTTTTTACACAGTATATTTAAAACATTACTTTTTAATAAGTAATTATCATTAGAACTATTTACTACTAATAACTACAGTGAATTTCAATGTTTTCATAAGTGCATCATTTCACTGGGTAAATGAGTGTACATGCACTAATTCCAAGTGGCCGACTTTTAGCTGTGGCAAATAGTGAATATACACTGTGAATTAGTGATAATTAACTATTTCAAGTTTAGAGAGTAGAATGTAAGAGCATAAAAAAAAATCTAAGAGAAATCAAGAAGAATCAAAAACATAATTTTAAGAACTTGAGAGAACCAAAAGAGAATTAAAACTTCGACTCGGGTTAATTTCCTATAAAATTGTTCTGTGTCATTTTTACTGTGACTTTAATAGATTAGATCAAATTTTGATTACTAGAATAAAAATTATCAATATTAATAATTAGAGCGACATTCTTTTTTAAATAAAAAAAAAAGTTTTGACGTTTTAATAAGAGGTTAATAACAGACCTTGACTGGTGGCAGTTGATTATTAGCAAGTGCGCGAAAATAACACGCAGTCCATTTAAGAAGATCATAAGGCTGCGTACGTATAGCGGCTTTAGCGTAGGATTTTAAAATACCCGGAAATGTTCCCGGTATATTTATTTGATCTGATGAATAAATATGTCGACTAATCCCTGACATTTTTAAAATCTATAATTTACTTTCTTCGGTCTCTGGCTTTCTGCCAAAAAATTATTATTTTATCACCCTCATTTTTATATAAATAATTATTTTTTTTGTATTTTTCAAGTGTTGATTTTTTCAATAAAAGTTAATAAGCATATAAGACTCATTGTTAAGATTAAAGTAAAGAGTTAAGGGTTATAGTCTGTGGAACTAAAGAGTACTACTCGTGCTGACTTGCACCCTCGCAACCCTCACAAGCCCTTACAACACTCTAGTGCATTTTTTTTTCTTACTAGCCCTCTCCGACGTTAACAATTGCCTTGCACACTATACCTAGGTGTCCCAAGAGGACCTCCGAAGACTTGAGATTCCAAGGAGTCTACTGTACCAGAGAGTATAGAGACAAGAGTATAAAAAAAAAAAGTAAGAAATAAAAGAAAACTTGAAATGGAATATTAAAAAAAAATTTAATAAAAAAATAAAAAGAAATAGCAATTCATTTAAGGGGTTTTAAGCGAACAATTTCACGGAGATTTTCATGTAGATTATAGACATTAGCAGCACTAAAGCCCGCTATTAAATAGTTTTTATAAAAAAAATTAATTAAGATAAAAAAGGTTAAGGAAATTAAGATAATGTTGAGAGGAGGGGCAAAAAATATTTATTAGTTGCATTGAGGTCGTAAAGAGTTTAAATTTAGTATATAGTATGTATATATCTTTGAGTGTTCAGTCAAAGAGCCCATGGATGATAAGTGAGAGATGTTGAAAGTCGAAGTGCTCGAGCAATTAGACTTGCTAAATTATGCCTTCGCTGGATTTATCAAGCACCTCGTTTTAAAGCTCTTCTATTTCAACCGGAACATCAAGAGACTTTGTAACGATCTGGAGTTTTGCAAACGTTTTATTGTTCAAAGTTTAGATTTTTTTTAATCATTATTTTTTTTTTGTTTTATTATAAATTTATTTTATTAAAATTTTGGAGCGTATGATTTTCAAAAATATATTATATTTTGAAATTTTGGAGATGAAATTTTAAAATTGATATTAATTCAAATTATGAGTTACATATCTTCTATTTGTCGTTAAATTTTTTTTAAATTTTTTAGCTCTAATTAAAAAAAAAATTGATGTAAATACGTCAACGTTTTTTTTTCAATAAATTTCTTATAGTGAAGTAAAAGTAGAATTTTGATGAAGTATATAAATTATGAATTTTAAATTGACAAATTAAAAATTCCAAATTTATTAAATATTTGAATTTGTCACTAAAATTTTTTTGTAAACATTTGACCACAATTTGAAAAGAAAAATTCATAAAAATATTCTAATTAATATTTGTAAAATAAATTTTCGAACGTGAAGTAAAACATTTAATTTTTAATTATTAAAACTATACTCAAAATTTAACAATTATTAACTTACGATCTACCAAAACTACTCGTGCTTGCAAGCATGTATTCTACATTTTAGTTAAAATACAATAAGAATTGTTTCAAATCTCAATTACTGATTAAGAAATAAAATTTTTGAAAATATTATTTTAAAAGGTTGAAATTTGCTAGTTAAATTTTTTACTTAAAATTAAAAAATATAAAACATGAAAATTTATCAGTTTTTTGAGCTTTTACTCCAAATTTTGTTTTACTTTGAGTTGTGTTAAAAAAAAATTTATTAAAATATCTTGATGCCATTCTCAGACAGTACCCCCCACTTTTTTAAAAATTTCAATAACTTTCAATTGTCATAAACGTATAAAAATTTGATCAATTAATAAAAAAAAAAAAAAATTAACCATTAATTAAAAAAAGAACAGTTTTGCTGATGTATAGATTTTTTAAAAAATTATTTGCAGTTAATTGGGAGTTGAACGAAATTCGTCAAATAAATTTCAGTAAAATCTTTATGTCAGTTTTATAATTCGAATTTTCAAATTTTGTAGGCTAAAATTTATTTAACAAATTTCGTTTAACTCCTAATTGATAACAACTACAAGTAATTTTTTTTAATTAATTAATAAAATTTTAATACAGTTATATGACAGTTGAAAGTCATTACATATTTTTAAAAAGTGGGGGCGGGGTACTGTCTGCGAATGACCTTAATAAGTTCTTATCAAATAATTTTCAATAAAAATAATCTCCAAATTAAAATCCTTTGCTAGTTTATTCCGTTAAAAGTAAAAATTTTTTCCTTCATTTCCAAAAATAAAATCCATTAAAAAAGTAATAAATTATTATGTCATTGTAAAGTAAAAAAAATCATTAATATGCCAATAAAGTTTCTGGCACTTTTATTCAAAGAATCGGAACGCATCCGCTGAAAAAATCACAATATTCATCGCAGGTATTCTTCAATGGATATATGTGGAACACGTCTCTCTATATATCTCTCATACATCTCTCTATATATATATTAATATAGACATACCTACATACACATACACATATATATATACATTTATTATATATGCAAAATATAGTGATAATAGTACACATCTATATATAAATGAAAATATAAAATAAATTTATATTTTATATTCAAAAAAGTCGAGGATGAAAAACGAAAATATCTTTCTATATATTTATATATACTTCTATATTGAAAAAATAAACCATAAAGATCAAAGGGAAAATATAAGAGAGGCTTTTGAAGTGAGTAAAACACGTAAATAAAATGATGAGTACCAAGGATGATGCAAGCTTCGTAAGAGATAAAAACCCAGAAAAATTTTTCTATATCCTTAATACAAATTCATATGTATGTGCATGCATGCATGCATGTATGTAATGTGTACATAACTACAGCATGTAAGAGAAAAAAAAAATATTGTACAGTAATAAGAGAAACGTTGAAAAATTTAGAGTCTGAAGTAATAGCGGCGCGACTGCGGTTACAAGCTATTTCACGCCTTTTTTTTCGCTTCTTCAAACCTCGCTTTTTTTTTTTTTTTTTTTTTTATTTCTAGTTGTTTTAATTTTTTTTTTATTTAGCGCTATTCGTTCTTGACCTTTTTTACGGAGTTAACACGTGATAATCCTGTCGTACCTGCAGTATATTTATTTATTTTTATTTTTCTATATAAAATAAAAATAATTTTTTTTAATATTTTAAATTTATATGAAATCTGTGAAGCGAATACACGTGAAATTAACGAACGTATATACGTACAGTATAATCGCTTTTATTTTAACGTTTTATTATCGCACTTTATTTTATGTACATGCAAAATAAAATTTAAAAACAAAAAGAACTAAATTAACGAAATAAAATAAAAATATAAAAAAAAAAAAAAATAGGATGAGATTATTGGAATCCCTGGGAGTTTTGTGATGATCGAACGTGGAACGATGTGTGGACTCGATGAGTACGAGGGAATGAGTATGAAGAGGAGTGAGGGTGAGGGAACGAAAGAGAAGAGAGAGGAGAAAAGAGAAAAGAGTAGGATATAAAGAATTTCCCGATAACGAAAAATCTCTCGTTCACATCGCGATGAAAAGTACATTGGAGATAAAACGAGAGTATTATGAAGAGAATTGAGGGATGGAGTAAACGAAAAAAAAAAAATATATAATAATCATGGTAATCATTATGACAAACACAAAAGATAGAAAAACTTTTCTCGTTTACTTTTTTCAGATCGAATTGCCAGTTTTTTTGTCTTTGTTATTTCTAGAGAATGTATAAATTTTTAATATATAAGGGGTGAAATGGACATTTTATATTTTGCTTTGGAGATTTTTTTTTTTGTTTTTATATTTTAATGAATTTATTATAATTTCGACGTCCTGCTTTCATATAAAACTACGATTTTAAAATAATTTATTGTTAATATTAAAGTGATAGTTAATTAAATATTTGCTTTAAGGGCATTCTCAGTCAGTGCCCCCCCCCACTTTTTAAAAATATTAAATGACTTTCAACTGTCATGAACGAATTAAAATTTTATTAATTAATTAAAACAAAAAATCAAAACTTTAATTTGAAAAAGTACAACGTAGTCGTAATTTCGTCGAGATATAAAATTAAAAAAAAAATTACTTACAGATGTTATCAATTAAGAGTTAAACGAAATTTGTTAAATCAATTTTAGCTTACAAAACTTGAAAATTCAAATTATAAAATTGACAAAGATTTTACTGAAATTTATTCTGCCTGACTCCAAATTGATATCAACTGTAAGTAATTTTTTTTTAAATCTATATATCAGCGAAATTGCGAGTACGTTGTCCTGTTTTCAAAAAATACTTCAATTTTTTTTTAATTAACTGGTAAAATTTTGATACGCTTGTAAAAGTTGAAAGTCATTGAAAGTTTTCAAAAAGTGGGGGCACTGTCTGAGAATGGCCTTAAGATAAAAAGTTTATAATTTATCAAATAGACTCAAATTAATAATTATGGCTAAAATATTGAATTGACAAAAAAATTACCAGACATCGTTTGTAAAGAAAATTTTGTCCATAAAATAGTTTCAATACATTTTTCTTGTATTTTTAATAGTTTAGCTACAAATTAAATTTAAAAAAATTCAAAATTTCTATTGAGACACTTACATTTACGGTTTCTGATTTTTAATACAAAATTCTGATTTAATTATCATAGAAACCACAAAAAAGTGATGAAATAATTTTATAAGTACACGCAGAGAAATATTTAGTAAAATTACCCAAAAATTTTGATACTGTGAGGACATGTGGTAAATATATAAATTTTTCCCATGCACATTGTCAAATGTACTACTCGATAGCATGTAAATGAAGTGCAATTTCTACACGATGAAAAAAAAATACCAACTATTACCATCTTGCAAAAGGGAATGATTACCATCTGTATGTGATAATCATTATCATGCTTTTATGTTAACTATTCGTTTCTTGTATATTAATACAGTAGAATCTCCCTAATGTGACTCTCCGTAATGTTACACTCTCTCTAAATTTAACAAGATTCTCTCCCTAATGTTAACAATCCTGTCTCCCACTACGTTTTTTCACGCAACCAATCAAAAAAAAACTTAGTGGCGGGTAATTCAAATCTTTCCGTTTGCACCTATACGATTAAATCCTAACCTAAAAAAGATTTTTTTTTCGTACATCACGCATTTTGACTGCGCAGACCTGCGCACATAAGACACGAGTATTGGTATGGTGGGGACGATAGGATTTGTTAATATTACGGAATGGTCCTGGACAGGAGTGTTAACATTACGGAGATTTTACTGTAATTACTATCGCCGATAGTAATAGTTACCGCCTTGATAGTAATATTTCTTATATCTGAAAAATTTTTAATTTAGACTCTGAGATAGTAATGATTACCATCACAGATAAGAATGGTTACCATCTCCGATAGGAAAAATTAACCTAAAAGAATAAACCATTAAAATGTGAAGATGGGAATAGTTACATCGTTCTCTTTTAAATTTGAAACAGTGAAAATAGTGACTATTCACTGTTTTCTAGTGAAAAGTATGTCACCAATTCAAACAGTGGTATATTTTTCACTAGCAATAAGTGACTATTCACTGCCAAATAGTAATTGTCACGTGATTTTCACTAATTCGTTTTTAGAGAGTTAAGATGAGAAGTATCACGACTTTTTTTTCGGCGTGTACTAACAACAGTAAAAATTTAGTTACTGGCTAGATGTCCTTACAGTACCAAACTTTATGGGTAATTTTTACTCAAAAATTATATGCGTATAATTGAATTTTAGTAACGAAAAAGTGTTGACTGATTTTCATGTAAATTTATCAATTTTAATGTAAAATGGTTCTTTTTAAAATATTTAATAAAATTTAAATGATCGTTTACATTTTGGAGTTGAAATATTAAATTATAAAAAACTGATTAAATTTGTATATTTATTGTAAATTGTGTTTTAATCTCGAATAAAAACTCATAAATTCAAAGTTAATAAATTTATTTACTTTAAATTGAATAAATAATATGACGCGACGTTAATTTCATTTTTAATGACAAGTCGCGACGTCTACAAATTATATTTATTTATTTTATATTTTTTAAGTGTCAAAACCTCAATGACATAGACAATATATATAAAAAAAAAAAAAAAAAAAATATATATATATGTTTGAACCTAATGTCAATATGGTCAACAGATTGATTGACTGCGGGGCTCTACACACACTAATCGTCGTTAAACATCCCCCTGTTGGCACAAAGAGCTCACGAACAAATTGATCGAGAGTAAGAGAGGATGATAAAAGGGAGGATGAGGAGGTTGAAGAGGGGCTAGTTGAAGAGCATCACTGGGGAGTGTACAGAGAGGAGTAAGGAGTAGGCAAAAGAGAATGATAGATGTTACAGAATTGAAAGGGCGAATGAGAAAGAGACTAAACGATAAAGCTACAACGCCAATCGACCAATTTGTTGAACCAGTGAATCTATAAATTAATTATCTGCCCAGCAAACTCATTCGTACGATTTAATATCATTAGTATTGATTATTATTTTTCATTGTCTAGGGAAATATGATATGACATAATTTTTTTATTTTCCTTAAATCACTATCTCTTTTTTCACTGGCACATTCTATGACTTTTTAAATTTCATTTTTCGGGAATTAAAATATGATAATTTGTATAATTTGTGGAATAATTAATTAAGTTTACTAAATTTTTAATTCGGATTTCCTTTCATAAATGTCAGTTTTACTTAAAATTTAATTATATTAAATATTTTAAAAGGTAAAAAAAATTAATTTATTGTTAATAAATATAATTTTTTGTTTTCAAAAATGACGCTTGAGTTGACATGAAAAACAAAAAATACTTTTAAAAAAAAATAAAACTATCACTGCTTTTATGACTTGTAAACCGATGAAACGAATAAAAATGTTTTTCTCAGTAAATATAGTTTTTTGTTATCAATCCGCCGTAAATTGAAACATTCTAAAAAAAAAAAAAATTTCATAACTCAATTATAAAATTTTTACGTCAAAATAAATAAAGCGTATTCCTGTTTCCAAAAAAAAGAAAATTTTGTTTCTAAATAATTCAAAGACTAGATCAATTGATTTAAAAATGTAATCAGCAATAATATTTGAACGTTTTCTTCAATTGCCTCCAAAATTATTCAAATCGGCATATTTGATGGAAAGGTATTGCCGATTCGTACATACGTACGTACATCTGTACGTAGACCCATAGGTTTATATTATAAAATACCCTCAAATACATACGACTCCAAAGACTCATAACCACCCATATGTCTGTTGAAAAAATACGATATTTGAACATAAGTAAAAAAAAGCTGTCGAAATATTTCATATGTCGAAATAGGAACTTTTCCTATGTTAGCATAGCAATTTTTCTTTCATGGATAGTAAATTAGCGGACCGGTTCCAAAATATTATAGAAACCATTTTTATAAAATTCTATCATCATATCATATAGGGGAGGGGGAGGGGCAAAAGGGGGTACCCAAGGAAATACTAAGTTTTCGAGGACTAAAATACGCTAAATCTTTTTGTTTTTAGTGATATTCGAGGTAAATAGACAACATTTTTAGCTGCCGTTAAAAAATAAAATTTTTATTTTTGGCGGGCAAAACGGGGTACCCTTAAAAAAAGTTGAAAAAAAAAAAATTCTGAAAATTGATCAAATTTTATTACTTGAATCTTTTATATGTAATATACATAAAGAAAAATTACATTTCACATCATTGGTGGACACGAAGGCAAAAAAAAAAATTTTTGTGGGGCAGAGAGGCCTCCCTCCAAAAAATGATAGTTTTTTTTTTTTTTTTTAAATTATTTTCATTATTAAGAATGTAGGGGAGAGTGGGGCAAAGCGGCCCCCCTAAGCCAATTATTATTTTTTGTGGCTTCCAACCATAAGATCACTTTACTTTTGTCCTATTTCGAACAAATTTATGGACATTTTGCCAAAATTCTGAAAAAAAATTTTTTTTTTTTGTGGGGCAAAGCGGCCCCCCTCCAAAAAGTGATAAAAAATTTTTTTTTTTCGTTTTTTTTTTTTTTTAATTGTTTTCATCATTAAGAATGTATTTCTTTCTCTTGACAACTAGTTTTGGTTTTATATTACTCGAAAAAAATTTTTTAAAGCGTAAAAAATCGTTCACTCTTGATTACCTTAATTACTAATTGTTATTTAATAAAAAAAAAAAATCAATTCTATAATTTTACTTTATTTCAAAAATTTATTAACTAAAAAAAAAATTTAATTTTTATAAATTTTTAGTGACCAAATTTGCCTCTTACATTGAGAAACGGCCGAAAAATATGAAAAAATAATTTTTTCGGAAGTTTCGGCTGGTCCATTTTGCCCCAGGTGTTATGCGTAGGGCTAGAAATGTGGAATTGTAATCATTTTTTTTTTAATTTGACGATAAAAATATGAAAAAATCACTTTTTCAAAATTTTGGGCTTGTCCATTTTGCCCCAAATGTCATGCGTAGGGGTGAAAATGCGCAAACATATCGGATTTATAGTAATTAGGCGAAAAAAAAAAATTTTTTTTTTTTGATCAAAATTTCAGGGGGGCCGCTCTGCCCCATGGGGGCCGCTCTGCCCCACCCTCCCCTATATCTTTCTCTTGACAACTATTTTTGGTTTTATAATACTCAAGAAAAATTTTTTCAAGTGTAATAAATCGTTTCCCCTCGATTAGCTTAATTACTAATTGCTATTTAATAAAAAAAAAACAATTCTGTATTTCTTATTTGTCATTATTTCGAACCCAAAAAACGTGTTTTTTGATTTTTTAGATTGCAGATTATTTAGCATTATTTAAAATATTTTATCAATAAAACAATAAAATATTATTTTCGAATATTTTTAGTGGCCAAATTTGCCCCAGCTATAACAAATCAGCCGAAAAATGGATTAATGTATTATATTTTATTTAATTTGACGATAAAAATATAAAAGAATCATTTTTTCAAAATTTTCGGCTGGTCCATTTTGCCCTAGGTGTTATGGGTAAGGCTAAAAATGCGGAATTATATCAAATTTTTTTTAATTTAACGATAAAAATTTAAAAGAATCATTTTTTCAGGATTTTCGGCTGATCCATTTTGCCCCAGGTGTCATGCGTAGGGCTAAAAGTGCGCAAATATATCGGATTTATACTAATTAGACGAAAAAAAAAAATTTTTTTTTTTCATTAAATTTTGAGGGTACCCCGTTTTGCCCCCCCCCCCCCCCCCTTCTCCTATATCAAAATAATTTTGTTTTTTTTTTTCACTCTTTTTTCTTGAGGAGTTAGAGTATATGATAAGAAAAAAAATCCTCAAAAGTGTGAGCTCAAAAACTTCGCAGGTAACTCAGAATTTTTTTAATTTTTAAAATATTCAAAAATTCGAGTTTCTTTTATTAAAAATTTTGTATGCTACGGTTAAACACAAATTAAAGCCAATTGAATGAAATAGAAGATGCTAATCACCGCGATTCAGAAGTCGTCTAATGATAAATCAACAAAAGTCGATTTTTTCGAAAAATTCAAAAATTTCAAACGATCCTAACTTCTAATCTTTCTGGTCGATTTCTCATCTTCGAACTGAACCGAACAAACTAAATAATAACCATACGAAGTTTCATTAAGGTCAATGTAGAACTGTGGTCGCTATCGTGGGAGAACAGGACGTTATATCGTCTGTGTGTGTGCAAGTACATATACGGTTTTTTGAATCTACACGACTAGCTGAGACAAAAAATGGTGAAATTTTTGGAAAGTTGCGTCATGAGTACCAATGCAATAGTAGGATTTCTATGAAGTCTACTAAAAAATTTGCAAGCAAAAATATTGTTTTAAAAACAATTTTATTGTTAATATTAAAGTATAAAACTTTTAATAACCAATTAAAACTCCCACGAATGCTCATTAAAAATAAAAATACATTTATATCAACCATATGAATATATTTTTCGAGAAATCCATACTAGTTTTCGCGCAATCCAGTTGAGTAACTTGCGCTGAATATCTCTCATGCACCAAACTCTCACCTCGTTAGAAATAATCTTTTCACAAAGCTCATACCCATATAAATTTCACCTCTAGTATATATATAATATACATAAATTAATAATTAAAATGATATATGAAAAAAAAATTTCTAATTTGCTCAATAAATTATTTACTCTCATTAAATATAAATAAATCTTAATTACAGTAATAAATTAATGTAACTGGATTTAGCGAGAAAATATTTTGAGTGCTTGAAGTTGAAGTAAATCTATATATACTGTATAAAATGTACTCAATTTTATATGTGGTCTACCCTCGACACAATTTAAGGGATGTTATAAAGAGTCACTAGAGTAGTACATATATAACTAAATATATATACATGACATTTGGGGTTTGTGTATTTGTATATATAATAGTTGCACAGTGAATACGAGTTTTAGTTTAAAGTTTTAGCTCCATTCGACGTTGACCCACCACTACAGCATCACCCATCACAAGAACTGGGGGAGAATTTACCCCTCCTTGATTTTTTTTTAAACTTTTTTTCTTACAACAGCCATCTGGTCTCTTACGGCCCATCCGGGGGCCTTTCCCCATACTACTCTCTTGGCTGTTTTCTTTTTATTCCTTTTTCCCGCATCGAAAAATCTGCGCCTACACAATGCTACGCTGCACCAACATAAAAGACCATCCAAGAAAAATATTTTACTCAAATATTTTTTTTAATTGGATGAAGAGAAATTTTTTTTCGTCTGTTTTATTTTATTTTCTGACCAACTAAACAGTCAGTTGACATTCAAGATAAGATTATTGATGTTTGAGGTAAAATAAAGATTAAGGTTTTACTGGCTGATAAAATCATTTTCTATTGAGAAAATAAAATTTATAAGATTTTTTTTTTTCTTTTGTGATACTTTAAGTGTTTGTTGTGGACTAAGGACAATGCCTGAAATATATAGTGTAAAAAAAAATTGATATGAGATATTGAAAGAGAGAAAGCAATAAATTAAAGTCGAGTGGGACAATAAGCTGGATCCAGCAAACCAGATGTGGAATTAACTCAACAATAAATTCGTTAGTCTCCCCCGAATATGCGGGCTGTTACTTCATATATATGTGTATATATCTTTATATATATATATGGACATATATAGATACACTCACATATATATATATATAAATTTACATCTACATACGACACATGTGCACATCCGAGTTCTCCCGTGGTTCCGATTCCGGGAAAAAAAAAAATAAAATAAAAAAAAAAATTTATCACTCCGACCTTTCGATCTGTGGCCCCGAGATTGTGGATGCGAGCCAGGGAATGTAACATGCACATATATATAGATATATATGTACACATACTTACATACATGATCCACTCGTGTGAAGACTTTTGTAATAGTGGGAAACGCCTTTTCGTATTGACCATTTCCGCTGCTATCTCATATAATAAAATGTCGTATGCAATAAAAGATTATTAAGTTAAATGACCTATTGCTTATTTATTTATGACGGGAATGACTAATTACTTTTGCTGGCTCAATTTATTTTCGGACATAAAAAATTATATTATTTTTAAGTTTTTTAAGCTTTTCTACTAAATCTTTTCTAGACATCACGGAATTAATGGAAAGAAATACATAATGCGTACTTGTAAACTTTGTTGTTTCAAAGTTAAAGAGCTTTTGAACTGTAAACAAAACGTACTTTTTAATTTATTAGTTTTTCCATATTTTTAGTGTGTCCGTAAAACAACACTTATAAAAAACTCTAGTATGGCTTAAAAAAGGTTTGCTCGATTTTAGTGGAAATTGGCATAGAAATTGAATCCATCTTCCAAACGTACAAAGTTTATATTAAAATTTTTTTTGTTGAATTTTACATTTAATTTAAATAAAAAAAATTTTTAGCAAAATTTACGTTTTGGAAATTAAATTAACTTTTATGCAAGATTATAATGTTTTTTATTTTTTATAATGCAGTATTAATATTTTAACCAGTTAAAAATTTAAATATCATGCTATGATTAAGAAAGAATAAATCATTTATTTATGTATAATAATTTATTCTGCTTGCAGGGGTAGAAAATATTTTTTTATATTTATATTTTTTTTCGATGGACTTTAATAGTCAAAGTATTAAACCGACAAAAAAAATGACTTCGGACCTCTTTTTATAAAAAATTCAATTCTCTACAAAATTAATTCAATATATTTTTTTTCATGTTTTTGATAGTTAAGCTATAATTTGAATTTAAAGTTCAAAGAATTTAAAATTTTTATAAAAATATTCAAATTGAGGGTTCAGCTTTTAACTTAAAATCCTGGTTTAAATATCAAAGATATCACAAAATTATACTGAAATAATTTGATACTTCACTTAAATTTCGTAATTTTTCATACACAATAAACAATATACGAAAGTTTAAATAATTTCGATTTAAAAAGATTTTTAAAATAAATAAAATTGTGTAACTCTTCAATAATTTTTGCTTACTCCAACAACATAATTATAAAGAAATGTATGATACTGAAGTTAGCCGATGTCTAATAATTTTCGGATTTTTTTAAAAATGACACATTATAAAAAAAAAAATTTAATCTACAGTTTTTAAAATTTTCTACATGTGCATATTTTTATTTTCTATTTTTTTGCAATAAATTTTTTGAAAAAAAAAATCCGAAAATTACTAATTGTCTGTTTACTTCAGGATCATAATAATTTTCGTTTTTATTCAAATATTTATTTAAAAACGTAACAGGAAATTACGATGTTTAAATAATTTTTAAAAGTTTATTTGTTTAAAAAAAAAAAAAAAACATTTTTTCTATTAAAAATTAAATTCTATAAAATATTTGAATCACGAGTTCATAAATAAAAATATTTATTGCGTCGTCAAATAAATGTTAGAATTTAAGAAAAAAAAAATTATACATAATCATGTTTTACTCTCATTTTATGTGAAAGTTATCGTTGATTGGATCAACTACTTATTCTTTTGCTTTACTCATATCACACATTACATGTGGTAATCTATATATGTAAGTACATATGTACTTACACCCGATAGGATAACCGATGTATAACACATAAATATTTATGTTCAAAATTTTTTTTTCTTTTTTGTTGTTGGTGACAATTGAATTTTAACTGGCGAGAACAATAAATGAACAGTAAACAACAAGTTGTTTTAAAAGTGTAGTAGAAATAATTTTTAAAAAATTATAAACAAATGTTAGTTTCAAAAAATAGTATGCGGTATAAAAAAAATAATTAATAATTAATAATAATAATAATAATGAAATTTTTCAATTGTTTATTTTTATTTGTAAAAATAGTAAACATGTATAGTTAGAATAAATCAATTCTCTTTAAGCCGATTGCGCGCGCTTCCGGGATCGCGCAGGGTTCAAAGGGATCCGAGTTGTAAGCGAGTTGAAACGAGTAAAGCTTGAAAGACCATAGTATACCCTACACCCTACAACTTTATATATACGAAAAGAAAAGCTTCTGTGTATTGGCTTTCAAATTGAAAGAAAGAAAGAAGGAAAGAAAGAAAGAAAGAATGAAATAAAGGAAGAATGAAAAAGAAAAAGTATCTATGACTTTGTCGATACGATATGTAGACCGTACTATAGAGGCTAAAACGTTTATTCGTGTACGAAATATAAAAAAGAAAAAAAACCCATTTCCTAAAGCCGCTTGAATTCAAGAATAATAATGTTAAATAATAAAAATATTTATTAAAGAATTTTTTTAAGAGAACATACTGTTCAACATGTAGGGAGAGACATTTAGCTTGGAATTTAAATTCTCTTTCAACTATTAAAAATACGATAAAAATGATAGTAAATAATTTTATGGATAATTTAATTTCTAACAAAAAAGACCTTTGTCAATTTTTATTAAGCTTGATAGTTACGTCACTAGAAAAAGTTGAAATTTACGAAAAAAATTAGCCTACAATTTAAATTTCGTAATTTTTTTTTCAATTTGTATGTAAACTTTATACACGGAAAAAATGATGCTCAAAATTTTAATAGCTTGTAGTTTATTTTTGACTTAAAATTAGTATATTTGTATACTAATATCAAACCAGGATCATTATATATATTACAAAATAGCTAATATTTATATTAAAATTTGATACACATAGAAGAGCAAAATTTGTAATTTCGTATACTAAAATTAATATGAAAAAGAATCGATAAATTGGTATCTGCAGTTATTACTATTCAAATAAACATAGAAAAATTTTAAAAATGAGGAACCGAAAAATTAGCAAACGTACATATTAATATATAAAGATCTAGTATACTAATTTTTTATTTTATTATTTACCACTTATTCGATATATGTATATAATAAATTAATTTATAATAACGAATAAATAACATTTTATATTAATTATTAGTCAATGGGATAGAATTTATAAAATAAGAGTTAGAAGTTTTCGGTATTTTTATGAGCAAAAATATCCAGTATCTAGTATAATAATTTTTCATTTTATTATTTACCACTTATTCGATTTATGTATATTGTAAATTAATTTATAATGATGAATAAATGATATTTTAAGCTAATAATTGATCAGTGATATCGAATTTATAAAATAAAAGTTTGTAACTTTTGCAATTTTTCGGCTGGAAAAATCAGTATCTAAGATAGTAATTCTTAATTTTACCAATCATTACTTTTTAATAGATGTAT
Organism: Microplitis mediator; assembly: GCF_029852145.1. NCBI lineage: Eukaryota > Metazoa > Arthropoda > Insecta > Hymenoptera > Braconidae > Microplitis > Microplitis mediator. The sequence continues at coordinate 7,614,229 of NC_079977.1, forward strand.
GCCATAAATTAATTAACTTTCACTAATGTCACGTATTATACCTAAAAGTAATAATATTTACTTACTTTTTGAAATAATTGATAGCAGTTTTTAGGAATCTGCAAAAATTAGTAAACTACTCTGCATTAAGTACATAATAGTACTAATTATTGATAACAGATTCCACTTTTTACTATTATTTATTAATTTTTAATATTCTGTTTTTTTTCCGTGTACAGTTCATTTGATAAAACTTAAAATTAATGCGAAAATTTTAATTATAAATTAAACCAAATTTTTTACCTTATCTCGAAATTTAAATTCCGACCAATCTATTAATATCCCAATAAAAACGACAGAATAAAATTATATAAGAAATAAAATTCTTTACAAAAAAGGCTCTTATCACATTTTATGTAAACTCGATAGTCTGGTCGCTACAAAATTTCAAAGTCAATCCAGCTCTCGTTCTTCAAAGAATTTAAAAAATTTACAATCTCCCAAATACAAATAAATCTAAAATCCAACCGTCAAACATCGCCCTTTAACATAACACGTTTTAATATAAAAAATAAATAAATAAATAAATAAAATACTTTAATTTAAATCGTAACTTTTTAATTTGAAATTATAATTTTATTTTTCCCGATTTTTTTTATCAATGTATCCCGTATTTTATTATAATACATTATATGAGTACATATATATTTATATATGTATATGGTTACTATTCCCAGGATTTTGTCATTGAACCATACGAAACATAGTTTGAAACCGTCCTCGTGAGTGGGTGTGGCGAAAGCCGTGCCGGCAAAGTAAAACGAATAGAATAGAATAGAGTAGATGCACCATACCGACCATACAAAACGAACCACCGAACCACCATGCCAGTACCATTCGACACATTGATAACTTTCCGATGATAGTATAAGGTCGAAGTCTCTGTGTATCGATACTTTACGTGTGTAATTTATCGACTACTCTCCGACTCTCTATCACATATGTACATACTACACATATATATGTATATAATACAAGTAATCTCACTACTATACAATGACACTGTTGCTAAAGTGTATATTGTGTACTCCTGCACTACACTACTGAAACAACCCTACACTCTTTTACTTTCCTACTACAATAGAGGGTTTACGAGACTTTTCAGGGAAAAAAAATGTATATATATATGGTATGTATATATTGTACCCTCGACGCTTCCCTTCTGTTGCTAATTTTTTATTCATCTAATACAAAGAAAACAAAGTAAAGTGGATTGCAATTTTTTTTATTCAACTTTTAAATGCTTTTATTTATTTATTTTTATTTACAGTATACTGTAGACAAAAAGTTTAGAGAAGCTTCCGGAAGCGGCAAGTTTAAAGAGTTCGAGAGTTTTACAAAAATCATCACATCTCTAGTGTAGTAGAGAGGGTAAAAAATAGTAAGAGGAAGGTATAAAAAAAAATTTTTTTTTAAATAAAATAAAAAGTAAAATTGTAAGTAGAGAGTAGTGTAGGTAGAATGTGGTACAGTGAGAGATGAAGAGACCAAGTTTAACGGGCTTGAACAGCCGTGCATCCGCTATTCTATACCACTCTATCTATTCTGTACTCTCGAAAATTTTAAGGAGAAAACGGAATAACTTTTTTGACGGAATGAAAGTTTAAACTTTGGAGCTTTTCATTTTATAGATACATCAAATGGAAAGTTATATATATATATTTTTATTTTTATTATTATTCTTACTTTTTGTTAGCTTCGAATATCTGACCGTATAATTTTAAAAAAGTTTAATTGTATAGATGGATTTTTTTTACGAGAAATATTTCTATTGTGATTCATTTTATTTTTCGTTATTACATTTTTTTTTTGTTCATTAATGAAAACATTTTTTTTTTAAAGTCACTGGCATGTGACACATAAATAAAAGAATGGGTTGTCATCTCGTGAATCTTGTCGCGCTCGTTTATTAGCCCAGGCGCCACGTGAGTACGTGACAGACTCGAGACCAATGACCACGATGCAACCTACCAACCCTCCTAACTGGCTATCTCATATCAGTTATAAAAAATTGTTTTTTTTTATCTGTATAAACGTGTCAGCATGTGTCGGAATTACTAATTAACGTTTTAAATCGTAAAAAAATCTATGGAAGAAAAATATTTCTATTTTTAAAATCTGGATATTGTTGGAAGTTAATAAAAATAGAGCTTTTAACTTATTTTTAGCCTGGCTAATTAGATTTGTGGGTATATCGAGAGGTAGAAGACTGTTAAGATAATTAGTTACGGTTTTGTGATCATTTTAACAAGCATTTGAATTTATTGAATTAATTATCGGTCTTGAGGTTCACTTTTATAGGGAACTAAAATAAGTGGACTTTTGTGCGGGCTTGAAAAATTGAGTTACTTTCTTGACAATACAAATTTAATTCAAATTAAATATATTTATTTTATGTATTGATAAAATTTATGTCTATTTTAATGTTGAGTAATAAAGATAAATAGATTTATAAAAAATAAACTGAGGATGAAATTCTAGAAGAAAATAAAGTTAATCGTTTTATGAACTTGGGAGTCATAATTTTAATGAAAGCATTTTTTATAATGTATGTTGTTTTACTCCAAATAAATTTTTTTTAACCAAAATTGAGGGTGGCTACACTGTAAAAATCAGGAGTGAATTCGGAGTAATCATAGATTTTATTTAAGGCTGAGTTTCGGAGTTTTAAAAAAAATCACTACGCATACGGAGTAAATAAGGAGTTTGTTTTTTCGATAGTGTGATTTTGGAGTGATCTGAATTTTTTATTTCAATCTGCATTCACTCTAATTCGCAGTTTTAATATTAAAATAAATTTCTTTTAGGAGTGAATTTCACTTCGAACCAGAGTTCCAAAATTATAATTAACTCTCCTTTGAAGTGAATTTTACTCCAAGGGCATTAAGTAAATACACAGTCATCCGCTCCGCATTCATTTCGAATTCTCCGGATTTAATACGCGTTCACTCTGCAAATTTTTCAGTGTATCAATTTAATGCTTATGTAGTATAGATTCTCATAATATTCGTAAAGGTGCATGATTAATATTTTAATTAGGTAAAAAAATCAAACTATCATACTTTCAAGTGTCCCTAATTTTGGAAACGTGAATCAGAAATGTGAAAAAATTTAAGGTGACGGTGTTGTCTACACTGTAAAAAGAGCGGTGTTAAAAATGGACTCAATTTAATACCGCACCGGTGTTAAATTGGTATAAAAAAAAATTCGACGGATAGAAATTAGAAAAAAAATGGATGAAATATAAAAAAATATAAAAATTTAATGAATATCTGGAGGAAATTTCAATTTTGCTATGTACTTATTTAAATAATTATTTATGGTATAGGTAATTTACTTAAAAATCACACAATTTTACGCCCACTATTTCAATCACCAATAATTTAATTAATTAATAAAAATTCTCTTTAACTGCAGTGATCGAGTAAGTAAAAATATTCACAAAACAAAATATTTTCAACACCGAAAAATATTTTAACATTGGAAAATTTTTTTAATACCGGTAAAAAAATATTTACACCGGTGGCGGTGTTATCTTAACACCACCTTCGGAGTTGAAGATTAACACCGAAAATTTTAACACCTACACCGCCTGGACTTATCCCTGTTTTTTTTACAGTGTATATTTAGATAAAAAATTAACTAACAGAGGGGCATTCAAATTTTTAATAAAAAATTATTTAAAAAAATAATGAATGTGTCGGTTAATTTATAGAATTTGAAGAATGAAAAATTTAAATAATAAAAGAAAAGAAGTGCATCATCGGATAAATATTTATAATTTAAACATTCGGTTTACGTGTAGTAATAATTAAAAAATATTTAATTTATAATTTATAATTAACCAACTACCCAGTAGTAAAAATGACATTTGTTTTATAGAACTTAATTAACAATTACGGTCTAAGTATGAAATTTACAAGAAAACCGTTGTAGACTTTTTTTTACAGAAAATTTAATAATCCTCTACAAATTTTTTTTGAATATATTTTTGATACTTTAGCTATAGTTTCAATTTAAAGTTAAAAAATTTTAAATCTTTATTGCTATTGAAATTCAAATTTACTAACTTTTAGTTCATAGTTCTGGTTAAACTATCAAAGGAATCAAAAAAATATGCTGAAATAATTTTGTAATTAATCGAATTTACTACAAAAACTCTCTATTAACTTTTATGTAAATTTGGTACTTGGCTTAAATTTTTAAATTTAGTCATACAAAATAAATAACGAAAAAAGTTTATTTCTAAATACTTTCAAATTGACATCGGTACAAACTTAAATTTGTCGACTTTTTTAAAATTTATTCTCAATGAAAAATAATCTATAATTATCTCCAATCATTAAAAAAAGTGAACTGTAAAAAATACTTTTACAGAATAGTTTTCTATTTACGTACGTACACTTTTCTCGTAAGCTAAAATAGTTACAAACTTGTGTTAGGGCTGAAAAAATTCCTCGTCTGCACGTCGTTTCATTGAACATCACTAGTATTTATAACACTTTTAACAATGACAGACTTTACTTATCTAAAAACTCATTTGTTTTACTAAAATAATTTTTTTTAAAACCAGGTCCAGTTTCTCATATTTTTCTCTGATTAAAAAAAAAAAAAACGAATCTCTATTTCTATTAATTAGACAAATGTACCGCAAGATTAAAAATCCAACTTTCACGCCCACAAATTAATCTTCATTATAAAATTAATTAATGACCACTAAAATATCAAAATATATAATATATATAATTACATCTCATACCAAATAATAAAAAATAATAATAATAATAATTTCCTATCTCAGAATTCGGTAAAAAATATTTCCATCGTAAAAAATCGGGAGTGAATTCGGATTTTATTTAAATCCGAATTCACTTCGTCACTCGGAGTTCCGGAGTTAAAAAAAATCACTTCGCATGCGGTGTAAATAAGAATTTTTTCATGGGCGGAGTGATTTCAGTGTCGCGGATTTTATTTAAATCCGCATTCATTCCGGTCCGGAGTTTTAATACTTGAATAAATTTATATTCAACAGAAACAGCTGATAATTAAAAACATAATTATTCAATAAATAATTAATTCAGATATTAATAATTAAACTTAAAATATTATGGTTTTAATTTATGAAATGTTTTAGTGACTCACTAAATTATAATTTCATATATAAAATACATGGCGAAAATATTAAATTATTGAATAGCTGTAGTGACATAGTTTTTATGGCAATGTTTGATATTTCGTTATAGTATAAAATGTTATCTCGTGATATGGTTGATGTAAGTCATACGACAGTTTGTGACAGTGGAATTATATTTTTGCAAATTTTATTATCAGCTGCTTATTATTTTTAAAAATCATTTCGTGCGAATATACAGAAAGGGAGCTCGTAATTAATTCCGTACTCAATTTAAATGTCAAAATATCAAAGACCTCCCTGATTAAACAACTGAATCCGACCGAATTAAAAATTTTAATTCTGTTATATTCTGTCGAATTCTACAAAACAGAATTCAACTTAATTGAAGATTTGAATTTGAATTAAACAAAATAAAACCGATTTAAAAATTTCGAATTCGTTTTAATTCAGTTTAATTCGGATTCAGAACTAGAAATTGGAGAATTATTTTCGAATTAATCAGAATTAAACCGAATAGAATTATTCGAATTCGTTTTAATTTGGACAAATTCTGGTTTTCCTGCCGAATTAGACAGAATTCATTTTAAAGTTAGGTACCGAATTAACAGAATTTATCCGAATTACATAGAATTAAAAACTGAATTCTGTTTAATTCGATCGAATTCAGTTGTTTAATCAGGGCTAAGCTCACTATGCGTTAATAATTTTTTTTATAATTAATATTTTCCGAAACTCCCCTTCGGAGTGAAATTCACTCCGGGAATTAAATAAATAAAAATCATCCTCTCCGCGTTCACGCAAATGTTTTTCAGTGCAAATATCTCCAAGTAAATAAAAACTATAGCAATTAGATGAAAAAAGTACTATATAAAAAGCCAAAGTAAAATAAACGATTTAATAATAAAAGATGGAGATAGAGATGATAAATGATAATATTAAAATTATGTGCAATGGTTGCGTACTTGTTCAAGTAGAAGCAACTTATTCTAGCATGAGTTGGGAATTTACTCGATGGATCGTAACGATATAACGGACATACAGACATCCATAGCATTCGATACTCTCTAAAGTTATATCAGCATAATGCCCAACTCGTCTTTACTTGTCTCGTCTCGTCTCGTCTCATATCGTCTTGTCTCCATCCAGAAGTCCAGAGATCATAGATTCAAAATAAGAACCTGAATCGACGATTATTCGCCCGCGGTTATATTCCGGGTCTAAGAGTTTCGTCACGAATCAGAGCATGCACACAATTATATTCATATTTATATATATTTATATTATATATATATATAATAATAATACACATCTCATCTTGGTATCTCTTACTCATAAATATAAATATAAATTTATTTACATAGTAATCTATTTGAATTTAAAAAAAAAATATCCTGTACTGAGACTTCGAGGACGCGGACGAAGACGAGGACGAGAACGAGGACAAAATAAATAACAATAGTAACATTGCTTTACGTTGTCTCTTGCAACGAGCAGTTATAAACTTTTGGAGTAGTTGTAGCGTAAAATAAACGAGCCAGTGGTGCATACACCGACTACTACTCCATTCTACAGTACTCTATCCTCCGGTGAAGAATCATCAAGATCTTAAGCGACCAAGACGCTCAACTAATGGAAAAAGACCGGCGTAATTACATCCATAGTTTTATTATTATTATCTCATTTATTTTTTTTTTAATAAAATAAATTACTCCATTTTGTTAAATTTTTTTTTCCCAAAATTTAAAACGAGTACGAATGTAACAGACATCATACAAATTTAAAATTATAAATGATTAAAAAAATAACATTTTTAAAAAATGCACTTATTAATTTGAAAATTTTTTGAATGTGCATTTTTTACAAATTTTATTTTATTAATTATTTATTCATGAATCTGAATGTAGCAGACATCAGAGAAATTTAAAATTACAAATAAATAGAGTAAATAATTAATAAAATTAAATTTTTAAAAATGCGCATTTTTTTTTCAAAAGTATTTACTCTATTTATTTATAATTTTAAATTTGTTTGATGTCTGATACATTCACACTCATAACTTGAATATCTTCTTTGTCATTACAATAAAATTTTTACTGCTCTACTGTAATTATATTTGTATTGACAATAAATATTATTACATAAAAAAAAACTTACCGAGTATAAATATTAAAAAAATCCACGAATCCATGATCGATTTAATTTATAATTATAAATTTAAATTCAAATAGTTATTTCATTAATGCGGGCACATGGTTGTGGTATGCACGTATGCAATATTATTGTAGAAATGTACATCTACTCATTACAATTAACAATAGTAATAGTAAAAGTAGTATTCGTATATATTTTAATATATATATATATGTTGTAACTTAATTACAATGATACACTCACTGGCACTTACTCAATAAATTATAATAAAATATAAAATATTTATAATAATCTTATATTTATCTTAACACTACGTAAACGTCACCGCGGGTTTTTTATTCACAGAGTAGTTACTACCGACGACACGACAGACACTCGTGTCACTGTCACTCACATTCAAGTTCATTCACATAATTTCATACTTTATCTTAATATAAAAAAAATAGTAAATATTAATTTAATCAGCATCTTCACTCAAGTGTTTAGAGTAATTTGTAATTACAATTATTATTTTTTATCGCTCACAATTAGTTATGTAATTTATCATATTAATTAATAAATAAATAAATATATGTATTTATATATATAGATATAGATATAGATATATATATATTTATATAAACGTGGTACATAGATATAGCATGAAAAACGTGTATTCGTCAAGTGCACGCCCGTCAACGTCCACGACGTAGAGGATTCTGTGTTGAGTTTGCGTCTGTGCGAGGACGGCGATTACGATGAGGAGGATGACGTCGAGGGAGATAGAAAATAGTAGACGAGGTGTACGGGCTGTGGCTCTGATGTAGAGCCGCGGTGCTGCTGCTGCTGCTGCTACTCCCCGCGGAGGAGGCAGAGAGGCACCACAACGCGGTACGCGAGCTGCTTTAGAGCTGTGTGATGCGCTTTATATTCGGGCGCCTACGAGACTAATACTACTGAGTGAGGAGTGAGCTAAAGACCAAGACGAAAGCTAAAGAAGAAAGAGAAGAGAGTAAGGCTGCGTGCGCCTCTTGCCTCCACACATTTTCTCTCTTAGTTAGTACCCCGTGTTCACATATGATCCCTTCCTAAACCTGAATTAAATTCATCTCACTTCGTAGAATCACATCCCAGGTAACTTCATCTCCCTTTATCTTGTGCCGCGTATTACTCTGTGAAAATACAACTCCCACCCACGAGTTTTACTCCCTCTCTTGGCGCCGTCGCGGTCGCTGTCGCGTACCGACGTCGCTTGGAGTATTGACCGGTTTTATAGTTTTGTCTTCTATTCGGTCTTCGACTCATACTCACAACTTCAAACTCCATTTGGATTCGATTCGGCAAACTGTTAAGCTGCAACACCAACGCGCCAGCATCAACTAGAGTTTCTGATTTTAAATTCCATCTCTGTGCGCGCGCATATTTTTACATTTGTAACTTATGAAAAATAATAATGTTTTTAAATTACAATTGCAATAAAAAATAAATAAATTATGTACTTTAAATAAGCGTAGGGTTGTGTGCTTTGTCCTCACCCTCGTCACTCATCTGCTAATTCCTTTTTTATTTTAACTCTTACACAGAAGCTTTTATAAGCCGCGTGCACGGGGGTGCCACTTGTCGTTTTGTTGAGAATGCGTGCATTTAAAGCACATGCACTTCACGCGTTTAAATACCGGCACAGTAATAGTAATATTTAATTTCCGTTATACTTTTTTACGTTTGTTTACCCTTGTTTTGTATGTCACGGACTCTCTGTATTAACTATTTAATGGGGCTGCGAGCTTTCAAGTTACCGTATACTCGTTTTTTATATTAAAGATATTAAATATATAAATTATAATAGTCAATATTTTTACATCTTACAGTAAATTTACCCATGAATAATAGGAAGTATTTTAAAATAAAAATTTTTTATTATTATTAATTAATTATAGAAATTTCTGATGTATGGGAGCTGATGTTAATCGATTTTAGGACAACGGAAAAAAAAATCAAACTAGAAACTAAACCCAGACAGTAAAATCACGAAATGTCCAGCATAAATATTTAGTATGGAACTATAAGCTTCTCTGGCAATAATAAAAGTTTCATGCTTTCACTGATACTTGAATTAAAGTAGGAGACCCAATACACGATCACTTTTCGTTGGAGTGATGTGAAATTAACTTAAAAAAAGTTACTAAATAAAATACAAACACGATTTTTATTTTTATATTATCAAGGTTTTAAGTATCACATAACACAGGTTCAAGGTAAATGTTAATTGTTAAAAATTTCTTCGATTTATAAAGAATTGTCACTGTAAAAATTTAGCGGATTAAATCCGGAGTGAATTCGGAGTAACTGCGGAGTGAATGCGAAGCGGATGACTGTTTATTTATTTAATCCCCTCGGAGTGAAATTTACTCCGAAGGGGAGTTTATTTTAATATTCAAACTCCGAATCAGAGTAAATAAAATCTAGATCACTCCGAAATCACTCGGCTGAAAAAAATAAACTCCCGATTTACTTTGTATGCGAAGTGATTTTTTTAAACTCCGGAACTCAGGGTGACGGAGTGAATTCGGATTGAAATAAAATCCGAATTCACTCCCAATTTTTTACAGTGCATGAAAATTTAATATTTATTTATTTCAGATAAATGTCGATTTGTTCACACACTGTACAAAATTGCGAGTGAATTCGGAGTGACTACAGATTTTATTTGAATTTTAATTTACTCCGATTCAAAGTTTCAATATTGGAATAAACTTCCCTTCGTAGTAAATTTCCCTCCGAGGGGATTAAATAAATAAACAGTCTTCCGCTTAACATTTGTTCCGCATTCACTCCGGATTTGTTTCGCATTCACTCCGGATTTATTCCACGTTCACTCAGCAAATTTTTTACAGTGCATACTTAAAAAAATTATAGCATAATCTTTGATGAAAATACAATATGACAATTTAGAGCAATATGGTCTATGTAATTAATCAAGACATTAATTTGGATTTCAATTCAAATTTGTAAAATACAGTACTAATTTTCTCCTTAAAAACCTTAATTATTTTTTGATAATTGCGAGTATATTAAAGTCTTACTATGAAATTTCTCGCATTTAAAAATTAAGTATATACGAAAAAAAAAATAATTTGGAATTATAACTGGTTTTTCAAATAACTCTCAACTTCAAAATCAATATAATTTAAAATTAATTGACTTATGAATAATTAAAAAAAAAAATTATTTAAATGAAATAAATAAATTATTTTGTGATTTTAATTCTTATGACATTTATCACTTCACAGAAAAAAATGAACTATATAAATTGAGAATGACAAGTAATATAATGATAAAGTGATCAGTAAATACCATCATTCTAAATAGTAATTTTTTCATTTATGATTAAAATGTGAATAATTACAGGATAAGTATGAAAATTTATTGTCTATGTAAGAAAAATTACTATTTAAATTTAAAACATCGTAACTGATACTTAGAAAATAGACGACACGTATTATAAAATTTACTATTTGAATTTAAAAATTTCTCATATTGACAACCGGGTTCCGGATTATAATTTCAAATAGTAATTTTTAAAGTTTTTTTTTTCCGTGTTGGAAATTTAAATAACAACAAAATACATAAATAAGTTAATTTATAATTGTTTTAGTATTTCATACTTCTGATTGATTTGAACTTGTGAATAACTTCAAGTAGTTTGCTTTAAAATTACAAAAAAAAATTTTAACAGTGTTATGAATGTTAATTATTATCAATGTTTAAAATAAATAAATTAAATACCTCCAGTAGCGGATCATAAAAAAATTCTCGGTACTAGTGTTTGATTGAATATATCTCGATTACCAATCGGAGAAAAACATATACTTTAATTATGATAACCATAATAATAGAACAAATAAATAATGAATTTTGTTGATATTAAATTATTATATATCTCTGCAGTCCATACATATTTAAATATCAATTTAAGATAATGAAATTTAAAAATAAAAAAAAAAATAATAATCAACCCATGAAGCTTCGGGTGGATTCTTAATTATTTGAAATGTTTTTAAATATATTTTTTTGCTATTCAATCTTTCTCGAACTGTCAATTTTTCTTGTATAAGTCATTTTGACTCAAATCACATTAACGTTTAATGTTTGAAAGTAAACTTTTAGCAAAGATAAAAAATATGTGTACAGATCATTATGAAAAGTTTGTTGTGTATTAACAAGATGATCGAGTACTAGTTCAATATCCGACAAATTAAACCTAGACTAGATCAAATAAGTTTGAAGAGTAAAAAATATAATAAGACATTCAATCAGTTTTAATTTCTTAGATAAATCAACACAGAATATTATCAATTCGTCTATAGTTCACAGACTAAAATTTAACTGAGAAATGTTTAAATACTTGACGCTTGTATTTCTTCCGAATTTACATTACATAAAAAGTGTTCATTAATGCTCGCCGTTTGTAACAGTAATTTAAAATATAATAAAATGCATTTATATTTTTTTTTTTATTAGGTATTTAAATATTTAATGTGGCGGATTCAAATTCAGAAATACTTATTTTGTTTTGGTATTTTTTTCCTCTACTATTTGTTTTATAAAATTTATATGAAAATAAATATCATAATTAATCGGATACTGGGTTTGTTACACAGAAATAAATAAAATTTAAAAATTAGTGTTTGAAATTATAACCCGGAACCCGGGTGAACATATGGGGAGTTTTAACATTCCAATTAATAAATTTTATAATAGATGTCGTCTATTTTCTAAGTATCAGTTACGATTTTTAAAGTTCAAATAGTAATTTTTCATAGACAATAAATTTTCATACTTATTCACTTTTTAATCATAAACGAAAAAATTCCTTCGTGTACCTTAAGCGGGGTAACAGGTCTAGGATACAAAAAAAGAGCATATTTTTGTGATTTTTTCTTCCAGAGTACCTTCTTTATTGAAATTCTTAGTATTTTTGACATTACTAAGCATCATTCCAAGAATATTCTGCTAAATTTTCATAGAAAAATATTGAAAAATAAGCCAGTGGTTGTGGGGAGAGACGAGTCACCTCAAAAAAAAATTCTACATGCGATATAGTCAAGATAACTCATGACTGCCTCATCTGAAATCAAAAAACCAAAAAGATTTCTTTAGTACATAAGTTTATCTTGGATTTGAACGAAGGAATAAACAAAATATTCATTTTTTAATTTTCAGTGAAATTGCAATCGAAACAATTTAATTTTTACCAACAATTGCTCCTTTTGTTTAATTAAAAAATAAGTAGTTATCGAAAAAAAAATCCTTCGTTCAAATCTAAGATAAACTTATGCACTAAAGAAATCTTTTTGGTTTTTTGATTTTAAATGAGGCAGTCATGAGTTATCCTGCCTTCGGCATGAAGACTTTTTTTTTAAGGTGACTCGTCTCTCCCCACTACCACTGGCTTATTTTTCAATATTTTTTTATGAAAATTTAGCAGAATATTTTTGGAATGATGCTTAATAATATCACAAATTTTAAGAATTTTAGTAAAGAAGGTACTCTGAAAAAAAATCACAAAAATATCCTCTTTTTTTTGTATCTCATACCCGTTTCTCTCCTCAAATATAAATAAATTAACTTCTTATTAAAACTATTTAGAAAACAATAAAATCTGTTTATTGGTGTCAAAAAATAATGAATTATTTAAATTAAAGCCGCGAGATAGTCGACGGTAGGAAACTTTACCCGTTTACTGGAGACCTTGATTCGAATCCTGAGTGCGACTTTTATTTTTTATATTTATTTCTGTATTTTTAAAGCCGCTCAATAGTCTAATTGTCGACAAGTCAAAACCATTTTATACAATAAAATAATAATAATAAACGATATAATATAAAATTCACGATATCAATATCGCTTACACATGACACGAGAAAATTATTTTTAAAGCTTACGTTTTATGTGATACAAGACATATCTCACGATATGTCTAGTGATAACATGCTCCAGCTACTCATCGATATGCCAAAGGTAAAAAAAAAAAGTTCGATGAAACTTCTCGACGCCAACAGAATCTAAAAACTTATCCATATCACATCTACAACTAATCTGAGGACGGATTTTCTCCTCATATATCAATAATATCGCGTCATAAATTTTTCACGAACCTTCTCTGAATCGTCTTTAATAAAAAATCATATTATTATTATTATTATCAATTTTAATTCAATAAAAATGTAACAATTTTAATATTTACATTTACATTTAACTCAATAAAATTAAAATAACCAATAGGTTATTAATTAATTATTATTTTTATCTTCTGAAGTTTGATTAGTAGCTTGCTTAGCAGCTTTCAAAGCAAACTGACGTTTTATTTCAAAAGCAATTATACCCAAAGCCATGCTTGAGTTAAGACTTTCAACTCCGTTAGTCATCGGAATATTAACGCGTACACCGAACTTATTATTAATCATGTTAATAGCTTCGATACTCAAACCCTCTGTTTCACCTCCAACGACAAGAACAATTTCATCTTCAGTATAATCAGTGGCATAATACGGAATAACTGGAATATTTTTGGTCATTTCCTTCGCCAAATTAAGTTCATATTTTGACGGCTCTCCACTCTTTCTTCCATGTTTCTTTATGTTTATTTCTTGATCTTTGATCTGATCATCGTCATTTTCTTTTTCATCTTCAACCTGAGTATCTAAATTTTCATCTTGACTTTTTAGCTGAGTATCTAAATTTTCATCTTGATTTTTTAGCTGAGTATCTAAATTTTCAACTTCATTTTCTGGCTGGGTATCTAAATTTTTTTCTTCACTTTCGAGCTCAGCTTCTAAATTTTCTTCATTATTTTCTTCTAAAACATCTTCAGAAACTTCTAGTTCTTCAACAGAAGTATTGTGATCAGCGACATACACATTTGCAAACGAGTCAATTAATCCACTGATATCGTCCCAGGTTTTACTGTCGAATATCGGCATGCGGAAATGTGCACCAGCGGCAGTTTTCAACACCTTGGGGTTCCAAATATCAACACAGCCTAAAAAATAAATAAACAATTATTTTAAGAATTAAGAAAGTTGCATTAATTTTTTATCATCTCAAATTTATTTATAGAGGAAAGAACAATTTTGCACGCCTCGGAAGCGAAGCGGACAGGTTGTGCTTTATAACCGACCTGTCAAGGTCACACGATTTCCACTCATTAAAGTGCATATATTTTTTTTCTATTACTCTTACACATTATGAAAAGCACATCAATATAAAGCTGAAACACTAATAAATAATCCTGATACTTTTTTTAATTTGTCTAATATGTATTAATATAAAAAAAAGTTCATTAAAAAAAATTTATGGTGGACGTCCATTAGTCTGTGGTTCAAAAAAACGGCGTGGTACGGATATCTCGAGAACGACTTGACGAAACTACTTAATTTTTTTTTCAAAATTTTCAGAAATAAGCAAAGAAGGTTCCTTTCGAAAATCACTACTGTAGGCCTTCTCGTTTTTTTAAAAATAAATCATTACGGTTAAAACCGGCAATCTTACATGTAAACAAACACACACTGCCGCCATTTTTCATTAGGAATGTTCCCCTTATTTATTTTTTTTTTTACTTTTATTACCGTATATTTACCATGGAAATTTCTATGGGAAAAGAGCGGGATATTCAATTTTATTCGAAATTTAACTTTAAAAAAAAAACATAACATGAGCTTTCGAGGCGTGCACTTTTGGGTTTTCCAAATTTTTTTAAGAATACATTTTAATTATTTTTTTTAAGTTTAAATTTTTATTTTTTTATAAATTAAGGTACTAAGGTAATAAGACCTGTCGGGTAATAAGGCCTAATTGACAGAAATGATATTAAAAATAACCGCCTCCGTTAAAGGCTACTCTAGTAGAAGGGTCTTGCATAGAGATGTTACGACAAGTTTATAAAGTCCCGATACCACGTTCCCTGTCTTCTATATTTCATCATTCGTCATATGCTGTCGTAGCGCAAAAGAAATTATAAAAAACAATCTAGTCTTCTGACTCTTAAAAAATATTGTTGCTAAATTTAAGTCATGATTCATCTCTAATACCAATTTTATTAAGTATAATTAAATTATTCCAGTTTGTTTAACCCGTAGGCCTTATTACCCTATCGTAGTAAAATAAGGCCTATTCGTATGGTTTTTGTAAAAGTTTAATTTTTTGTTTGTTTATGGTAAAAACTACCATTACTTCATTATATTTTATGGCTAATGTATTGAAATAAAGATTAATGATACATTTCGATAATTAAATGCAATATTTTCGATTCTATTCAAAATCTCCCTAGACCTTATTACCCACCGGTACCTTAATTATAAAAAATGAATAAATTTTGGCGCAAAAAAAAATGGTTTATAATTGGCTATGACGTCATTACATCTGTTGGAGCTGAGAACCAATGAAAGTCACGTTATTCTCTTGTATTTTCTTTTTGTTGTGATTCTGATAGGGTAAACATGGATATTTTTTCATCTCTGTGTGAAAGCGCGTTGGAGCCGATATAATGACGTCACTAGCGTTTGAATTTACAGTTTTAAAACAGAGTTTTTAATTTAAAAATTAATCGAGAAATCAATTACTATAAACTTTTTCCCTCAAGTTTTCTTAACAACTTTAATTAAATTTTCAAAAAAAATTTGAATTACAAAACATGCAACTTCTCTATTAAGTATTAATAACAAATTACCTGTAAGTGTTATAAATTTTTTGCAGCCAACTGCAGCCGCAGCGCGTAGTATTGATCCTAAATTACCTGGATCACGTACATTGTCACAGATAATAGTGACAGGTAAGGAATCAGGTGCTGGTGTGTGCATCTCTGACTGGGGCATCATAAAAAATGCTGAGAAAATATTTTAAATCAGTAATCAAAGTTTCTAAACTACTTTGAATTATTTAAAATAACTGGGGCAGCTTTCATAAAATTTTATTAAATTACCCATCAGTCCTGGCGGTGTTACGAGAGTTGACCATGTTTGAATCATTCTGTAAGGTACTTTAAATAATTTAATGCCAGTATCAGGCAATGGCAGCTTCATAACATCGGCATTCCTACTAAATAAAATAATTTCTGGCTTCAATCCAGCGTCAATTGCATCATTAATGAGTCTGACACCTTCTAAAAGAATTCTACTGTTTTTGTCACGTGTTTTTCTTGATCTTACTGTCATCATCAGCGATCTAGAATCAATAAGTTAATTAAAACACTCATAAAATAATTATATAATTAAATGAAAGGAAAAAAAGATTCAATAGACGCCTAGTTTAAAAATAGGACAAGAAACATTTTTTAAACTTCTGTAAAATGGTTACAAGAAAAAACTAACAACTAATGAACCAGCGGTAAAGTGAACTGTGAATCCATACAGAAAGTATGAATTTATATAGAAATTCATGTAACAAACTGGGTAAGTAACTAGCCTCCTATACAGGAAGCCCATATGGGAAACTAATGCCTGGATTTGTAGTTTGGGATTCACTTGAGATGGTATGGATTCTTATAGGAAACGATACGATTTTTTTTAATAGGGTCGGATATGACAATACGTGGTATTCAGTTTTTTAAAAAATAAAGGGCAAATCGATCGTATTGAATGACTGAGTTGAAGTAATATAAATATTTTTAGGCCAGTTTTGATCCTAACGATTTTTAGCTCGATTTCGATCGCAATTGGTAACTGAAAAAAGTTTAGTTTTGATTTTAACTTCATTTTGTTGACTAATTTTTAACGTTATTATCTAATTTAATTCTTTATCGGTTGTGCATTTATACAAATTGTTACTCATTTCATAATTTATTGGTTGATAATTTTTCAAAAATTAAGCAACTATCAAAAACTTTTTATATCAGTAATATTTAAAATGTGTGGTCTGGGTTTTTATTTTAGAGTAGGCATAATTTTCGGATGCTGATATCGTAATTTTTGTTATTTGTTTCTATTAATGAGCTAGAAAATTGTACACCCTGTATGTCATTACAAACTTTACCAAAATCTTATCCAATGGTTTGTAACTAATTTATTTTTAAGCTATGGCTAAATTTAAAAAAATACTTTGCCACAACAGACATAATTTTTGATTAACAAATAAATTATTCAAAATAAATAAATCAATAAAAATTAATTTTTGATAGGCAGTAAAAATTTTTATTTATTCCCCGATTTGAATTAAATAAATTTATGCTAGATTTATAACCCACACGTCAGATTGAACCGATTTCGTCAACCACCAAATTTTAAATTTAATTTCTGGGAATAAAAATGTACGTGAAGATCAAAATGTTTTTCGCGCAACGAAAATGAAAAAATTGAAGTAATTCGACTACTTAAGGGGTAGTTCCAGAAGTTGGAGGTAGTCCAAGATTTTTGACTGACATACCAGCATCTATATGTAAAACATTTCAAAAATCTAGTCATCCAGTAGAATTTTACTTTCCATTTTTTTTTTTCATTGCGCGAAAAACGTTTCGATCTTCAGTTACATGAATAAAGTAGCATTTTACTTAAAATCCTGCAGGTATATGATAGTACTTAACAAATAAACATGGTGACCACAACTTTTTGAAACTAAAATTCCCTGACTTTTCCAGGTATTCCAGTCAAATAATTAAAAAATTCCCTGACCATATCTAGTTATATTAAATCCTCGGAAATTTTTATTTAATTCAAAATAAAATGGTATAAGTCAGTCTAACAAATAATCAATCGCTGTCGTTAAATGAAACTTTATTTTATTATTGGTCAATGATTTTTTTATTTATTAAATGAATAATTTTTTATATTTGATTTTAAATCTATGTTTTTATATAAATTACTCCATAATAAAATATAAATAAATTTTTCATTTTCACTAAAATAAATTTCATAAATAAGAACGTTTTTTATAGAATATTAATAAAATATTAAAGCACGCGAATAATAAATATACTGAAACTTATTAGTTCAATACTTATGTATACTTTAAATGTTTTTAGTTTTTTAACTTGTCAATATGGATGTTAATAGCTTGAAGATCCTGACGATTGGTTTCTACTAAGACTTTTTTTTTCTAACAGCTTTTTTAATTCTAACTGCTTCATTTTTTCACTATAGGAATCTATTTCTACTAATATTTTTTCAACTCAGTATTACAATTACATTCGCGCCGCGCCAATTTTGAACAGTTTTGACTGCAGTATATTTATAATTCCCTGACATTACCAGGTTTTCCAGAAATGTGGCCACCATGATAAAGCAAAAATTTATGAAAAACTGAATTTCCCATTTGCTGGAGATGTCCTATTTTGAAACCAGTAGTTCTCCGAATCAACTGATTTAAAAAATAAAAAGTAAATTATTACGACATGCTAAATAATAAATACTAAACTTACGTTAACATGTGATCATTTTCTTTTAGTTCAATAAAATTTAAAGAACCATCTTCTTTGAGTTTAGTATCAGTAGGAGTAGCTCGTACTTTTTTTTTAGGCTGACGTTTTTTCGTTCGAATTTTCAATGGTGCATGTGTAGGTGTTGATTTTTTTTTGGCTGATTCAAGGAACTCATTGGGTCCATCAGCAGCTTCTGCATACTCTATAATTTCTTCTTCATTTACAATTCGCTTTGGCTTACGATGGAACCAATCTGAATAATTTTGAATCCTTGTCATACCCGACACTGGATTTACACGTTGATTTGATGACTGGAGACATTTTATTGTCATTCTTATTCCATTTAAAAACATTGTTCACTTTTTAATCTAATTTCTCACTTTATTAAAAACTTAACCTCACTATAATTCACGTGCTTTATGTTTACCATAAAGTAATTATTGATTTTTATAAACTTACAGTTTTAAATACAAATGATTATTTTATCACTTTTATTATACTAATTAATTAATTAATTACCATTTAAATGAATCAGTAAATAGTTACTTTTAAACTGATCTTTATTTATTTGTAAAACACACGAGATTTCTATCAATTTGTTTTTATTTTAAATTTTTAAAGAGGGCAGCAGTTATCGGGAACTAAATGGCAGCGTAAATTGGCGGGAAAAAAATTATGAGTGTAAATGTAGCAGACATACGACAATTTTTTCATTACATATAAAAAAATTGAATGATTAAAATAATAAAATTTAAAAAAATGCATGTACTGAATTTGAATTTTGAAATGAATTTTCTTACTTTTATTTTATAAACATTTTAATTTATTATTTTAAAATTTGTCAGATGTTCGCTATTTTACTATCAATAAAAATTTATAGTTTTTTGATAAAATAAATTGAATAAGAGATTATAAATATGTAAATATATATAATATATATATACATCGATATTTATAGCACAAATATTAATAACGACGAAAATAAAATAAAAAAGATTCATTTACTTACCAATCAGGAATGATGATAAAATTGCTGGCAATCAGATTCTATAAAAAAAAAAAATAGTAATAATTTGTTCATTTATTTACTTATATATAAGTAAAATGAATATTTAGTAATAATAAACTTGATGATTCTTAATGATATTTGAAAAAAAAAGAATTTTTAAAAAAGTTTGGATCAGGAAAATGAAAATTTGCTCAATAAACTTTGACGCAATAGTGATAGCAGCACACAACTGATAGTATTTAATTTTTAATTTATAAACACACGTAATATACGAGTATGAATGCGACAGATAGGAGTCAATTTATAAATTTTAAATAAATAAATTAATTAATTAAAATAGTGGAATTAATAAAAATGCGAGCGCTTATTTTTCATGATACTGAAAGAACCAGTCTTTAAAAAAATTTATTTCTTTTAAATGAATATATCAAATATTTATAAAAAAAACTGTAAAAATTTGCACATAAAGAATTTTTTAAAATATTTATGAATTTGAATGTAGTAGATATGTGACAGTTTATAAATTTTAAATGAATAAATAAATGAATTAAAATAATGAAGTTTAAAAAAATGCACGCACTGATTTTGTTTATTTATTCAAATATTTAAAAAATTTCCAATTGTCTACACACTCGCCACTCATAAATCTTTTTGTGCATATTCTGAAAGTTATGATTATTTATAAAAAATTAATTATGATACTGAAGTTAGCAGACGTCTAATAATTTTTTGATTTTTTTTTAGACGATAGAAGATAAAAAAAAAAAATTTGAAAAAATTGCACCGGTAGTTTTTTAAATTTTCTACATGTGCATATTTTTATTTTATTTTTTTACAATTGATTTATTTAAATACGAAAATTCAAAAATTTTTAAATGTCTGCTAACTTCAGGATCATAATTAATTACTATCATTTATGAAAATTACGAAATTGTCTGATGTTTGCTACATTCAGTATCATAATTTTTCATTGATCTAAATACGCGTTTTTTAAATTTTATTCTACTTACATTTTAATTATTTGTTCACAAATTTTTGAAATTGATAACTGTCAGTTACATTCACGATCATCTTAATATTTATAAAAATTTCTAATTGAAAAACAAAAAAAAATATGAACGCAACAAATAAATACGAAACGTAAAGCACTCATACAATAACACTTTAATACAGTCCACATTATGAATTGTCATGGAATAATTTTTATGAATTATCAGTTTTGAAGTTATTTTATAAATAAAAATAAATAAATCAATAGATTATAATCGTATAGAACATAATAATTGAGAGTGTGATTATCAAAATCAAATGCTTTGATTGAAATTTTAAACAAAACTGAAAACTGAACTAAACTGAAGAGTGTGAATGTAGCAGACATCAGACAATTTATAAATTTTAAATAAATAATGAAATTTTAAAAAATGCTCGCGTTGATTTTTCAATTATCTACTTACGCATTTTCTAATTTTTATTCTACTCACTTCTTATTTATTTATTCAATAATTTAAAAAATTCCTAATTGACGGTTACGTTCACACTCATACTAAACTGACTTTACGTACAGCGCAGTAAAAATGCGCAGAAATTTGCGCGGGAAAATGTACAGAAATCGAGAAAAAAAATTTATCTCATGCATTTTGTTATGAAAAAAAAATTATAATAGTCGTTACTTTTAAAAGCGTATAAAATGGATAATGAAAATGAATCTAATAATAATACTCAGCAAAATGAACTCACTGAAGAAGAAAAAGGTCAGTGACAATTATTTCAATTGTCTTTTTAAATATTATTTTGGATTTCTAACCTTAAAAACATTTGTTTACATTCAGTTAAATTTTGATTTTTAATTTTTATCAATTACTTAAATAACTATTTTAAACAAAAATACACAAGCAATTATAACGATAAAATTTGATTATTTACAATCTTTAAAATTTTTGTAATTCTTGTAAATTTTTATTTATTTTTGTGCGCATAGTAATGCATTCAAAATATTTCTAAACATAAAAAGCATGTGAATTTATTATTTTAAATCAAATTTTTAATGATACTGAAGTTAGCCAACGTCTAATAATTTTTGAATTTTTAAAAAAATAATAAATTACAAAGAAATTTCAAAAATTTCAAAAAATTGTATATATAAATTTTTTAATTTCCTATAGGCGCTTTTGTTTCTATAATTGATTTCTTGAAAAAAAAAATCTAAAAATTGTTGATTCTATTAACTGCAGGATCGTAATTTTGGAAATAATAAAAATCAGATAATAATTTGAATAAAATTCATGCTTGGAAACAATAACTAAACAATTTCAATCGCACTAACAACAAAAATGTAAGACGTAACTCTACTGGTGTCTGAAACTTTTAGTCAATCGAAACTCTTGATAAAAATAATTTAAATAAGTAAGATTTGTAAAATGGATTTAACAAATTAATTATACTAAAGTTAGCCGACGTCCAATAAGTTTGGGTTCTTTTTTAAACAATAAATTATGAAAAAAAAAAAATATTTGAAAAAATTGCACCTACAGTTTTTAAAATTTTCTACATGTACATTTTTTTACTTTTTTTTTTGTAATTTACTTGTTAAAAAAAAAATTCGAATATTTTAAGTTGTTTGCTAACTTCAGAATCATAAAAAATTATTGAATAGTACTAAAAAAACCAGCATTAAAAAAAATTTTGCATGGTAATTTACGAGTGTAAATGTAGCAGACATTAGACAAATTTAAAATTATTAATAAATACAGTAAATAATTAATAAAATTCAATTTAAAAAAAATGCACTTATTAATTTGAAAAATTTTGTAATTGCGCATTTTTTAAAAATTTAATTTCATTAATTATTTACTCTATTTATTTATAATTTTAAATTCGTCTCATGTCTGCTACATTCACACTCATAGTAATTTTAAAAATAAAACGTCTGAGTTTTATATTTTTTCGATATATATTGTATGGTAAAAATTTTTTTCCTTATGATATGATTATTTTAAAGTAAAGTATTTATTTTGTTTTGTTTCTAGAATTATTGGAAGCTAAGAAAGCTAAAATAAGACTTCAGATTTCCCAGTTGGAAGATTTAATTGAAGAAATGACTTTGCAATCTGAAATTGTTAAATTTGGAGATCTAGATATTGATCCCAGTACTTTAGCTGCTTCGACTGTACCTGAATCATCAAGCAAAAATATTGATGATGAATTAGAATATGAGTTATTTAAATTGTCAGGACTTTATTGTGCAAAGTGCACAAATAATGAATTTGTTTACAATTTTTCGCCGACATCAAACTATGAGTGTCCGTATGCGGTACAATTTTTTTTGGATGACAATAAAATAACTTTAGGGAAATGGGCATTGCCATGGGGTATCAAGATAGAGCACATTTTGAAAGAAACTCCACTGGAAAAGCCATCACAAGTGTCAGCCTTTTTAAGAAATTGCAAGCGACATGTTAACTGTCACGATGCACGAAGGCAACAAGTTGAAACTCTCAAAGTATGTTTTCATAAGTATAATTTCCTTAAACTATTTTATTGTTATAGTTATCAAGTATTTAGAAAATTATTCATTATTATGTTATGTGCATACACGGAGAGAAATTTATAGTAAATGGTACTAGTACGTTTATAAAATATCATCCCATACCGTTATGGTAATAATTACTTGGAATTATGGGATATAAGCCCATACTTTTTGGTGAAAGTTCCCATAACTATGGAAACAATTCCCATCATTATGGTAACATTTCTATATCGCATGGTAATAGAATTATTGTAATGATTACTATACTCATGGGAATAGTTCCCATAAGCAAATAGGAGCAAATCCTATAATATTTAGAAATTAAAATCATTTATCAATCAATTTTGAAAAATTTATACTATTTTATCAGGACTGCGAAAGAATTTCCAAGCTTCAAAAACTCGAAATGAGACCCGAAATATTGTTTTCGAGCTTAGAGAGTAGCCGGAGGTTTTGAGACAATGTTGCCAGGGTCGGTAACCAGTAGCTGTTTGCTGAACCATAGAAATAATTATTGCTACAGCTTTAAAAACTGTAACTTAGAAAAAACAAAATATGTTTTTTTGTTTCTTGAAAGGTCTTTAAGTATACTTAAAAAAAATTATTCAAATAGCAGACAAAATGATGCCTCAGGACTGAAGAAATTATGATAACCATTACCATAATATTATGGTGATGGTTACCATAATATTATGGTAATCGTTACTAGGCCACTATGGTAATTGTTCCTATAATATTATGGTAACCATTACTATAATATTATGGTAGCAATTACCATAATATTATAGTAATGGTTATCATAATATTATGGGAATGATTACCATACTATTTATTTTTTTTATTTATTTAATTTTACGTGCGTTTTTAGGAAACAACCCTTAATACACGATACATAGATTCGGTGATGATAAAAAGATAAAGAAAAGCAGTTATAGACATATAAACAATTGGAGCACAACAGAAACAATTAGATATAAATAATTAGAGCTAGATTTAGGCTTGAACATGGGGGAGACGCATTTACATCGCTAAAGAGGAAACATAACTGCTTCTTAAAGCAACGACATCACATAGATAAAAGTATAGAGCCTTTGAGCAATTCAAAGCGTCTTTAGTAATCACTGAGAGCAGGTTTGTTGGAGGAGCGTCATCCTGAATCCAAGGTCGTAGATGCTTTTGACGGAGCTGATTGTACGCTGGACATTCCCCTATTATATGCGTTATCGATTCTCTTTGAAGAGATTACATTGAATACACAATTTGGTTGGGTCTCAGGTTGTGGGTAGTACCATTAATGGTTATGTTGGACGCAAAGGCATTTGCCAGCCTTAGTTGGATGTTTAGTTTCGCAAAGTGATACGGGAAAATATACAGCAAACAGGCGCTTGGAGTAAATTCAGATTTGGGGTAGATTAGTTGCGATGCCCTGGATTGCGCGTACCTGTTGCGATCGATGCTCATGCGGTATAAGCGATACTTGTCCACCATGCTTTTTTGTCGGCGCAACCAGAGAGGAAGTGATAAGTTATCTAGCACAGAGTCTTCGTTTATCGGCTTTAGCAGAGTTCTCAGGCGTGATATCCAGTTAAATTTTTCAGAGCCAGACTGACTCGTCTCTATCAGTTTAAATAAGCACTTTTTTGTTAGACGAGAATCATCCATTTTCAAGACGCATATTATCCAGTTGACTGCCTGCCTGATGATTCTGACAGAGATGTGGTTGATTACCATACTATTACAGGAACAATTGCCATAGTAACATAGTAACGATTACCATAATTCTATAGGAACTATTCCGATACCATATAGGAATTATACCCATATTTATAGAAATGATTGCCATAATATGTATGGGTGTCGTTCCTATAATCGACATTTTAAAAAAACCGGTTACTATGCGTTATGGGAACCATTCCCATAATATATTGTAACTGTTACCATAAATTTTTCTCCGTGTAGAAAGTTGAATATATTTTTTTAAATTACATCGTAATTATTGGACGAATTAAATATCAGTTCATTTTTAAATTAATATGATAAAGAACCAGATAAAAATAAAACATTTCTCAATATTTATTAACTCAAGAGTTTAATTTTTACACAGGGTTCAAATATTACGAAATAATTTATGTTTTTTTTAAATTATTTTTAAATTAACAGTAAAGTGCCTTATGATGGAGCTTAATTCATCTAGTAATTAATTGACAATTAAAATAAATGTGATTTCAGAAATCCACTTCAACAGTAAAAAATATCAGAGTCGAAGGGTCTCTCGGCTACTTGTACATATACATAGATTTATTGTTAGTCAATAATAATGAACTAGACCGCAAGCATAATTTAGGAATAAATATTTTCTACGAATCAGGTGAAGTGCGACCACATTTAATAAAAGTAAACACAAATTTAGATAAGGAACCAAGTGAAGATCTCTTATTGAAAATGACAAGATTTGCAAAAGGTTTTAAAAGACACAGTCTAGAAGAAGCTTATCAGATGATTGCAGAAAAAGATCATCCAGTATTTGTATGGAAGCCAGAAGAAAATAATGAAAATAATCAAGATTTTGCTGTAAATATTTAAATTCTCAATAATTATCGATAAATTTTTATTTTATATCGTAACTATTTTTTTATTATTTAGGACTTGGGATTAGATGACTCCGCGATCAGTGATGAAGAGTCTGAGGAAGAGGTTCAACAACCAGGAAAACGAAAACGTGCCAAGAAGCGTGTCATTAAAAAAGGAAATAACTCGGGAAAGAATCAAGTTACCGAAAATAGTGGAGGCAAAGATTCTTTTGAAAACTCAGAGAATGAAACTGCAGTTGAAAATAATGAAATAAGTAAAAATAAAGTAACTAAAAAAAAAGTATCTGTAGGAACTAAACCCGGAAGAGGTAAAAAATCACCGAGTGTTAATAAAACAACCAGACCTACAGTCACCAAGTCACCTGGAGGCAAATCTATAAAAAATCAACCCGATAAACGGCAGACCAGATTGAGTTTCAAAGGAGTCCCTCTAGATAGTTCTGATGCACGAATTTCACCTCGTAGACAAGAATTTAATCAGCGTAAGCGGGATACAAGTACACCGAAGCTAAATAGATTAAATAGAGTCCCCATAGTTCCGCTCACACCCATCAGTATTAGTTCTATTGAAGCTAATTCTGATGAGATCAATAGAAGTAAAGCTGACGGTAATCAGAAAAGAGAAAAAAAGGCTGCTAAGAGACAAAAAAAAAAGTAGGTATTTTTAGGTGATAATTAAAAATAGTTTTTATTTGAAGTATCGTAAAAAAATGAGTATAATTTTTTATAGCATAAGATTTTGTAATTCATAGTTGTAATAAATTATTTTTTATGTTTAATTATTTATAAAATGATATGTTGAAGTAAATTGATCAATTACAATATTTATAATCGATATCCTAAATGTTTTAAAAATTTTTTGTATATATTTCTTCACACAAAAATTCACCATTATTTTTATATAAAATTAAAAATAAAAATATGAATAATTTTAAGAAATTAATACAATTTTTTAATTTTATCATCAATTCATTTCTCGAGATTTCTACTGTAATTTTTTTTAGATATAAAACTATCCATGAAAAAATTAGTCATTTTAATCGATCAATTACATGGTGGCCACATTTCTGGAAAACCTGGAAATGTCAGGGAATTATAAATATACTGGAAAAGTCTGGGAGTTTTGTCACAAAGCTGGAAAAATTTTTACTTTCTTTTTTTTTGACTGAAAAAATGCGATAAATTTTTTTTCTGTCAAAACTGTTCAAAAAGTGGCGCGGCGCGAATGCAGTTGTAATACTAACTTAAAAAAAAAAATAGTAGAAATAGATTCCAATAGCGAAAAAATGAAGCAGTTAGAATTAAAAAGGCTGTTAGAAAAAAACAGTCTTAGTAGAAATCAATCGTCAGGATCTTCAAGCTGTTAACATGCATATTGACAAGTTAAAAAACCAAAAACATTAACAGTATACCTAAGTATTGAACTAATAAGTTTCACTATATTTATTATTCGCGTACTTGATTAATATTTTATTAATATTCTATAAAAAGTTCTCATTTATGAAATTTACTCCAGTGAAATTGAAAAATTTATTTATATTTTATTATAGAGTAAGTTTAAAAAAACATAGATTTAAAATCAAATATAAAAAATTATTCATTTAATAAATAAAAAAAATCTATGATCATTGACAAATAATAAAATAAAGTTTCATTTAACGACAATGATTGATTATCTATTGGACTGACTTATACCATTTTATTTTGAATTAATAAATATTTCGAAGCATTTATTATAACTAGATACGGTCAAGGAATTTTTTCATTATTTTACTGGAATACCTGGAAGTCAGGGAATTTCAGTTTCCAAAATCTGTGGTCACCATGAATTATAATCGAGTAAAAATGCCGCTAATTTTAAAAAGTTAAAAAAATATTTTTATTGAAAAAAAAAATTAAAATAACTACAATTGTTACTTATAAATAATTGAATTCTAAATGAATATTAATGAAAATTCATTTTATCGAAAATTTCCGTCTCAAAATTATCGTGAACTTGATATTTAAAATAGGCAACCATAAATGGGTGTTTCTCAGTTTTGTCATCATCAAAACCCACAATCCCTATTTCTTCTGGTCCACCTCGGCTTAATTCTTTTCCATCAGCTGTTACAGTCACATTGATGCCTCTATTTGTTCCCGGATTTTTACTCCAATATTCGTAACCATCAGTAATATCGATTTGAAACCATCCGACACGATTCCCTGGTATTTTTATTGAATTCACATAAACACAAGTTTGAGAATCTTCGATCACTCGATATACAGTTACGTTAAGTGATCGAAAATAATTTAGTTTAGCATAAGAACATTCGCGATACAGATATAATTCAGCGGAAATTAAATTTTTATTTTCTTTGGTACTAAACCACATGTGGTCGACATAATTCGGCTTACAGAAGTGATTGTCCGGATGCTTGGCCATAAAAGTCGACACAGTATCGTCGTTATTACTGTTTTCATAATGATTCAATGAAAAAATAAATGAAGATTCTCTAGACATTCTTCTAATATTCATCCGATCTAGAGATAAATTTTTTGGACAATTTATTCCATTTGATACTTTCTGTAGATTTAAATTATCTGAGAATGTCCCTTTAAATTTTAACACAATAGTCAGTAAAATAATTATTGGCTTATACATTTTTTATTTATTAAACAACGGAGACTTTTTTATTGCGACGAAACACTTTTGCTATTTTGAAATACTTAATCACGAATAACGTTTGATAAAAGGTATATCTCGTTTTTTAGATCATTAAATAACTATGATACGTCATTAAAGTTTTAGAGTTATTAAATAATTTAGCTGAAAAAAATTATCAATTTGTTAAAGTATTAATAGAAATTTCTTATGACGTAAACATTACGAATTGTTTTTTAGGTAATTTTTTATTTCGTGGAATTTCCGGTCAACGTTGTTGAATCATTTACACTAATAATAATTAAATCGTTTACTATTTATATGAAACATTTTTTTAATTAATTAAAAAATATTTTTTTTTTATTAACTATTAAAATTTCTTTGTGTAAATTTATTTTTAAGGCCATTCTCAGACAGTGCCACACCCACTTTTTGACAATTTTCAATGACTTTAATTGTCATGAGCGTATCAAAATTTTATCAATTAATTAAAAAAAAAATAAAACTTTATTTGAAAAAAGAACAACGTAGTAGTAATTTCGTGGAGGTATAGATTAAAAAAAATTACATGCAATTGATATCAATTGGGAGTTAAAGAAATTTGTTAAATAAATTTCAGGAAAATCCTCATGTCGATTTTGAAATTCGAATTTTCAAATTTTGTAGGCAAAAATTTATTCAAAAAATTTTGTTTAACTCCTAATTGATAACAGCTGTAAGTAATTTTTTAAAAATTCTATCTCGGCGAAAATACTACTACGTTGTTTTTTTTTCTATTAAGGTTTTAGTTTTTTTTTAATTAATTAATAAAATTTTTGACGGTTTTGACAGTTGAGTCATTTCATATTTTTAAAAAGAGAGGGGCACTGTCTGAGAGTGCTCTTAATAAAAATTTTGATAAAGTTTGGAAATTTCAAACGTCTCAACTATCAAATTCATATAAATAATTTTTATAACGTAGTAAATTTTTTACGAATGTTCATATACATTTTTATCTTATCTTTAATTGTTTAACCACAATTTTGATTCAAGTGGGAAGCTGGTCTGAGATACAAAAAATGAGCATATTTTTTGTGATTTTTTTTTCAGAGTACCGTCGTTATTAAAATTCTTAAAATTTGTGACATTATTAAGCATCATTTCAAGAATATTCTGCCAAATTTTCAGAAAAAATATTGAAAAATCAGCCAGTGGTAGTGGGGAGAGACGATTCACCTAAAAAAAAAAAGTCTTCATGCCGTAGTCAGGATAACTCATGACTGCCTCATTTGAAATCATAAAACCAAAAAAATTTCTTTAGTACATAAGTTTATCTTGGATTTGAACGAAGAAATAAACAAAATATTCATTTTTGATTTTTTGGTAAAGGTGCAATCAAAAAACTCTGATTTTTGTCGAAAATTTTTCCTTTTGCTTAATTAAAAAATAAGTAGTTATTGAAAAAAAAATCCTTCGTTCAAATCCAAGAGAAACTTATGAACTAAAGAATTCTATTCGGTTTTTTGATTTTAGATAAAAGTCATGAATTATCCTGCTAACGGCATGGAGACTTTTTTGTTGAGGTGACTCGTCTCTCCCCACTACCGTTGGCTTATTTTTCAATAATTTTTTATAAAAATTTAGTAGAATATTCTTGGAATCATTCTCAATAATGTCACAAATTTTAAGAATTTTAATAAAAAAGCTACTCCGAAAAAAAAAATTACAAAAATATGCTCGTTTTTTTTTGTATCTGAGACCCCTTTCCCCCCTTAATTGTTTGACAAATCGATTCTTAATGGAAAATTAATAAATTTTAATAATTTTTTATTACAATAATCCTTAAAAATAGAAAAAATTTTAATAGTATCGAAAATCGAAAAGAATACTTTACGTCATGTTTTTCTTATAATTGTCCAATTTGACGACGGATTAATGAAAAAGAAAGTTGCAATTACAAAATATTAAAAAATTGATATAAAAGTAAAAAAAAAACTTTTTGAAAAAAAGAATTGAAAATATATAATATTTTTAATTTTCTATACCCAAAAATAGTTAAAGAAATACTTATCTATAATTGTCGGACTATTTTTTGTAGAGTATTTAATTATCTAGAAAATTTTTCATAATAATTATTATCGTATCTTTGATACTTTATTCACAATTTTCGTTTCCAAAAATTACAGTTTGAAATTATGATCACTCAATACTAAACATTAAATTATCCGTCAAATTTAAAAAAATAATTAACTATTTATATTTATAATATTAATCTATATTATTAAGAGAATAAGGAAAATTTTGATTCCGCCATATCTATATGATAGAATTAGTTAATGTTATTGAAATTGGTATCATTAGATAAATCTTGACTTGAATTTGTGCCTTTTCGTGGTTTAAACTCTTTTTAATTGCTAAGTATTGAGATGAATAGGATCATTGATATCATTCGAATTACATTCAAATTACGCGGGAAAAAAGACGATCGTATTTATTTTCTTTAAATAAATTAATACTTGAATTCTTCTGTCGCTGAATAATACTGAATGTCACTGAATATATAGCTATAGTATTTATATCGCGTTACTTATTCCAAAATGACACATTTCTATACTCCCTTTTGGTTTTAGGAAACTTCTCAAAGCCAAAAAAGTGTGCATAAAAAAAAAAAAAGATTCATTGACACAAAAAATCTCTACTCGCCTAAAGAAATTTTTTACTTACCCCAATAAATTTTTTGCATTGTGAATTGAAAACAGAAATTTATTGAGAACTAGAAAAAATTACCTGGTGCAAGAAATTATTTCTTGACCAAAAAAATCTTTTCTCGCCCCAAGACAATTTTTGTATTTAATTGATAATGCATAAAATTTCTTGGTGCAAATTAAAATTTTGTGCGACAAGAAATCCTTTTTTTCTGTATATTTTATAAATTCAGTAGTGATATTTGGGCAGTCACATAGTGACTGCAGGTTGCTCGTATTAACTTATTTGATTAATTATTATATTAATTATACTGTTAACTTATTATATTTATACAAACATTTTTCACTACTAACAATTGAAGGAGTGAGAACTGAAGGAGTATAGGTGAAAAAAAAAACTTTTTCAGCTGAAAGTGGTTTTGAACTCAAAAATTTTGCCTTTTTTCTTTTTTTGGAAAAAGAATATTGAAATAAAAAGTTTTTTTTTGTCACATATCCCTTTGATTAGAAAATAAAGCTCAATTTCTAAATAATTTTTTTCTTTATTTAAATGAATTTTTATTTTTCCAATACATCAAAATCAATTAACATGAATAAGTAAACAATCAAAGTAAATATATAAAAAATTATTGACACCCACAGCTAGCCACTCTATCATAAATATACTTCAAAACATAATTATAACCATTAATATAATAAAAAAATGGTTTTCCCTCCCATCTTCGTGGCCTGCAAGATTCTGTAGATCCTTGATAATTATTTCTCCACATATAATTATATCCATTATAATTTTGATATCTTAAATATTCGCAGTTTCCAGCACAGTAACTAGCGTAATATTTTCTTGGAGCAATAACCCAAAACTTATTGCGCTGATCAAGATCAACAAACTCCGATCTTAACTGACATCCAGGATTATTTTTTCCATCTGCTCCATTATTATCATTATCATTATTACCATAAATCGGGAGCAAATTTTGTTGTTGCATATCTGTATAGAAATTATTCTTGCTATTGTCGTTGAAGTATCCGATTAAAAATGTACGTGTCGCCGGATTTCTCGAAAACTTCGGTATTCCCAAATCTTTAAAGTTAATTCTACTATTTTTTTTATTATAATTGACCGCCGTAGCAGTCAATAGTATGCCCTCATTATCTTGTGGGTACTTTGTCCAGTATTTAAAACAATCAGTCATATTAAATCGTATCCATCCGCTGAAATCATCATCAACGACTACAGTATTATCGTGATTTATCGATGTCTTTCTGTTATTTAAATCAGTACAATTAAAACTAATCGATATTTTGGGTCCTCTTATTTTAGCTAACGAACTGTTGCGATAAATTCGTAACTCAGCGGCAATAATACGGTCATTGGTTATTAATTTTTTTGTAACATCAAACCACAATCTGTTTATTCTATTATATAATTTATGAAGACGTTGATTGTCATGGAATATTTTAGGATAGAAAGTCATCAACATGTTGCTTTTTTCTAACTTCTCAATATCATGCATGTCCAATGTTTCCGGTATGAATCCATCTTCTGGTAATTCTTCGACAATGTAGGAATAAATGCTGTTCAAAAATTTTCCTGACGACTCTTGTAATATATCCGTGCGATCCATTTTATGCGGAAGAGCGGGAAGTAACCATCTGCCGTCATCTTCAATTTCTTGAATGTATTTAGCTTCTGAAGAGAAACGTCTGTTCGATCGTGATAAGTCTTTTGATATTGCTACTTGATGAGTAAATTTAAAACTTGATAACAAGCACAACAAAATTATTAAGTTAGTTGACATTTTTTAAAATTTATTTTACACCACTGATGCACTGAACTGTTGACTATTAACTGCGAACTGTTTGAATGAAGAAATAGTGTGGACTGTATGAACTTATGGATGCGAATGAATAAGTAGAGGGCTGAGGGTATATGTATAGTAGGGTATGTAATGAGGGAAATATGGTCATTAAAGTCTAGACACTGGCGCCGAAGGGTAGATTTAAGTTTTAAGTCTTTAAAATTAGTACTATAGTAAATTAAATTTAAATATCTGGGTAATTATAATTTGGAGACAAGATGCAGACAGTTGGTTAAATCACCTAAGGATGTAATGTGTTCTTTAATTGTTACTTATTTATTTTTCTAAAGAAATACTTTGTATTTAACTGTTTATCTGAAAGTTTAAATCTAATAGAAGACATAACAGCGCCGTAATGAATTTTAGATATACTATTATATATATTATAGTTAAATTATTTATGTAAATTTAACTAAAACCTAAAAATTTTGTAAAAATTAAACTTTGACTTTATTATAAATTTTGTATTTCTTTTTAAATTAGCAGGAATTTTTGAGCGCCATGAAATACGCGGGGTACAAAATTTAATTATAATTTTATTTTTTTGTTATTCCTGACTTCTTGTATCTTTCAGGCTACGTTATATTTTAAATATACTCATGTAGTTTAATAAACTATGGTAATGTTAAAAATTCATTAAAGGAGGGAAAAGGGTTTGAGATAAAAAAAAAGAGCATATTTTTGTGATATTTTTTCAGAGTACCTTCGTTATGAAAATTCGAAAAATTTGTGACATTATTAAGAATTGTTTCTAGAAATTTCTGCAAAATTTTTATAAAAAAATATTGAAAAATAAGCCAGTGGTAGTGGGGAGAGACGAGACGCCTCAAAAAAAAGTCTCCATGCGGTAGGCAGGATAACTCATGGTTGCCTCATCTGAAATCAAAAAACCAAAAAGATTTCTTTAGTACATAAGTTTATCTTGGATTTTTGAACGAAGGTTTTTTTTTTCAATAACTACTTTTTTTTTAATCAAGCAAAAAGAGCAATTTTTGGTAAAAATCAGAATTTTTTGATTGCACCGTTACCAAAAATTCAAAAATAAATATTTTATTTATTCTTTCGTTCAAATCCAAGATAAACTTATGTACTAAAGAAATCTTTTTGGTTTTTTGATTTCAGATGAGGCAGTCATAAGTTATCCTGACTACCGCATGTAGAATTTTTTTTGAGGTGACTCGTCTCTCCCCACAACCACTGACTTATTTTTCAATATTTTTTTACAAAAATTTAGCAGAATCTTCTTTGAATGATGCTTAATAATGTCACAAATTTTAAGAATTTTATTAAAGGAGGTATACTCTGAAAAAAAGAAAATAAAAAAAATACGCTCTTTTTTTTGTATCTCAAACCTTTTACCCTCTTCAAGTCGGTATTCATTTTATTGTTTTATCGATCAGCTTGAAAATCGTTGATATTAATTTTCAAAAATTGATGTTTTAAAAAAATTACAATGGATCAAATTGGAGTCATTAATTTTAAAGATTATATTTTTAGCTATAATTAAAAAAAAGTCATCAATTGATTTTTGATCAATCATTTTTGAACAACAAAAATTTAAAGATGTAGGGCTTTTTTTTTAAATCAAATATTTTTTCCAGGTCAGCGATAAACTGAATAATTAAATAAAAATAAAATTTTTTTTGTTATTGAAGAATATGAACGAGCAACCTACAGTCACTACGTGACTGCCCAAATATTTTTGCCAACTTTATAAAATATGATTTGAATTTAACTGCTTATTAAAATTTCTACTGCAAAATCAATTCTAGAATTTTTTGCTTATTTCTGTTATAATTAAAATTTAATGAGACCAATTTCATCATTAACTCGGAAACTTATTGATTTCGATGATTATATAATCATGGGGTTCTTAAAGGATAAATCTACACACGGTCAAATTTTTTTTTATTAATCGTCTAATATATTTTTTTTCACTGACACCGAATTAAATTTTTTGAATTTTTATTATTATAAAAGACATCGCATAGACTAAAATTTTTTTATTTGCTCTTAATTACATATATAATAGTCATATATATTCAGTCATATCCAGTGACAGAATAATTGAAATATTTATTTATTTAAAGAAAATCAATACGATCGTCTTTTTTTGTCCCGCGTAATTTAAATGTGATTCGAATAATTTAGATAAATTTATTTTATCTCGAAACTTGGCAATAAAAAAAGAGTTCAAACCATGCAAAGGCACAAATTCAAGTCAAGACCTTTCAATTGATACCAAATTTAATAACATTAACTGATTCTATCATGTAGGCGGGAACAAAATTTTCCTTATTCTCTTAATAATAGAGATTATAAATTTATTTGAAAATCAATCATTTAAATATAAGAGAGTTTTTTTTATATGTTCTTCAATTCTTACGGTTTAAAAACCGATCAAAATCGGTCCTACTTCCTTTGTGTGTAATACCCTCTCTTGATGTATGACATACTAATTAATATTTAATTACTGTAGTAAATTATTATTAATTATTAAAATATGTAATTAAAAAAATAAATAAATCAATTAAATATATGTTTTATTAAAGAAATAACATCAACATAAACTTTAAATTTTTTCATAATAAATTTTAAAAGCACAAATATTTATTATATATTATATGTATGTTGTAAATTTAATTAGGCATATAATTATTTTATATTAATTAAGATTGCAAGTATATAGATATCAAGATATAAATTTATATGAAAAAGCACCAGTCTCTTAAATTAAATATTTGGTATCATATATATTTGATAAATAGTATTATTGATAATTTATTTAATAGTATGTAAAGTTTAAATGACCAGTGCTTTTAAATTATTGGCTGATTAAAAGCTGACTTTACCGCGTACTTTAAAGAATCCCAAGGAATTGCGATTGTGTAGAATTGCACCTAAACCCAAATAATTTTCGATAATTATCTGTTCCTTAGTAAATTCACACTGAATATTAAAATGAGTCATTAATGCGTCATGAAAATCATCAACGTCAAATCGTTTTTGTTCCTCACTTGTGCCTAAAAGTACAAGAAAAAATTTTTTTTTTAATTATTTCATTTAAATTGATACAAATAATTTAATAATTTACTTTTATGCCAGTATAGTGGGTGACTTGTGAATGTAATCCATGGAATACGTTTAGCAAATGGATTCCATTTCTTATCTAATGATAATGGTTTGCCTTTGTTCCACATTATTTTCACACCAAACATGTTCCTTTTTCTAAATAATAAACAATTTTATTAATTTATTAAATAAATATATAATGTTAAGAATGAAAAATATAATTTTTAGAAAATATTATAAAGCTTTAAAGGAGACCACTAGTGTGACCACCCGAAAAAAGATGATTTTTGGGAATTTTTTTAAAGAAAACTACTTCGTGGAATGCTTTAATGTTTCAAGGATATGTTTGTGGATATTGAATGAATACAAGATGAAATTTATGGACCAAAAAATTCAAAACTCAGCGAGATATTCACAATCTCCTAAGGCTCCAAAAAAAAGTCCCCCCACTGCTGCAGTGATAGCGACCTTCGCGGTGCGTGAAATCAAAAAAACCAAAAAGTTTATTAAACTAGGAGGTATTTTCCGTACCATGACCCTCGGGCTAAGAAAAAAATTTAAATTTAACAAAATGGCAGTTTAAAAAAAAAAATTCAAATTTTGCGCGAAAATCTGATGATTTTTAGCCTGCCAAAATTACATTTTTGATTCGATCGAAAAACTGGAGTCTCATGGTACATAGAAACATATATGAAAGAAATTGCAATTCAATTTATATTGATCGGATGATTTGTCTTCGAGTTATAGAATGTACCTGAAGATCGGAACGTCTTTTGTGCAACGAAAATGAACAAAATTTATTATGTAATTTGGCTTCTTAAAATTGACTTAAGGGGTAGTTGGGGGTGGCTGCAATTTTCGGCTGACATACCAGCATCTATACAAAACACTGCAGAAATCTAGATCCAGTCGATTCTTTACTTTTCATTTTCTTTTTTTATTTTTGTTCAGTGACAAACGTTCCGATCTTCAGGTACATGTTATAGATGCAGCAATTTTGGAAAATATATTTTCGAGAACCGATAAGCGGCTGCTCTTCAGATGGCTGTAACTCAAAAAAACTATTCGAGATATGCACTAGAAATTTTAGTGTGTTATTTTTGAAGCTATAGACTATCAAAATATGCAAAGAAAAAAAAAATTGATTTTTCAAAATTTCACACTAGTGCTTCCCCTTAAATAAAATTTTTTTAAAAACGAAATATAAAACACATCGATTATTTATACAAAAAAAAACTAAATAGAGTACATAAATGTTTAATTTTACTAAAAGCTAAATTAATTCTAACAATTATTTAAACATAAAATGCAAAAATAACAAAATTTTGTATAAAAATAAGCAAATTAATTTAAAACACTGTGATTGAAGATAAAATCTTAGAAAACTCATGCTTACTAAATGTGGGTATTACTGCCGTTCATGGTTTAAGCTTAATAATTTAATGAAACGTAACAATCTGTTGCGTTGAAAAAACTTTTAACCACTCAATAGTAAATTAATGTAAGTAAAAACAATCGTAACTATTAACTAGTTTTTAACAAATTGATAGCTGCCTTTACAGAAATTTTTCTATTTGATAATTTCAGTTTCAACGATTGTCTAAAGTAGAAGTCAATACAAAGTAATTTTTTTTCTTTTATTATGTCAATAATATGCCGAGTTATTGTTTCATAGTTTTTAACCCGATCACAAAAATCTACATGGGATTGCATGGGAACCTATAGGAATCCATACAGGAAAGTATGGAATTATTTTAGAATCCATAGGAATCAATATAGGAGTGTATGGATTTATATATATGTGTATGGATTCATATGGAAAATTTACATAGGAAACTGCGGGTACATGGATTTCCATATAGGAACTTGGATATATGGATTTCGTTGTG
Source organism: Microplitis mediator (assembly GCF_029852145.1). Lineage (NCBI taxonomy): Eukaryota > Metazoa > Arthropoda > Insecta > Hymenoptera > Braconidae > Microplitis > Microplitis mediator. The sequence goes on from NC_079977.1 coordinate 7,652,219, forward strand.
GGAAATCTATATAGGAATTTGGGTTTCTATATGTAATTTCTATAGAATCCGGGATATCTGTCAATCGTCTATTGGTACGCATATATGAATAAAAGAACAGATTAATATTCCTATAGAAAACCATATGGAAATCCATCCGAAAACGCCATGTCGGAATCCACATAGGAATCTAGGCTGGATTCACATATGGGTTTTTTTTTTGATAAGGAAATCATACAAATTTTCAATTAAAAAATGAGTTAGAATGTTAATTTTATTTTGTTTGGTTTTAAATTTGCTCTGCAGCTATTGGGTTCATAATGTCAGCGTGCATATTACTGCAGTTATACAACCAGTGCGTCAGAAAAATTTTTAAACAAAAAAGGCAGAGTTCAAAATTTAAATGCTCAGTTATATTGAATTTAAATTAGAAAATGAATCTGTAATTAGTTAAAATAAAATAGTTAAGAATGAAAACTGTGTCAGTAAGTCTGTAATTTCTTCTTGCTGATTAAAAATTTATCCAGCTAATAATTAATGCAAAAGATAGAGTGCCTTATATTTAATTGAATAAAATTCCTCGACATTTATATAATTTTATAATATACTATTTGTTTAATAATTGGCAATCTGTATTTCATGACTTAATTAATATATTTATAATTTACTTTGATCATTCTTAGTATTTGACACACGGAAAAAAATGATCTATATAAAGCGAGAAACGACACTTAATATAATGATAAAATAATCCGTAAATTTTATCATTCTAAATAGTAATTCTTTAATTTATAATTAAAACATAAATAATTATCCAAAAAATAAAAAATAATTATTTGAACTTTAAAAATTGTAACTTAAACATTCAAAATTTATGACAAATATTATAAAATTTATTGTTTGAAATTTTAAAATTCTCTATATTGACACTCAGGTTCCGGATTATAATTTCAAACACGAAACTGAAGTTAGCCGACCTCTAATAATTTTTGGATTCTTTTTTAAAACCATAAATTGGACAAAAAAAATATTTGAAAAAATTGCACTTGTAGTTTTTAAAATTTTCTACATGTGCATATTTTTAGTTTTTATTTTTTTTTTTAATTAAATTGTTGATCAAGTTTGTTTATTTATTTTAATCAAGCTTCAAATTAACAGTAACAAAGACGAGGTAACTTTCATTAATTATAGAAAGCATTTTTATGAATTCAGCCTTGTACTTTCTATCGCTATACTCACATTTACTCTATTTCAATTAAAAAAAAAAAAAAAAAAAAGTATAAATAAGTTAAATTAAAAAAAACTATTCTACTAAAATATAAATTTTGCATTTAAAAATAAATATAAGTAAAAATGAATTACTATTAGAAAAGAAAATCCAAAGATTAAAATAATTAAAAAAAAATCTTTGCTAAGGTGTAAAAAAACTATTATTCTTTTTATATAAAAAATACCTAGGTTCAAATTTAATATCTGATCTCGAAGCCAAAGATGACCATTGCTGACGTACTGCACAATGTATCACCGATGACACACCTTCAGCAAAACCATTCAATCGCCTAAATATTATTTTAAAATTTTAAATGAAATAAAATACTTTTTTTTATCTCACAAATGATTTATCAATGATAATTTATAATTGTGATTTTATTTTAATTTATTAAAATTTCTAAGTAATTTTAGATAATTAATTTCAATTAAAAATATTTGTTTTATTATTAAAGAAAAAAAGACAACATACGGTGCAATTGACGTTTTTGGATACTCCAATTCTCCATAAGCGATCGTGTCAACTTCAATCATCGGTACTCGATCGAATTCTAATAATTTAAGTGATATGAAGTCATATTTTATTGTGTAAAGTGCATTTTTAGTCAATAAAACAACTCGTTCTTTTTCAGTATCCCAAAGACTTATTCTAAAAAAAAGTAATTGCTCAATTAATTATTTAATTTAAAAAGTTTAAGGAGGGAAACGGGTCTGAGATACAAAAAAAAGAACATATTTTTGTGATTTTTTTTGTTCAGAGTACCTTCGTTATTAAAATTCTTAAAATTTGCGACATTTTCAAGAATCACTCCAAGAATATTCTACTAAATTTTCATAAAATAATATTTAAAAATAAGTCACTGGTGGTGGGGAGAACCGAGTCACCTCAAAAAAAAGTCTCTATGCCGTAGGCAGGATAACTCATGATTGCCTCATTTAAAATCAAAAAATCTAAAAAATTTCTTTAGTACATAAGTTTATCTTGGATTTGAATAAAGGATTTTTTTTTTCAAAGACTACTTATTTTTTAATTAAACAAAAGGAACAATTTTCGGCAAAAATCAGAATTTTTGATTGCACCTTTACAAAAAATGAAAAAATGAATATTTTGTTTATTCCTTCGTTCAAATCCAAGATAAACTTATGTACTAAAAAAATTTTTTTGGTTTTTTGATTTCAGTTGAGGCAGTCATAAGTTATCCTGACTACGGCATGAAGACTTTTTTTTGAGGTGACTCGTCTCTCCCCACTACCACTGGCTTATTTTTCAATATTTTTTTATAAAAATTGAGCAGAATATTCTTGAAATGATGCTTAATAATGTCACAAATTTTAAGAATTTTAATAAAGAATGTACTCCGAAAAAAAAAATCATAAAAATATGCTCTTTTTTTTTGTATCTCAGACCCGTTTTCCCCCTTAATTAATTAATTGAATTACTGGGTATTATAATTACTCAGTTAATAGCCAAGTGCCAATAATTTCATCATTTTGATCAGTAGCCAAAGTTTCCCGACACTCTTTGATAGCTCGTTCAACAACTTCGTCGCGGTCAGAAAAAAATGTATGGACATCAATATTTTTATATGGAATACTCACAACATGTGCATTATCTTTTTTAATTTCATTTTTGTCAGTACTCAAATCATCCCGCGTATTTTTATCTGTAATATCAACCGGCGATAAAATTATTATAATTTTTTCATCACGAGCTGTCAGATGGCAATTTCACAGGTGTCAAAAAAAATTTTCATAAATTATAAATTAGTAATATTTTTATGTGCATATAATTTACCATTATTATCATCGACTTTATTAGTTATTCTCAATGTAGCGGCTTCAAAATTAACTGAATTTACTTCGTCCAACTGATTATGGTCTAACATTTTATTATATTTTACTTAACTTTACTTACTAGGCTGGTGTACAGATCAATATAGAAAATATTTATTATTTATTTTTTATAAGAGGATATTTTATTTTTTAACTGTTGCTTTTTAAACTTTTTATATAACTTTCTTTGATTCTTATTATTAATAATATATACACTCTGAATACACGTGTAATTAAATTGTATCGAACCTTGAAACCTTTCAAATAATATCTTTGTACGCGTAGTAAATGGAAAAAATATATATATTATTATTCTGTCATTTTCAAGCCATCTAGTGGCTCCAGATATAAACAAAACTATATAGGGGGCAATCCATGCGAAATCACCGAGGTTTTGACCCGACCTCTACCAAAGACTTTTTTCTGAATTTTTGCAAATTTGTTTACCCAACCCAAAAAAAGTTACGAATTTTTGAAAAAACCGCTTTTTTTTAAATTGCTATAACTTTCTCACAAATTAACCTTTTGGCACTTTTTTTTTTTCAAAATTTGTGTTTTAAATGGCGTTTTCAGAAAAAAATACAAAAAATTTTTCGGAAGTCACGATATATGAAATATTTCAGTTTTTTCAATAAAACCGTCATTTTTTCGAAGTCCGAAACCTTCGATTCTCAATTTTTTTGTCTAAAAAAAAACTTCAACTAAGACAGTATTTAACCCCGCTATTCCCATTTTGTGCCGACTTTCCTTTCTATTTTGTTTTTTTCGATAGAAAATAAGAAAATTTCTAAATTTGGCTTATTTTTTATGACTTTGCGCTGAGGTTTTTAGTAGATTTCATAAAAATCTAACTATTGTATTTGTCCTCATGATGGAATTTTCGAAAAATTTTGCTACCTCTAAACTCAGCTCGACGAGCTGAGTCAGGAAATACATTCAGTTCAAAAGTTTATATATGTATTTATATATATATTAGGGTGGTCTTTATTTTGGAAATTTTCTAATTTTTATGGTCCCAGAGGCTTATGTGGTTCGAAATAAATAAAAAAAAATATCCTCCGAGTTTCAGGGCTCTATCTCAATTTTAACCCGTGCCGCACAGCGATGTAATTTTCCCATTTGAATGACACAGGGTTTTTGGCATTGAGCAATTAATTTTTTATTCCGGTCGAAGTAATTTGTCAAAAAATTTGAAACTCAGTAGACTTTATCCTTATAGTAGTAGCTACTCCTCAAAATTTTTACAGATTTTTAGCTACTATAATTTTGGAGGTTCAGCACGATCAAAAAAAAGAAAAAAATTATTTTTTTTATTTCTATCTAAAATTTTTTTTAAATAACATATCAAATCACTCTGCATCCTTATCAGAAGTCCTTACTTTTTTTCATTCTCGCACCCAAGTGGGTGAACGGTATATGTTTGTCGCACTACTACAGTAATCAGGAACTTTGCATTAGTGTGCAGTAGAGTGTTCCTTATAAGGATTTTTTGAACTTATTACGATCACCTTACAAACGGTTTCAATTACGACAGAAAAAATTCCCTTAAAGTTTGAGCTCTTAATTTCGACGGGACCACGTGCCGCAAATTTTGTTTTTGTGACTTTTTAAGTTTATTAAATTTATTTATAAAAGAGATCTATTTTATTAATAATTTATTATACACTCCTCACATAAATTAAGGGAGCAAGAAAAAAATCCAAATTTTTGGGGGATTTTCAACAGGCTGTAACTTGTAGAAAAATGGTCGTACAGCAAATAAAAAAAAAGCAAATTGTAGCTCTAAGTGTCTAGTTTTTGGATCTGAGTTTGAAAAATTTTTTTTTTAATTTTTTTTCGAGTAATCTTGAGAAAACCACCGAAAAAAAAATTTTCGATATTTTTTTGTTTTTTTTTTTTATCCTACGGACTTGGGAAAAATTATTTTGACTTAACCTCTATATGGACCGGATAACTTGTTTATTCAGCTTTAATATGTTTTCATAAAGATCTCGATACGAGAATTTCTCGCTGAGATATCGGTGTTTGAGTGGAAAAAGGTCATTTTGTCTTTGATCATCAATATCTCAGCAACCAATGATTGCACAGAAAATTCAAGGTTGGTTTCGAAAACTTGAATAAAATCTCTACAAGAATTGGCTATTGATTTTTTGATAAAAAAATTTTTTTCAATCATTACATGAATTTCAAAAAGCCACCAAAAAAGAGCTTTTCGTGGTTTTTTGGAAAATCAAGCGCCTACTCAAAAATATCGCGGAAACCACTAATGTTAAGTGTGACTTTTACTGTTCAATATACCCACAAAAACCCTACCAAGTTTCAATTTAATCCAGCCAACCGTTTTTTTATCCCACTTGATTGAATTTTTGAAAAAATTAAAGGAGCAAGAATTTCGCTCCGAAAAGGTCATAATTATTATTAAAAATAAAAAAAAAATTTTTTTTTTCATTTTCCTCTCAATTCTGTATCAGTGACTTGGTAAATTTGAAAATTAAAAAAAAAAAAAAAAAGAAAAATCGAAAATTTTTGAAAAAAATATTCAAAAATTTAAAAAATTTTTTTTTTTTTTAGTTTTTTTTAAATTGGCTAAAAATTAAAAAAAAATTACCGCCGGCATTACCCAAAGGTCAATTAAAGTCCGGAAGATGAAAATCGGTGAGAATGTGAGTCGCTATGTTTTTTTAATTTTCAGCCAATTTTTTTAATTTTTGAACATTTTTTTCAAAAATTTTCGATTTTTCTTTTTTTTTTTTTTTTAATTTTCAAATTTACCAAGTCACTGATACAGAATTGAGAGGAAAATGAAAAAAAAAAATTTTTTTTTATTTTTAATAATAATTATGACCTTTTCGGAGCGAATTCTTGCTCCTTTAATTTTTTCAAAAATTCAATCAAGTGGGATAAAAAAACGGTTGGCTGGATTAAATTGAAACTTGGTAGGGTTTTTGTGGGTATATTGAACAGTAAAAGGCACACTTAACATTAGTGGTTTCCGCGATATTTTTGAGTAGGCGCTTGATTTTCCAAAAAACCAGGAAAAGCCCTTTTTTGGTGACTTTTCTAAATTCATGTAATGATTAAAAAAAATTTTTTTATCAAAAAATCAATAGCCAATTCTTGTAGAGAATTTATTCAAGTTTTCGAAACCAACCTTGAATTTTCTGTGCAATCATTGGTTGCTGAGATATTGATAATCAAAGACAAAATGACCTTTTTCCACTCAAACACCGATATCTCAGCGAGAAATTCTCGTATCGAGATCTTTATGAAAACAAATTAAAGCTGAATAAACAAGTTATTCGGTCCTTATAGAGGTTAAGTCAAAATAATTTTTCCCAAGTCCGTAGGATAAAAAAAAAAAAACAAAAAAATATCGAAAATTTTTTTTTCGGTGGTTTTCTTAAGATTACTCGAAAAAAAATTAAAAAAAAAATTTTTCAAACTCAGATCCAAAAACTAGACACTTAGAGCTACAATTTGCTTTTTTTTTATTTGCTGTACGACCATTTTTCTACAAGTTACAGCCTGTTGAAAATCGCCCAAAAATTTGGATTTTTTTCTTGCTCCCTTAATTTATGTGAGGAGTGTAGTTAGAAAATTGTAAATAAATAACTATTTCGATATTATAATACACAAAACTATAAACTTTTTGTTTATTATTTATTGCTTAAACTAAATAATAAACTTAAAGGTGACCAACTTATTGAAGCAAATGTTGAAAGAAATTTAATTTATTGATAATATTCATTAAATGTTAAACTAAGGCGTAATATGATTAGTCGCATAGATATACCGATCTCATATATCGATTGAATGCATTATATATTTTTGAAAAAGACGCAAAGTCAAACAATATAAAAAAATAAAATATTTCGGAGACAAATCACAAAAAAATTTTGCGGCATCTCTTTCCGTTGAAATTAAGAGCTTAAACTTTAAGGAAATTTTTTCTGCTGTGATTGAAACCGTCTTGAGAGGTGATCGTAATAAATTCGAAAAATCCTTTTAAGGAACACTCTACTGCACATTAACGCACTATCCCGACTAGAATTTTTCATAAGGGCCTGACGAGGTCCTTATCGGGTTAACCTTATTTCAAATAAGGTCCCGATCAGGGTATCCTGACGAGGATCCTGATATGGATGTAACGCTTAAGACCCATGAGGTCCTTATCGGGATTGCCTTATCAGGACCTTACCAGGATATCCTCATCACGTCCTTATCAGGATTGCCTTATCAGGTCCTTACCAGGATATCCTCATCAAATCCTTATCAGGATTACCTTATTAGTAATTATTTAAAAAAAAATATTAAATTGCAAAAAAAAAATAAGAGAATTTTAATTCGATCGAGAATGTTATCTATTGTATTGAAACCATTAATTAGAGGAAGTAAACATATTATTTATTGATGAAGAAATCCCGATAACTGCTGGGCTCGAACCTGCGTCCTTTCGATTCAAAGTCCTCGATGCTATCCACTGGACTGACATACACATGTGATCTTGAAAGTGTAAATATAATATTTATTATGATGTCAAAGAATAACTGATAAAGAAGTAAAAAATCTGTGCTACAATGATTGACGTGATTTTTATATAATATATTCTTTTGTACTTTTTTAAATTTTTAGCCTGTAAATGAAATATTTAAAGGGATGGGATAACTTTTTTTTGAATAAGGATATCCAGATAAGGTCCTGATCAGGAACTTGTCAGGTTGACCCGATGGTAAATAACTTTTTTGTTAATAGAAATATTCTTACGAGGTCCTGATCGGGAACTTGTCAGGTTGACCCGATGGCAAATAACTTTTTTTTTAATACACGGAGAAAATTTTATGGTAAAAGTTACCATCAAGTTATAGTACAATTTTTAAACTGAATTATATGATTGATAATATCATTTAAATTATTAAATAAACAATCTGAATGGTAGTGTCTACCATCTGTATGGTAAAGTTTACAATTATTTATGATAATAAGAAATTATAACTGTTATTATCTAAAATAATTATTACTATTATAAAAAATCGTAATTCTTAATAACCTGATGGTAATGGTTACTATCAGCCAAAATAATGATGACCATCTAAGCTAATAAAAAATCAAAATATAAACGTTATAGTCAGACGCTTGTCTATGTGTAATTTGATTAACTGGGGAAGTGATTAATTTCACACACACACGCACACACGCACATCCATGCGCGCACTTACCCCCACACACGCGCACACTTAACCGCACACATGCGCACACTTACCCCCACACACGCGCATCCATGCGCACATTTACCCCCACACGCTCGCATCCATGCGCACACTTACCCGCACACACATGCACACGGTTGCGCACATACCCGCACGACCACATGTACACACACGTGCACACATATACCCCACACGTACACATGTACACACACATTCTTAGTTAAGAATTTTTACAACTTTGAATGGTAAGTGTTACCATCTTCTATTGTAAAAATTATAATTTTCGATAATTACAATTAGCATTTTCGATAGTAACCATTACCATCATCAATTATAACCATGACAATCGTTAATAGTTACAATTAGCATTTTCGATAGTAACCGTTACCATCATCAATTGTAACCATTACAATCTTTAATAGTTATAATTAGCATTTTCAATAGTAACCGTTACCATCATCAATTGTAACTGTTATCATTTTTAATAGTAAAACTAATCATTTTACCGGTGATAAAATGTTATTACCATTTTCGATGGTTAAAATTACAAATTTTGTATTGTAAATAGTACCATTAAATTTTCTCCGTGTAGAGATATCCTGACGAGGTCCTGATCAGGAACTTGTCAGAATGACCCGATGGCAAATAACTTTTTTTTTAATAGAGATATCTTGGCGAGGTCCTGATCAGGAACTCGTCAGGTTGACCCGATGGCAAATAACTTTTTTTAAAATAGAGATATCCTGGCGAGGTCCTGATCAGGAACTTGTCAGGTTGACCCGATGGCAAATAACTTTTTTTAAAATAAGGATATCCTGACGAGGTCCTGATCAGGAATTCGTCAGGCTGACCCGATGGCAAATAACTTTTTTTTTGAATAGGGATATCCTGATGAGGTCCTGATCAGGAACTCGTCAGGTTGACCCGATGGCAAATAACTTTTTTTTTAATAGAGATATCCTGGCGAGGTCCTGATCAGGAACTTGTCAGGTTGATCCGATGGCAAATAACTTTTTGATAAATAAGGATATTCTGACGAGGTCCTGATCAGGAACTTGTCAGGTTGACCCGATGGCAAATAACTTTTTTTAAAATAAGGATATCCTGACGAGGTCCTGATCAGGAATTCGTCAGGCTGACCCGATGGCAAATAACTTTTTTTTTGAATAGGGATATCCTGATGAGGTCCTGATCAGGAACTCGTCAGGTTGACCTGATGGCAAATAACTTTTTTTTGAATAGGGATATTATGACAGAGTGATTAGCTTGCCAAGTCTGGTCGCACCTAAGTATTATAGTCGAATATTAGGGCGCCACTGGAAGATGGACTCGGCCTTCCAGAACTGGATGTTAATTGTATTTTATTTAGAGACTCAGGGTCGTTTGTAAATTTTATTTTTTGTGAGAGAGGAGAGGAATGGTGAACAGGCTGAAATAATTTTATTTAAACTTTACTTTCAATTTCTTATTAATCAAGCACCTTGCTTATTATTTATTTTCCCTTAATAACAATTAATAACCTTATGACAAACTATGCTTATGACAAACTAAACTTATGACAAACTAAATGCGTCCCCTGGACGTTTCCACACTCCCACACACACACGTATTTTAAGCGTCTCTCGGACGTAACACACACACACTCTCTTTAAAAAACCGTCCACCGGACGTTAAACCTAATCTCCTTAAATTCTACTTTAAAAAACCGTCCACAGGACGTTAACCCGCATTTTCTTATTTCCTAGTGTCCACCGGACATATCTTAAACCTAACTTAATGTTTGTCCACCGGACTTACATCACAGACACAGTTTCTTTTAACTAACATTAATTTGACTTTACTCAGTAATTTTCTCACTCAATTTTTTACAATTCATAATTTTCAATACTCAAAATTTTCTCATACTATAATTCACTGTATTTCTAATCAATTAATTTATTTTTTGTTTAATGTAATTTATAAATTAATTAATTTTACCACTCATAAATTTTCCACTAATTATTTTTGACTGATTAGATTTTTCTAATTAATTTGCCACAATTATTATTCGTTTATAATTTTCGATTCCTAAATTTTTCACTGACAATTTTCACAATCAATTTTATTTCACTTTCAAAATAATCCGTTTTCAACTTTACTCACAATCTAATTTATCCAAACTCTAGTATCTTTTATTTAATTTTTTAGATATTTTATTTAACTTAAAATTAATTTAGTAATCACGTAATGACTATATAGAGTTAGATTTCGGGTTGACTAGAATTTTAGGCCGGTGAATTGGCGTCACGCGGTTCCCGATTTTTATTTGACGTTTTCGAGTAAATCGATTAATTTTATGAATCTTAAAATTAATGCGGCTAACGGAATAAATTCCAGCCTGTATTAATCTTAAGATAAATTAATAAATTAATTTATAACGGCTGGAGAGCCTAGAATAAATTTATAAATTAATAACTTTAATTACCGGATTATTTACGCGATAACTTTACTTTATTCTGGCTGTGGAGCCTTGAATAAATACTATAGAGTTCAAACACTTAATAGTGACAAAACGAGACGCGATAGAACTTTCGAGAAGACGAGATTGAACGGCTGGAGAGCCTGAACTATCCGTTTCTTTACGCGAGATCAACGGAAAGATATTAAGTAATATATTATAATTAATTTGCCAGATTAATAAAATTAATCAGAGGCCTGAATTAATTATGATTTACCTCCAATTTTAATTTCAGCAGTCCTTGGAACTTTTAGTGGTGATCTGCTCCGGGCTGCTATCAATCTCTCGATGTTAGTTGAGTTTTCAGGTTTCCGTTGTCTGGCTTACTTTGTCCTCGTAATTCCACTCCCACAATAATATTAATTATTTCACAATATGATAGATAACCTTTTATGTATACGGTCTGATCCCTTTGGATGTCCGATGAACTCTCTCGATTTTTGGCATTTCACTCCCTTATAACTCTTCGATTCGGGTCTCTTTGATTTACCCCCGGAAAACTCATCCCTACTAAATTAATTAGTCAAAGAGAGGGACGGATGTTCGGGTCTCACTGATTAGTGACACCCGGTGACATGTCGAATCACTCAATTTAATAAACCGAGTTATAATTAGGACCCGTTATCGACCGTGGACAAATCCAAATTTAGACCTTAATAAATAATCATTGGAATCTATTTTACCCTGTTACAATATCCTGATGAGGTCCTGATCAGAAACTCGTCAGGTTGACCTGATGGCAAATAACTTTTTTTCGAATAAGGATATCCCGATGAGGTCCTGACAAGGAACTTGTCAGGTTTGCCCTAATAAGGCAAACCTTATATTAACCTGATAAGGTCCTTTTGGTACTTCAGGCAAATCAGGAAGGAATTCTAGTCGGGTATATGTGCTTAATAATTATATTCAGTATACTGAATCACTATAGTGATTTAAATTGAATATTTTGATAAATATTTTTTACTACTTATTTGTAAATACCCGATGAAAAAAGATTTTGTCTAATCATATATGATTATATATGTTCATATACACTAATGGAAAAAATTAAAGGATCAAAAAAAAATTCTAAATTTTTAGGCGATTTTCAACAGGCTCTAACTTTGAGAGAAATGGTCGTACAAGAAAAGAAAAAAAAGGAAATTGTAGCTCCAAGTATCTACTTTTTGGATTAGAACTTCAAAATTTTTTAGCGTCAGCAGTTTTTGAGTAATCTTAGAAAAACCAACGACAAAAAAATTTTCAAATTTTTTTAATTTTTTTTTTTTGGTCTCCGGGCGTGGAAAAAATTATTTTTGCTTAACCACTATGAGGATCGGATACCTTCATTATTCAGCTTTAATTTCTTTTTTTATGGACCTTGATACGTCCACTTCTCGCCGAGATATCGGTCTTCAAATGGAAAAGGATCCTTTTGTCTTTGATTATCGATATCTCAGAAACCAATGATCGCACAGAAAGTTAATGGTGGCTTTTAAAAACTTGAATAAATTCCCTTCAACGATTAGCCATTGCTTTTTCGAAAAAAAAATTTTTTCCTATCGTCACATGAATTTAAAAATGCAACAAAAAAAGGGCTTTTTGTGGTTTTTTGGAAAATCAAGCGCTGAAACGAAAATATTGTGGAAATCGATAATGTTGACTGTGCATTTTACAGTTCAATATGTCCACAAAAACCCTGCAGAAAGCCAGATTAATCCAACCAGCCGTTTTTTTGTTTCACGCTATCAAATTTTTAAAAAAATTAAAGGATCACGTTTTTTGCTCTGAAAAGCTCATAATCTTTAACAAGATGAAAACAAACATTTTTTCGGAGCTTTGCCCACAATTTTATTGCAGACAGTGCTTAAATTTCAAAAAAAAAAAAAACTTTTTTTTCGAAACAAAATTTTCAAAAAAAAAATTTTTTCAAAAAAATTTAATGACTGGGAGATCAGTAAAATCACGGAATGCAGCAACGTAAACGTGCTAAAAATTATTGGGTGTTGGTTTTGTAAATTTCCTAAAGTTATTCCAAAAAAAAATTTTGTTGAAAAAATTTTTTTTTTGAAAATTTTGTTTCGAAAAAAAAGTTTTTTTTTTTTTTGAAATTTAAGCACTGTCTGCAATAAAATTGTGGGCAAAGCTCCGAAAAAATGTTTGTTTTCATCTTGTTAAAGATTATGAGCTTTTCAGAGCAAAAAACGTGATCCTTTAATTTTTTTAAAAATTTGATAGCGTGAAACAAAAAAACGGCTGGTTGGATTAATCTGGCTTTCTGCAGGGTTTTTGTGGACATATTGAACTGTAAAATGCACAGTCAACATTATCGATTTCCACAATATTTTCGTTTCAGCGCTTGATTTTCCAAAAAACCACAAAAAGCCCTTTTTTTGTTGCATTTTTAAATTCATGTGACGATAGGAAAAAATTTTTTTTTCGAAAAAGCAATGGCTAATCGTTGAAGGGAATTTATTCAAGTTTTTAAAAGCCACCATTAACTTTCTGTGCGATCATTGGTTTCTGAGATATCGATAATCAAAGACAAAAGGATCCTTTTCCATTTGAAGACCGATATCTCGGCGAGAAGTGGACGTATCAAGGTCCATAAAAAAAGAAATTAAAGCTGAATAATGAAGGTATCCGATCCTCATAGTGGTTAAGCAAAAATAATTTTTTCCACGCCCGGAGACCAAAAAAAAAAAATTAAAAAAATTTGAAAATTTTTTTGTCGCTGGTTTTTCTAAGATTACTCAAAAACCGCTGACGCTAATGAATTTTAAAGTTCTAATCCAAAAAGTAGACACTTAAAGCTACAATTTCCTTTTTTTTTATTTCTTGTACGACCATTTCTTTCAAAGTTAGGGCCTGTTGAAAATCGCCCAAAAATTTGGAATTTTTTTTTGATCCTTTAATTTTTTCCATTAGTGTATATGATCATATATTATTATATATAATCATATATGAAGTTATATATAATCATGCATGATTATATATGGGGTCATATATAATTATATATGACCCCATACATAATTGGATCTGATCATACCTGGCTGTTATAAGCCCATATATAAGTCTATATATGATCAGATCTGATTATATATAAGTCTATATATAATTAGATCTGATAAGATCTGATTATATATGAGTCTATGTATAATTAGATATGATCATACCTGGCTGTTATGACCCCACCCGATAAAAAAAGATTTTGTCTAATCATATATGATTATATATGTTCATATATATGATCATATATAATTATATATAATCATATATGAAGTTATATATAATCATGCATGATTATATATGGGGTCATTTATAATTATATATAATTATATATGACCCCATACATAATTAGATCTGATCATACCTGGCTGTTATAAGCCCATATATAAGTCTATATATGATCAGATCTAATTATATATAAGTATATATATAATTAGATCTGATCAGATCTGATTATATATGAGTCAATGTATAATTAGATATGATCATACCTGGCTGTTATAACCCCATATATAATCATACATAAGTCTATATATGATCAGATCTATTTATATCTAAGTCTATATATAGTTAGATCTGATCAGACATGACTGGTACAGACCTATATATAATTAGATATAGACCTACATATAATTAGATCTGATCAGACATGGCTAATATAAATTCATGTATAGTCGTGCATAAGTTTATATATGATTGGATCTGATCAGACATGACTGATATAAACTTATGTGTAGTTATATATGTATATGTATGATTAAATCTGGTCAGACTTTATTAATATGAAACCTATAAATATTTAATTATGTATATTCCAATAAATATATATCCAGCATCGTTTTCTAGTTATTTCCATTTTAATGTCGAGCTCTTGAAATCGGCCAGAACCACTTTTTTAAGAGCTTGAAATTAAAATGAAAATAAATAGAAAATAATGCGGAATTTGAAAAAATTTTACTGATAGTAATTTGTAGAGAATAAAATTGTCAACAAAAAAGATTCTACAACATTTTGTGATAAGTCTGATAGTTTCGCCGAAAAAGTAAAAAGATCTCCAACTTTACTTCGAGCTCTAATAACTTTTGAACAGATGGATTTATCGAAAAATGATAAGAGACCTTTTTTGTAGAGCGTTCAATTTCCTACAAAAATATGTATTAGTCTATTCAATCTATTGATTTGCTTAATGAGTTAACAATACTTAAAGCTAAAAAAAAAATTTTTCCCGTGTTATTTAAATGGGAAAATCGAATTTTTCGATGAGCTAGGTCTGTAATCGACATAGAATTTTTTTTTCTACCGCGAAAATTTTTTTTTTGTGTTGAACTATGATTTTTTCCACAAGCACTTAAAAAAAAAAATGTTGCTCTGAAATGAAGCACCCTAATATATATATTAGGGTGCTTCGTTTGAGATGACTATTTTTTTTTTCCAAGTCCCATGTCAAAATATCATTGTACACATTGAAAAAAAAATTCTCACCAAAGATGAGCTCTTAATTTTAATTTTAAGTACTCGCTAAATGAATTCGAAATTTTCCCATTTGATCAACACGTAAATTTTAATTTTATTTATTCAATTATCTATAGCTTTACGGCATTTCAAGATATTTGATTGACCATAGGTGTAAATCACAGAGGAATCGTTCCTCTTTGAAAGTGCTTGTAGCTAATTTATGTTTTGTAACCGAACTCACCGGTAAAAAATCTTAAAGCCAATTTTTTCTCAAATTTCATGGTTTCTTTTATTTTACTCACAAACCATCAACTTTACGACAAAATTGTACAGAACTTTTTTTGTAGGGAATTTGATTTCCTACTAATGAAGTTATGTAAGCCATTACCGTAGAGCTATTAGTTTTCGAGATAAATCCAATTAAACATCTCAAAATTTGAAAAATCGCTGTTTTATCCAAGATTTTAGTACTTTTTGGTAAAATCATTGCTGAAAACACAAATAATGTATGAGAACAAAATATTTCTACGTAAATTTCTGACGTAAAAATTTTTACGTCAAACATTTCTACTATTCAAAAGTATTGGTCCCACCGTGAGCTACAAAATTCCAAGCCTTAAAAAATAAATTTTCCCATGTTATTTAAACGGAAAATAGAAAATTGCGATGCGGCAGTTGTTAATATTAATATTAAGAGCTCAAACTTTCACAGTATTTTTTTTTCGTCATTTCCAACAATATTTTCGATATAATGAAGGAAAAAAAAATTAGTCGATTTTTTTGAATCAGTCTAATATATATATATATATATATATATATATTAGGGTGGCCCAAAAAAACCGACTATTTTTTTTTTTTCGATCTCGCATGAAAATTTGTTGGTTTACGATGTTTTAAGAAGCCTCTCAAAAAATCAGCTCGATAAAAAATTTTTAAGAGGTCGCTCACGAATTTTGAAAATATCAAAAATAATCGAAATTCGGATTTTTATTTCTAAATTTTTTTCTTTCTCGTAGCAGCAATAGGTTATATTTGTGAAACCATGACCACGCTGAAAATTTCAGCCCAAAATTTAAATATTTAAACGTCGCTCAAGAATTTTTAATGTTTCCGAGTACTGTCTCTTGGATGTTTTCGAGCGACCCTTGAATATTAATAATAAAGCTTCTCAATTTTTTTACCATGAATTTGTATCATAATGAATAAAAATACAACCCGAGAAATAGAAATAATAAGTTATTTGCATACTTTTTCATTTTTTAATTCAATTTGTAGGTTTTTTCGCTTTTTCAAAACTTACCAAATTTTATTGTTTAAGACTGTCCTGTATATTTTCTATTATGCAAAAGTTATATTGAAGTGAAATGACAATAATTTAGTTATAAAAACTAATTCAAACTATTAGTTACATATTATCAGTTAATATTCAAAATTCTTGAGCGAGGTTTAAATATTTAAATTTTGGGCTGAAATTCTCAGCGTAGTCATGATTTTACAAATATAAACTATTGCTGCCACGAGAAAAAAAAAAATTTAGAAATAAAAATCCGAATTTCGATTATTTTTGATATTTTCAATATTCGTGAGCGACCTCTTAAAAATTTTTTATCGAGCTGATTTTTTGAGAGGCTTCTTAAAACATCGTAAACCAACAAATTTTCGTGCGAGATCGAAAAAAAAAAAATAGTCGGTTTTTTTTGGCCACCCTAATATATATATATATATTAAATAATATGAGAATTTTTTAATATTAAAGTTATTAAATTTTTATTCTGTCAACTATCAATCAAACTTAAATCCCCAATAATTAAAAAATGTTCAAAGGTTTCGGCAGCAATTTAAAAGTATAAAGTATTAATTTGATTATTTGAGTTAAGTAATACCATAAACTTTTCTTAATTATAAGTGTAGAACAGACTAGAGGATCAGACTACAATCCATAGATAACCAAAGTTAAGCAGCATCGGCGTAGGACATTAATTGGACGGGTGACCGCATAGTAAAATAGTAGTCAACGGATAATAATTTTTTTTTTTTATTATTTAATTTTAACCGACATTTATATTCATGAAGACAATAAATCCTAATTAAATTACTTTAATTAATAATTTACAGATATTCTAAATGAGATTCTATAAATGACTATATTCGTTCATGCATGATTACATATAATCATATCTGTTCATATATAAACAGATCAAGTTATGTATGATCAGACCTGGCCAATTTTTGGATCTGATCATATATAGACAATTATGCATGATCATATATGATTAGACAAAATCTTTTTTCATCGGGCATATATAATCATACATAAGTCTATATATGATCAGATCTATTTATATATAAGTCTATATATAGTTAGATCTGATCATACCTGGCTGTTATGACCCCATATATAATCATGTACAAGTCTATATATGATCAGGTCTGATCATATATGAGTCTATATATAATTAGATATAATCATACCTAGCTGTTATAACCCCATATATGATCATATATAAGTCTATACATGATTAGATCTGATCAGACATGATTGATACAAACCCATATATAATTAGATATAGGCCTATATATAATTAGATCTGATCAGACGTGACTGATATAAACCTATATGTAGTTATATATGTCTATGTATGATTAAATCTGATCAGATTTCATTGATATAAAACCTATAAATATTTAAATATATATATATATATATATAACCTGATTAAAAGAAACGATTCGAAACGATTTGCAATGTTAAATGCTTATAAGAAGGGCGATTCAAAAGTATTCAAAGTATTCAAAAGCATTAAAAAGTATTTAAAATTTTTTTTTTCTAATCGTTTCAATCGTTTCTTTTAATAAGGGTATATATATATATATATATATATATATATATATATATATATATATATATATATATTAAATAATATGACAATTTTTCAATATCAATGTTATTAAATTTTTATTCTGTCAACTATCAATCAAACTTAAATCCCCAATACTTAAAAAATGTTCAAAGGTTTCGGCAGCAATTTAAAAGTATAAAGTATCAATTTGATTATTTGAGTTAAGTAATGCCATAAACGTTTCTTAATTATAAGTGTATAACAGACTAGAGGATCAGACTACAAACCATCGATAACCAAAGTTAAGCAGCATCGGCGTAGGACATTAATTGGATGGGTGACCTCGTAGTAAAATAATTGTCGATGGTTAATAATTTTTTTTTTTTTTTTTTTTTTATTTAATTTTAACCGACAGTGATATTGATGAAGACAATAAATCCTAATTAAACTACTTAATTAATAATTTACAGATATTCTAAATGAGATTCTAAAAATGACTATATTCGTTCATGCATGATTATATATAATCATTAGGGCGTTTCAAAAAAAACTAAAAAATTTTTTTTTTCTCGGAACCAGGCTCAAAAGTTTCGTTTAGATGCCAAAATAGGCCTCTGAAAATATTTCCCATAAGAATAACACAGGAAAAAAATTTTTTTTTCTTCTGATTTTTGAAACTAATGAACCATAAATTTCATTGTAATGTCCATCAGATGTTTTTGTAGAAAATTGGACGCTCTACAAAAAAGTCTCTTATCATTTTTTGATAAATCCATCTGTTCGAAAGTTATTGGAGCTGGAAGTCAAATCTACAGTAAATTTCGAGATCTTTTTACTTTTCCAGCAAAACTATCAGACTTATCAAAAAATGTTATAAGACCTTTTTTGTAGAGGATTTTATTCCCTATAAATTATTTTTAATAAAGTTCACTCGGATTCCGCATTGTTTTCTAGTTATTTTCATTTTAACGTTAAGTTCTCAAAATCCATTAGAAGACTATTATTTTTATGATCTTGGCTTAAAGTGTTTACTACACTTTAAACACTAAAAAGTGTTTAGTAAGTGACTACAAGTATTTAAACGCTTAAAGTGTTTTAAAACAAAACACTTGGATTTGCAGTGATATTTTGGGGTATAATCTATTATAATGCTCGTTATAATTTTGGATATATTTAAGGATATAGCTTCAAAGATATATTTTAGGGTATAATTTATTATAATTTTGGTTATAATTTGCGGATATATCGGCGAATGTAACCTTAAAAATATATTTTGGATTATAATGTATTATGATGTATTATAAATCTTGTGGATATATTCCGACAATATATTTCAAATTATAATAATTATAACCGATTATATTTTGGGTTATAAATTGTTTCGTATGGGTCTAGAGCTGATTAAAATTTGAAATTGATTGGTTTAGTCAGTTTGATGATAGAGGGAAAAAACCGTTTTTCACCATTTCTTTCTCCAACGATATCTCTCGAACGCATTAACCGATTCAAATGGTAGAGGCGGCCTTCGACGCAGCTTATAAAGTTTTAGAGCTGATTAGATTTTGGAATCAATCCATCGAGCACATAAGAAGTTATAAAAAAAAAATCTGTCTATCGGTTGACCCTGTGGGCCAGCCCTAAAACTTCCCGCTGTTTTCGAGCTCCTTGAGCTCGTAAACATTGTTGTGAATACATTCTCGAGCTCTTCGAGCTCGAAAATACGTTAGTATTCCATTGTTTTCGAATAAACCGTTTTTACCAATTCTTTCCCCACGATATCCCGCGAACGAATTAACCGATTGAGACGGTTGGGGTGGCAATCGAAAGCTTTTATCGAGTTCTTGAGCTCGCTAGATTTATGAATTGATCGATTCGATAGTTTCCGAAATATTCACGAAAAAAGAAAAAAAACGATTTTTTTTCATTCTTTCGTCGACGATATCTCTCGAACGGATTATCCGATTACGACGGTTGAGGTGGCAATCGGCGCATTTTATTGAGGTCTAGAGCTGATAAAATTTTGGGAATGATTGGTTTAGTCGTTTCGACGATATTTGCAAAAAACCGTTTTCTACACAGAAAAAACAGTTAACTTGAATCAAGGGAAATATTCTTGATTCAAGAAATTTTTTTTTATCTATTCGGAAAATAAAAATTTACTTGCCCCAAGTAAACAATTATCTTCAAATTTTTATCTTGAATCAAAATTTTTTTTCTCACGTCAACATATTTTTACGCTTAAATCGAAAAATTTTCACTTGTTTCAAGAGTTTATATTTCTTAAAGTAAGAGATATTTTTTTTGGAGCAAGATAAATTATTTTTTTGTAGCAATATTGCATTTTTTTGGTTAAAGAAAATAAAATTTCTCGGAACAAGTACTATTCTTTTTACGCAAGTATTTTTGTATTCTCCGACCAAGAAAACAAAAGTTGCTTAAGCCAAGAGAAAAAATTTCTTGGGAGAAAAGATCGATATGGAGAAGGGGAAAGTCACCGGTGCTAGACAGCAGCAGCCGGAGTATTTCGGTGCTCGCCACGAGATCGCGCCTACGATATGTAGTGTCCCTGGTAAGACATTTATTTCAGAAGTGTTATATTCCAAATTTCATTACGATTTTGTTCGAGTACTCTTCTGTCATTTGACAGAATTACAAGTACCCTTTTGAATTGTACTATAGTATATCCTTTAATACATCATAACTTTAATATTTAATATTAAAGTTTACTTGAAATTCAAGTCGTGAATAATTTTGCTCGGAAAAACAACACAAAAAATTACGTTTCAAATAAAAACAAAAAATAAAAAAAATCCACACGTCAACCTATCGGAGAGAGAATACATTTTTGACTGAGAAAACTTTAAGTCTTCATTAAAGAAGCAAACTTTTGGAGCAAGAAATTTTTTTTTCTTGGCCCAAGCAACTTTTATTTTCACTTAAGCAATTTATTTTTCGGAGCAAGAGAATTTTTTTCTTGGGCCAAGAAATTTTCTCTTGGCCCAAGGGATTTTTTTTTTTTCAATCAAGACGTTTATTTTTTGGAGCAAAAAAATTTTTTCCTTGGGCCAAGAAATTTTTTCTTAGCCCAAGTTAACTTTTTTTCGTTCAAAACTTTGAGTTTTTGGAGTGAGAAATTTTTTTTCTTGGGGCAAGAAAAAGTTTTTTGGCCGAAGTTAAAATTTTTTTGTTCAAAACGTTGATTTTTTGGCAAGAGATGACTTCTTTTCTGTAGCCAAGAATTTTTTTTCTTAAACCAAGAAATTTTCAATTTCGCTTCAAAAATAAATTTTTTCGGAGCAAGAGAATTTACTGTCTTGAACCAAAAAAAAGTTTTTGAATCAAGTGTTTTACTTTTATTAAATCAAGAAAGAAAATTCGGAAGACAATATTTTTCTTGAACCAAGTTAACTGTTTTTTCCGTGTACTGTTTCTTTCGTCGACGATATCTTTTGAACGGATTATCTGATTGAGACGTTCTTGGTGGCAATCGAAAGATTTTATCGAGTTCTAGAGCTAATGAGATTTTGGAATTGATCGATCCAACAGTTTTCACAATATCCAAAAGAAACGAAAAAAAAAATTTTTTTTTTTTTTCGTATTTCTTAAATATCTCCGAGTTTATTTGACTAAATGGTTTTAATTTTTTTTTAAAATCTAAGTTCAGAAGATACCTTTCGAATGCCGCAAGAACAATCTAAATCGGTTCATTCATCAAAAAGATATGAGAGGTTTACATCCACACACACACACACACACGCACGCACAAACACACACACACACACACACACACACACACACACACACACACACACACACACACACACACACACACACACACACACACACACACACACACACACACAACATACATACAGACATCACTCTGGAAATGTCAGAATAGCATCCTAGCACCTTCAAATGTCGACATATGATGAAAACCCGGTATTTGAAAATCGGGGTGGAACCAATAACTTACCGAATTTTTTGAAAATCGTCGATTTTCTCAGCGGAAAGTTAAAAACATTTTTGAAAAAATTTTATTTTTAGAATATCTCTGAACGCAGCCTACTGATCGAGCTCAATTTTTCATAGCTTGTCGGAATTAATAAGCCGCGTCAAATGCCACCTTGGAGATCAAACCCCCATGAAAAAAATTTATAAAAAAAATATATGTTAAAATATAAAAAAAATATATTTTTAATACAAAAAAAATATATAAATATATATAAAATATGTATAAAAAATATATTTTAAATAGCTAACTTTTGGCCGATTTTCGTATATATTTTATATATTTTAAATATGTTAAAAATATATCTTAGAATGTATAAAAAATACATGTATAAAAATATACAAAAAATATATTTTTTTTATATTTAAAATATAAAAAATATAGGCAATATAAAAAAAATATATTAGTAATATATTTTTAAGTTAATCACCAACCTAGAAAATGAAATATAAAAAATTTATATAAAAAATACATTTTTTATATAATTTTTTTTACCTAGATTGTTGGTTGAATTAAAGATATGTTACTAATATATTTTTTTTATATTACCATACCTATATTTTTTTTATATTTTAAATATATAAAAAATATATTTTTTGTATATTTTCATACATGTATTTTTTAAATATTCTAAGATATATTTTTAATATGTTTAAAATATATAAAATATATACGAAAATCGGCCAAAAGTTGACTATTTAAAATATATTTTTTATATATATTTATATGTTTTTAATATATTTTTTCTATAAATTTTTTTCATGAGGGTCGGTAGTCGAGCGCCATTAATGGAACGAGGTTATCATTACGGCTTAAGCCGTTTATCGGCCAATAAAAATTGCCATTGCTGAGCCATTAATCGACAGTCTCGGCCTAGTAATGACCCGATCTAGGGTCGATTTTCAAACTTTGTATGGGTAGTCATTCTGACGATATTTTTCTCTCCGTGTATGTAAGTGTCCGTTTTAGTCAGGGGATGTCAGCCTACGACTCTGACTATAAAAAACCGAATTAAACTTTTTTGGATTCAAAACATGATATAGGCTTGGAATAAACCTTTTAGACTAAAAATGTTATAAGTCAATAATATATGTTGGCTTACATATTGATATGATAAAATTACGTATGTGTTTATAATATAATTTTCAATATATGGAGTTCATATAGCTTGGATATGTGCAAACATATTATATTATATATCATAATTGTATATTCTGAAAATATATAATTACATAATTAAAACGGCAAAAAAATTGTTATTCTAATATATATGACTTCCTATGTAAATGATTATATTATAATATAAACTGTTTTATATTATTCAGTATAATATTTTAAGGTATAAATATTTTTCATGCGGAATGGTAAATTTTACCAAACGGGATAATAAAATTGAATAAATATATAGTCATGTATAATAATGCAGTTTATATTTATTTCCATATTTAAATAATTAAAATTACAAAATGTAAATAAAAATTAAATTCTCAAGGTAGTGTAAATAACAGAATTTCAATAGCGTTTTAAAATTACAATATTAATTAATTTTAACTCATAGTTTTGAGTAAAAGTCACTAGATTTGTTTCTCCGTGTATGAAATTATAATTCGAACCACATAAGCCTATTGGAGCATAAAAATTCAAAAATGTCCGAAATAAGGACCACCCTATATATATATACATAAAAAAAATTAATCCGAACTTAACAAATTATCGTTATCACAAAGAGTTATAAAATCTTCTAGTTCTTTATCATCAAAATGTGTCACAATTGTTTCGCAACAATCATATGGCAAATAATTATAAAATAAATCAAATACTATTTTTCTAGTTTTTTCTATCAAAGTACTTTGTTTTATAGCAGTATCTAAACGATCTTTAAGCATCTTGTAATACCAATAGACGTCTTCACAATGATCACGTAAACATAAATTCCGAACTTCTCTATTAAATGAAAATCTTACCAGCTCTTCCATTTCAGAAGACAATATATGCCATAAGGTAATATTAGTATTTCCAATCTTTGTTTGTTTTAAATATGGGATAGTCTCATAAGCCTTAATTTGAATAGAGTCAAACTTTTCTACGTATTCTTCTTCGGTGCTGTCAAATACTAATTGGGACGTTAATGCTGATGTTAACTCTTTTTTAACTGAAAAACCGATCATATACCTACTCAGAATGTAAGATATCATTTCATAAGCAATAGCTTTGAACTCATTTCTAAGATGCTCAATAAAATCAACGTCATCTTGAATACTTGGGATGATACCTTCTTGATATATTTTTGATCGTTGAATTACTGTATGATCGATGTCCTGATAATCAAAATCGGTAGCAAACAAGATATAGCTGACGAGTTTCCTTTGTCCTAAAACAACCGCGCAGTTAAGAAGTATATCAAAGGGTTTTTGCAAGTGCCAAATTGCATTGATGTCACCTCCAGCGTCAATTAAAAGTTGCAATATTTTTATTTTTTCATCCTTCAAATCTAATTCTTCTTTATTATAAGGAGTTGAATGCATATTGGCATTGAAGATAAGGTAAAATAATACTGGTTCACCACAATAATCTCGATCGTTAGGATTTGCTCCTTTCGCCAAAAATGATTCAACCAACTCGGGATCACTTGCTTCAACAGCGTGCATCAATGATGTTTTATCTTTTTTCGTTTTTAAATGAATGTCAGCCCCATACTCTAATAATAATTTTGTCATATCTTTGTATTTTCGAGCAATCGAACAAAGTAACAGCGTTAAATCCATGTCCTTCCAAAAACTTGTATTCTTCCATTTTTTATTAAAGAATTCATTATTAAATCGTAAATTAATATCTGCGCCATTGTCCAAAAGCAATTTCGTTACTTCAACATAGTTGTTAAACACTGCAATGTGGATTGGATGGTAAATATTTTCACATTTTGGGGTAACACTTGCACCATATTTTAAAAGAACTTTTACACATTTAACTTTATTATTTAAACATGCAAGATGTAGCGGTGTAAATCCATTTTTAATTGGTCCAGTTAAAGCAGAATCTACACGTGCTCCATTTTGGATCAGAAGTTTAACAATTTTGTGATGTCCACGCCATGCTGCCACGTGTAGTGGAGAAGTGCCTTTTCGTCTTGAACTGTTAACTTCTGCGCCTTCAAAAATAAGCATCTTGACTAGTTTAATATCGCCAACTCGAACAGCATAGTAGAGTGGACTTTTAAATAAAAAACTAGTTTCAACAATTACTCCTTTTTTTACTAATAATGTCGTAATTTTATCTCGTTTATCGACGAATGACGGCCTCAGAACATGTTTTTTAGTTGAAACTACTGGAGCTTCAGATATCTTTAGAGTTTTCATTAAATCGTAAACCTCACGTTCATTTTGAACTGGATGAGTTGAAGTAAAATCACTGCATGAAACACTTGCCATATTTTTAATTATAAATATTTTACAAAAGCGTCGATAATTTATAGTTCAATCTAATTTATTGTTTAGACTTATTAGATGGTACACGCACAAATTTTTTTTTTCACTAACTAAAACACGTGGTAACTATACTTTATAAAAATGTGTTCTTTTATAGAGTAAGGCAGGTCAGTAGTTTAGATTTGCGGTTGGTTTACTGTAAGCAATGAGTTGCTTCATGCAAGACTTGTGATAAATATTGCACCAAAAAATTATATTCTAGATTTAAGTGGATTGGTAATTTATTTATGTGACTGTGCGCTATGATGCTTTCAGTGTAACTTTATATTTACAATAGCTTACATAGGTTTAAATATACTTTGACCCAAGGTATGGGCATCACAATAATTAGTAGTGGGAGTCGGAAAATATGAAGTAGGAAATTTTATCAACGAAGGAGAAGTAGGTCAGGTGACCAGAGGCAGGAGTAATTAACAAGGGACTGTTTTCAGGAAGGTGTAGGTGCCGAGAGACTAGGTGCAAATTTCACGTCATTCGGTCCATAACGTACCTGAGGATAATTAAGGTAACAAAAGTTGTTGGACCCTAATTGCAATATTTAAAAATATTCTTAGTAATTCTATTGAATTCTCTAAGTATGCGGGCTATATAGTATTGTATACAGTAGACCCGGAACATTATTGTTGGACCCTAATTGCAATATTTAAAAATATTCTTAGTAATTCTATTGAATTCTCTAAGTATGCGGGCTATATAGTATTGTATACAGTAGACCCGGAACATTATTACGAGATTACAAAAAATGTGTGAATCTAAAATTGATGGCTATAAGAGGATGAGCAAGGATACTCATCTCTTTGGGTATAATAAAAATATTCAAATATTTTCTAAAAGATCTCATATTCTAATGACTAATAAGAAAACCCAGCTATTTGACGACAACCTAATATAATTTCTACGCCTAATACTGCAATAAACTCATTAAACTTAAGTAAAAATAAAAAAAAAACAAACGTTTCAACTATAATTTTAAGCGAATTTTAAGTGTCAATTGTAGACAAAAAAAATTGTTTTAACATAATAATAAAAATCTATAATGATAGATGTGCGACTGAACATCAGTCTTATTCATCTACACCCGGGTCAAAAAAAAATCTTAAATTTGACTTGATTTAACTTAATTTCCTTTAAAGTCGTCGATATGCCGACAACTGTATTCCACATTTTAACTTTTTAAACTTTTTTTGACTTAATATTGACTTAATCTTGACTTTTTTTAACTTTTTTGCCTTAGATTAGACTTTTTTTGACTTAAATTGTTTAGCTTCCTTTAATTTAACTTTTTTTGACTTAAATTATTTCATTGCCTTAAATTTGACTTATTTTGTCTTAAAAAAACAACTGGTTATCGATTCGAAATCTAGTTTTATATTTGACTTAATTTTAACTTGAAAATTAAGTCAAATCGAATGTGGTTTTTATACTTATTTATTAATTAAACTAATCTAAAATTAAAACTCAATTTTAATTATAGCAAATTTTTTAAAAATTATTTCTGATTAAATTAAAATTACTATTAAAAAAATTTTTATTGCAATTATTTTTTTTTATTCTGTTCCTGAAGAATTTGTATAAACTCTTGTTTACAATATCATTTATTTTCATACTGATTAACCAATTCTGCAATAAACGTTTTACTACCTGTATTAATGTAAAAACATACCGATAATAAATTTTCGACAGGAATCGCAAATACATTTTCAATTACAATGAATTCATATAAGTGTGATAGTTGGAGAAGTCTGACAGGCTCTTTGAAAGGTTTTGTTTGCAGAAGAGTTATTATTGCAAAATGATGGCCAAGGAACTTACAATTACTAATTTTTTGACAATCGCATATTTTATCAATAATTTTTATAAAAGAATGAAGAAGACCAAAACGTTTTTCATTCAAGTATTTAAATGCTACATAAGAAGAAATATTTGTTAATGTTTCTTTATAATTTTTTGATATAAACAATATACCATTTAATAATAATCAAAAGTATTCTAAACCATAAACACCTTGAATATTTATTACTATCATTAATTATATGTTACTAATTATAAGTATTTTTTTAATTTGCGTTGTAACTGGCTAATTTTGTTTTATTCTGACTTTAATGTGACTTTTTTTAACTTAAATCTAAGTAAAATGTATTTAATTCGGCGCAATTCTAACTTGAATGTGACTTTTTTTGTCTTAAATATAAAAGAAATAGAGTCAAACAGAACCAGTTTTGACTTAAACGTGACTTATTTTGTCTTAAATCGATCCTAACTAAGCCAGAAAAAGTCAAATCTAAGTCAAGTGTTATGGAAATTTTACACTGACTAAAAAATTGAACTTAGTTGAATTTGAAGGATTTTGACTTAAATTTTAAGTCATAATTGAGATTTTTTTTCGACCCGGGCACATACGGAAGGCTATTTTCGCCCTCCACATTTTCACCCGACTCTTATCTTATTCCTTGAAATTATACAGAAGAAGATAAAATTCTGTACTCTCACTGAGTCGTATTTACGCAATTATGGCTATGCATAAGATGCCAAATTATATGAAATGAAGAACTTAAAGAATAGACTGGGCGAAAAAAAAATAATAGCTTTTTTTTTAACTTCCCGCACGGAAAAAAATGATTGACCATAATTGTAGTTCAACTTCTAATTATTTATGATATGTTCAATAACTAATGTCGTTTCAATCAGTAAAAATATAATTTTAATATTTAAACTGCTACAATTAACAGTTAATCGTTGAAATATACTGCTTGAATATTTAAAATTACTATACTTAAACCTTAAAAAAATACAAAACAATTGTCAAAAAAATGCATCTGGTATTAATTTCTTATATAAAAACGTCTACGTTCTACTCCATAATATTTGCTGAGATTCGATCTAGGTGCGCTGTTGACGAGAATCTCAGAATATTTACTAATATTTTATTTCCGTGCGCTAAGAAAATTGAAAATTTTCGAAAATTCAGGAAGTTATTGGTTTAGGTCCCATTTTCAAAAATGAAATTTCTATCAGATCTTGACGTTTTGAGTTTCTAGGAAGCTATTCTGACTAATTTCAAGGTGATGTTGAAGTGTATGTATGCATGTATGTACGTACGTACGTATATATTATAAATAGTCGGTAACTTTTGAACGGATGAACCGATTTACCCCATGAAAATAATATATATTTTCGATACAAAAATTATATATGTACTGTTAGGTATAAAATACAATAAAAATACATAAAAAATATAAAAAATATATATTTTAATATATGCAAAATATAGTTAAAATATATGGAATATGCATTTCAATTATATCACTTTAGGCCAATTTTCGTGTATTTGAAATACATATAAAATACAAATAAAATATATAGAAAAATACAAAGAAAAATGTATGCTTAAAATGTATCTTAAATACAAGAAAAATACATAAACAATATATTCTAGAATATCGAAGAAATTTAAATATGAAAAAAAGCTTGTCAGCTAGTTCCAGCCGTTAGTAATAATCCAAACAATGATGCTTTAAATGTCTGGGTAGAAAAAAAAGAAGAAAGAATTATGATTGGGCAATTGATTTGTCCCAACTAGAGAACCATGTGCTAATGGATTTCCAACTTGAACCAACTGAAACCAACTCTACTCCTATGTTTTTTTCAAGTAAAAAAAAATTATGATTGGGCGAATAATTTGTCTCAACTAGAGATACATGTGCTAATTGATTTCCAACTTGAACCAACTGAACCAAACTCTACTCCTATGTTTTTTTCGAGTACAAAAGTATTATGATTGGGCAAATAATTTGTCCCAACTAGAGACCCATGTGCTAATGGATTTCCAACGTAAACCAGCTGAACCCAACTCTACTCCTATGTTTTTTTCAAGTAAAAAAAAATTATGATTGGGCAAATAATTTGTCCCAACTAGAGATCCATGTGCTAATGGATTTCCAACTTGAACCAACTGAAACCAACTCTACTCCTATGTTTTTTTCAAGTGAAAAAAAATTATGGTGGGCAAATAATTTGTCCCAACTAGAGATCCAAGTGCTAAGGGATTTCCCACTTGAACCAACTGAACCCAACTCTACTCCTATGTTTGTTTCAAGTAAAAAAAAATTATGATTGGGCAAATAATTTGTCCCAACTAGAGATCCAAGTGCTAATGGATTTCCAACTTGAACCAACTGAACCCAACTTTATTCCTATGTTTTTTTCGAGTAAAAAAAAATTATAATTGGGCAAATAATTTGTTCCAACTAGAGATCCATGTGCTAATAGATTTCCAACTTGAACCAACTGAATTCAACTCTACTCCTATGTTTTTTTCAAGTGAAAAAAATTATGATTAGGCAAACAATTTGTCCCAACTAGAGATCCATGTGCTAATGGATTTCCAACTTGAACCAACTGAACCCAACTTTACTCCTATGTTTTTTTCAAGTAAAAAAAAATTATGATTGGGCAAATAATTTGTCCCAACTAGAGATCCATGTGCTAAATGATTTCCAACTTGAACCAACTGAACCCAACTCTACTCCTATGTTTTTTTCAAGTAAAAAAAAATTATGATTAGGCAAACAATTTGTCCCAACTTGAGACCCATGTGCTAATGGGATTCCAACTTGAACCAACTGAACCCAACTCTACTCCTATTTTTTTTTCAAGTAAAAAAAAATTAAGATTCGGCAAATAATTTGTCCCAACTAGAGAGCCATGTGCTAATGGATTTCCAACTTGAACCAACTGAAACCAACTCTACTCCAATATTTTTTTCAAGTAGAAAAAAATTATGATTGGGCAAATAATTTGTCCCAACTTGAGACCCATGTGCTAATGGGATTCCAACTTGGACCAACTGAACCCAACTCTACTCCTATGTTTTTTTCGAGTAAAAAAAAATTATAATTAGGCAAATAATTTGTCCCAACTAGAGATCCATGTGCTAATGGATTTCCAACTTGAACCAACTAGTCCCAACTCCACTCCTACGTTTTTTTCGAGTAAAAAAGAATTATGATTGGGCAAACAATTTGTCCCAACTAGAGATCCATGTGCTAATGGATTTCCAACTTGAACCAATTAGTCCCAACTCTACTCCTATGTTTTTTTCGAGTAAAAAAGAATTATGATTGGGCAAATAATTTGTCTCAACTAGAGATACAGGTGCTAATAGGATTCCAACTTGAACCAACTGAACCCAACTCTACTCTTATGTTTTTTTCAAGTTAAAAAAAATTAAGATTCGGCAAATAATTTGTCCCAACTAGAGATCCATGTGCTAATGGATTTCCAACTTGAACCAACTAAACCAAACTCTACTCCTATGTTTTTTTCGAGTAAAAAAAAATTATAATTGGGCAAATAATTTGTCCCAACTAGAGATCCATGTGCTAATGGATTTCCAGCTTAAACCAACTGAAACCAACTCTACTCCTATGTTTTTTTCAAGGAGAGAAAATTATGATTACGCAAATAATTTGTCCCAAGTAGAGATCCATGTGCTAATGGATTTCCAATCTGAACCAACTAGTCCCAACTCTACTCCTATGTTTTCTTCAAGTTAAAAAAAAATTATGAATGGGCAAATAATTTGTCCCAACTAGAGATCCATGTGCTAATGGATTTCCAGCTTGAACCAACTGAACCAAACTCTACTCCTATGTATTTTTCAAGTAAAAAAAAATGATGATTGGGCAAATAATTTGTCCCAACTAGAGATCCATGTGCTAATGGATTTCCAACATGGACCAACTGAAAGCAACTCTACTCCTATGTTTTCTTCAAGTAAAAAAAAATTATGATTGGGCAAATAATTTGTCTCAACTAGAGATACAGGTGCTAATAGGATTCCAACTTGAACCAACTGAACCCAACTCTACTACTATGTTTTTTTCAAGTAAAAAAAAATTATGATTGGGCTAATTATTTGTCCCAACTAGAGATCCATGTGCTAATGGATTTCCAGATTGAACCAACTGAACCAAACTCTACTCCTATGTATTTTTCAAGTAAAAAAAATTGATGATTGGGCAAATAATTTGTCCCAACTAGAGATCCATGTGCTAATGGATTTCCAGCTTGAACCAACTGAAACCAACTCTACTCCTATGTTTTCTTCAAGTAAAAAAAAATTATGATTGAGCAAATAATTTGTCCCAACTAGAGATCCATGTGCTAATGGATTTCCAACTTGAACCAACTGAAAGCAACTCTACTCCTATGTTTTCTTCAAGTAAAAAAAAATTATGATTGGGCAAATAATTTGTCTCAACTAGAGATACATGTGCTAATGGGATTCCAACTTGAACCAACTGAACTCAACTCTACTCCTATGTTTTTTTCAAGTAAAAAAAAATTGATGATTGGGCAAATAATTTGTCCCAACTAGAGATCCATGTGCTAATGGATTTCCAACTTGAACCAACTGAAACCAACTCTACTCCTATGTTTTTTTCGAGTAAAAAAAAATTATTATTGGGCAAATAATTTGTCCCAACTAGAGTTCCATGTGCTAATTGATTTCCAACTTGAACCAACTGAACCCAACTCTACTCCTATGTTTTTTTCAAGTAAAAAAAAATTAAGATTGGGCAAATAATTTGTCCCAACTAGAGATCCATGTGCTAATAGATTTCCAACTTGAACCAACTAGTCCCAACTCTACTCCTATGTTTTTTTCGAGTAAAAAAGAATTATGATTGGGCAAATAATTTGTCCCAACTAGAGATCCATGTGCTGATGGATTTCCAACTTGAACCAACTGATACCAACTCTACTCCTATGTTTTCTTCAAGTACAAAAAAATTATGAATGGGCAAATAATTTGTCCCAACTAGAGTTCCATGTGCTAATGGATTTCCAGCTTGAACCAACTGAACCAAACTCTACTCCTATGTTTTTTTCAAGTAAAAAAAAATTATGATTGAGCAAATAATTTGACCCAACTAGAGATCCATGTGCTAATGGATTTCCATCTTAAACCAACTGGAAGCAACTCTACTCCTATGTTTTTTTCAAGTAGAGAAAAATTATGATTAGGCAAACAATTTGTCCCAACTAGAGACCCATGTGCTAATGGATTTCCAACTTGAACCAACTGAACCCAACTCTACTCCTATGTATTTTTCAAGTAAAAAAAAATTATGATTGGGCGAATAATTTGTCTCAACTAGAGATACATGTGCTAATGGGATTCCAACTTGAACCAACCGAACCCAACTCTACTCCTATTTTTTTTTCAAGTAAAAAAAAATTAAGATTCGGCAAATAATTTGTCCCAACTAGAGAGCCATGTGCTAATGGATTTCCAACTTGAACCAACTGAACCCAACTTTACTCCTATGTTTTTTTCGAGTAAAAAAAAATTATAATTAGGCAAATAATTTGTCCCAACTAGAGATCCATGTGCTAATGGATTTCCAACTTGAACCAACTAGTCCCAACTCCACTCCTACGTTTTTATCGAGTAAAAAAGAATTATGATTGGGCAAATAATTTGTCCCAACTAGAGATCCATGTGCTATAGGATTTCCAGCTTGAACCAACTGAACCAAACTCTACTCCTATGTTTTTTTCAAGTAAAAAAAAATTATGATTGAGCAAATAATTTGACCCAAATAGAGATCCATGTGCTAATGGATTTCCATCTTGAACCAACTGGAAGCAACTCTACTCCTATGTTTTTTTCAAGTAGAGAAAAATTATGATTAGGCAAACAATTTGTCCCAACTAGAGACCCATGTGCTAATGGATTTCCAACTTGAACCAACTGAACCCAACTCTACTCCTATGTATTTTTCAAGTAAAAAAAAATTATGATTGGGCGAATAATTTGTCTCAACTAGAGATACATGTGCTAATGGGATTCCAACTTGAACCAACTGAACCCAACTCTACTCCTATTTTTTTTTCAAGTAAAAAAAAATTAAGATTCGGCAAATAATTTGTCCCAACTAGAGAGCCATGTGCTAATGGATTTCCAACTTGAACCAACTAAACCAAACTCTACTCCTATGTATTTTTCAAGTAACAAAAAATGATGATTGGGCAAATAATTTGTCCCAACTAGAGTTCCATGTGCTATAGGATTTCCAGCTTGAACCAACTGAACCAAACTCTACTCCTATGTTTTTTTCAAGTAAAAAAAAATTATGATTGAGCAAATAATTTGACCCAAATAGAGATCCATGTGCTAATGGATTTCCAACTTGAACCAACTGAAAGCAACTCTACTCCTATTTTTTTTTCAAGTAAAAAAAAATTAAGATTCGGCAAATAATTTGTCCCAACTAGAGAGCCATGTGCTAATGGATTTCCAACTTGAACCAACTGAAAGCAACTCTACTCCTATGTTTTTTCAAGTAAAAAAAAATTAAGATTGGGCAAATAATTTGTCCCAACTAGAGATCCAAGTGCTAATGGATTTCCAACTTGAACCAACTGAACCCAACTTTACTCCTATGTTTTTTTCAAGTAAAAAAAAATTATGATTGGGCAAATAATTTGTCCCAACTAGAGATCCATGTGCTAAATGATTTCCAACTTGAACCAACTGAACCCAACTCTACTCCTATGTTTTTTTCAAGTAAAAAAAAATTATGATTAGGCAAACAATTTGTCCCAACTTGAGACCCATGTGCTAATGGGATTCCAACTTGAACCAACTGAACCCAACTCTACTCCTATTTTTTTTTCAAGTAAAAAAAAATTAAGATTCGGCAAATAATTTGTCCCAACTAGAGAGCCATGTGCTAATGGATTTCCAACTTGAACCAACTGAAACCAACTCTACTCCAATATTTTTTTCAAGTAGAAAAAAATTATGATTGGGCAAATAATTTGTCCCAACTTGAGACCCATGTGCTAATGGGATTCCAACTTGGACCAACTGAACCCAACTCTACTCCTATGTTTTTTTCGAGTAAAAAAAAATTATAATTAGGCAAATAATTTGTCCCAACTAGAGATCCATGTGCTAATGGATTTCCAACTTGAACCAACTAGTCCCAACTCCACTCCTACGTTTTTTTCGAGTAAAAAAGAATTATGATTGGGCAAACAATTTGTCCCAACTAGAGATCCATGTGCTAATGGATTTCCAACTTGAACCAATTAGTCCCAACTCTACTCCTATGTTTTTTTCGAGTAAAAAAGAATTATGATTGGGCAAATAATTTGTCTCAACTAGAGATACAGGTGCTAATAGGATTCCAACTTGAACCAACTGAACCCAACTCTACTCTTATGTTTTTTTCAAGTTAAAAAAAATTAAGATTCGGCAAATAATTTGTCCCAACTAGAGATCCATGTGCTAATGGATTTCCAACTTGAACCAACTAAACCAAACTCTACTCCTATGTTTTTTTCGAGTAAAAAAAAATTATAATTGGGCAAATAATTTGTCCCAACTAGAGATCCATGTGCTAATGGATTTCCAGCTTAAACGGACTGAAACCAACTCTACTCCTATGTTTTTTTCAAGGAGAGAAAATTATGATTACGCAAATAATTTGTCCCAAGTAGAGATCCATGTGCTAATGGATTTCCAATCTGAACCAACTAGTCCCAACTCTACTCCTATGTTTTCTTCAAGTTAAAAAAAAATTATGAATGGGCAAATAATTTGTCCCAACTAGAGATCCATGTGCTAATGGATTTCCAGCTTGAACCAACTGAACCAAACTCTACTCCTATGTATTTTTCAAGTAAAAAAAAATGATGATTGGGCAAATAATTTGTCCCAACTAGAGATCCATGTGCTAATGGATTTCCAACATGGACCAACTGAAAGCAACTCTACTCCTATGTTTTCTTCAAGTAAAAAAAAATTATGATTGGGCAAATAATTTGTCTCAACTAGAGATACAGGTGCTAATAGGATTCCAACTTGAACCAACTGAACCCAACTCTACTACTATGTTTTTTTCAAGTAAAAAAAAATTATGATTGGGCTAATTATTTGTCCCAACTAGAGATCCATGTGCTAATGGATTTCCAGATTGAACCAACTGAACCAAACTCTACTCCTATGTATTTTTCAAGTAAAAAAAATTGATGATTGGGCAAATAATTTGTCCCAACTAGAGATCCATGTGCTAATGGATTTCCAGCTTGAACCAACTGAAACCAACTCTACTCCTATGTTTTCTTCAAGTAAAAAAAAATTATGATTGAGCAAATAATTTGTCCCAACTAGAGATCCATGTGCTAATGGATTTCCAGCTTGAACCAACTGAACCAAACTCTACTCCTATGTATTTTTCAAGTAAAAAAAATTGATGATTGGGCAAATAATTTGTCCCAACTAGAGATCCATGTGCTAATGGATTTCCAGCTTGAACCAACTGAAACCAACTCTACTCCTATGTTTTCTTCAAGTAAAAAAAAATTATGATTGAGCAAATAATTTGTCCCAACTAGAGATCCATGTGCTAATGGATTTCCAACTTGAACCAACTGAAAGCAACTCTACTCCTATGTTTTCTTCAAGTAAAAAAAAATTATGATTGGGCAAATAATTTGTCTCAACTAGAGATACATGTGCTAATGGGATTCCAACTTGAACCAACTGAACTCAACTCTACTCCTATGTTTTTTTCAAGTAAAAAAAAATTGATGATTGGGCAAATAATTTGTCCCAACTAGAGATCCATGTGCTAATGGATTTCC
Organism: Microplitis mediator; assembly: GCF_029852145.1. NCBI lineage: Eukaryota > Metazoa > Arthropoda > Insecta > Hymenoptera > Braconidae > Microplitis > Microplitis mediator. Next base: position 7,688,443 of record NC_079977.1, read on the forward strand.
AACTTGAACCAACTGAAACCAACTCTACTCCTATGTTTTTTTCGAGTAAAAAAAAATTATTATTGGGCAAATAATTTGTCCCAACTAGAGATCCATGTGCTAATGGATTTCCAACTTGAACCAACTGAACCAAACTCTACTCCTATGTTTTTTTCAAGTAAAAACAAATTACAAATGGGCAAATAATTTGTCCCAACTAGAGATCCATGTGCTAATGGATTTCCAACTTGAACCAACTGAACCCAACTCTACTCCTATGTTTTTTTCGAGTAAAAAAGTATTATGATTGGGCAAATAATTTGTCCCAACTAGAGATCCATGTGCTAATGGATTTTCAACTTGAACCAACTGAAACCAACTCTACTCCTATGTTTTCTTCAAGTAAAAAAAATTATGAATGGGCAAATAATTTGTCTCAACTAGAGATACATGTGCTAATGGGATTCCAACTTGAACCAACTGAAACCAACTCTACTCCTATGTTTTTTTCAAGTAAATAAGAAATATGATTGGGCGAATAATTTGTCCCAACTAGAGATCCATGTGCTAATGGATTTCCAACTTGAACCAGCTGAACCAAACTCTACTCCTATGTTTTTTTCGAGTACAATAGTATTATGATTGGGCAAATAATTTGTCCCAACTAGAGACCCATGTGCTAATGGATTTTCAACTTGAACCAACTGAACCCAACTCTACTCCTATGTTTTTTTCAAGTAAAAACAAATTATGAATGGGCAAATAATTTGTCCCAACTAGAGATCCATGTGCTAATGGATTTTCAACTTGAACACACTAGTCCCAACGCTACTCCTTTGTTTTTTTCGAGTAAAAAAAAATTATGAATGGGCAAATAATTTGTCCCAACTAGAGATCCATGTGCTAATGGGATTCCAACTTGAACCAACTGAAACCAACTCTACTCCTATGTTTTTTTCAAGTAAATAAAAAATATGATTGGGCGAATAATTTGTCCCAACTAGAGATCCATGTGCTAATGGATTTCCAACTTGAACACACTAGTCCCAACTCTACTCCTATGTTTTTTTCGAGTAAAAAAAAATTATGAATGGGCAAATAATTTGTCCCAACTAGAGATCCATGTGCTAATGGATTTCCAACTTGAACCAACTGAAACCAACTCTACTCCTATGTTTTCTTCAAGTAAAAAAAAATTATGAATGGGCAAATAATTTGTCCCAACTATAGATCCATGTGCTAATGGATTTCCAGCTTAAACCAACTGAAACCAACTCTACTCCTATGTTTTCTTCAAGTAAAAAAAAATTATGAATGGGCAAATAATTTGTCCCAACTAGAGATCCATGTGCTAATGGATTTTCAACTTGAACACACTAGTCCCAACGCTACTCCTTTGTTTTTTTCGAGTAAAAAACAATTATTATTGGGCAAATAATTTGTTTCAACTAGAGATACATGTGCTAATGGGATTCCAACTTGAACCAACTGAAACCAACTCTACTCCTATGTTTTTTTCGAGTACAAAAGTATTATGATTGGGCAAATAATTTGTCCCAACTAGAGACCCATGTGCTAATGGATTTCCAACGTAAACCAGCTGAACCCAACTCTACTCCTATGTTTTTTTCAAGTAAAAACAAATTATGAATGGGCAAATAATTTGTCCCAACTAGAGATCCATGTGCTAATGGATTTTCAACTTGAACACACTAGTCCCAACGCTACTCCTTTGTTTTTTTCGAGTAAAAAAGAATTATTATTGGGCAAATAATTTGTTTCAACTAGAGATACATGTGCTAATGGGATTCCAACTTGAACCAACTGAAACCAACTCTACTCCTATGTTTTTTTCAAGTAAATAAAAAATATGATTGGTTGAATAATTTGTCCCAACTAGAGATCCATGTGCTAATGGATTTCCAGATTGAACCAACTGAACCAAACTCTACTCCTATGTATTTTTCAAGTAAAAAAAATTGATGATTGGGCAAATAATTTGTCCCAACTAGAGATCCATGTGCTAATGGATTTCCAACTTGAACCAACTGAACCCAACTTTACTCCTATGTTTTTTTCGAGTAAAAAAAAATTATGATTGGGCAAATAATTTGTCCCAACTAGAGAGCCATGTGCTAATGGATTTCCAACTTGAACCAACTGAAAGCAACTCTACTCCTATGTTTTTTCAAGTAAAAAAAAATTAAGATTGGGCAAATAATTTGTCCCAACTAGAGATCCAAGTGCTAATGGATTTCCAACTTGAACCAACTGAACCCAACTTTACTCCTATGTTTTTTTCAAGTAAAAAAAAATTATGATTGGGCAAATAATTTGTCCTAACTAGAGATCCATGTGCTAAATGATTTCCAACTTGAACCAACTGAACCCAACTCTACTCCTATGTTTTTTTCAAGTAAAAAAAAATTATGATTAGGCAAACAATTTGTCCCAACTTGAGACCCATGTGCTAATGGGATTCCAACTTGAACCAACTGAACCCAACTCTACTCCTATTTTTTTTTCAAGTAAAAAAAAATTAAGATTCGGCAAATAATTTGTCCCAACTAGAGAGCCATGTGCTAATGGATTTCCAACTTGAACCAACTGAAACCAACTCTACTCCAATATTTTTTTCAAGTAGAAAAAAATTATGATTGGGCAAATAATTTGTCCCAACTTGAGACCCATGTGCTAATGGGATTCCAACTTGGACCAACTGAACCCAACTCTACTCCTATGTTTTTTTCGAGTAAAAAAAAATTATAATTGGGCAAATAATTTGTCCCAACTAGAGATCCATGTGCTAATGGATTTCCAACTTGAACCAACTAGTCCCAACGCTACTCCTATGTTTTTTTCGAGTAAAAAAGAATTATGATTGGGCAAATAATTTGTCCCAACTAGAGATCCATGTGCTAATGGATTTCCAGCTTAAACCAACTGAAACCAACTCTACTCCTATGTTTTTTTCAAGTAGAGAAAATTATGATTACGCAAATAATTTGTCCCAACTAGAGATCCATGTGCTAATGGATTCTCAACTTGAACCAACTAGTCCCAACTCTACTCCTATGTTTTCTTCAAGTAAAAAAAAATTATGAATGGGCAAATAATTTGTCCCAACTAGAGATCCATGTGCTAATGGATTTCCAACATGGACCAACTGAAAGCAACTCTACTCCTATGTTTTCTTCAAGTAAAAAAAAATTCTGATTGGGCAAATAATTTGTCTCAACTAGAGATACAGGTGCTAATGGGATTCCAACTTGAACCAACTGAACCCAACTCTACTCCTATGTTTTTTTCAAGTAAAAAAAAATTATTATTGGGCAAATAATTTGTCTCAACTAGAGATCCATGTGCTAATGGATTTCCAGCTTGAACCAACTGAACCCAACTTTACTCCTATGTTTTTTTCAAGTCAACAAAATTATGATTACGCAAACAATTTGTCCCAACTAGAGATCCATGTGCTGATGGATTTCCAACTTGAACACACTAGTCCCAACTCTACTCCTATGTTTTTTTCCGAGTAAAAAAGTATTATGATTGGGCAAATAATTTGTCCCAACTAGAGACCCATGTGCTAATGGATTTCCAACTTGAACCAACTGAACCAAACTCTACTCCTATGTTTTTTTCAAGTAAATAAAAAATATGATTGGGCGAATAATTTGTCCCAACTAGAGATCCATGTGCTAATGGATTTCCACCTTGAACCAACTGAACCAAACTCTACTCCTATGTTTTTTTCATGTAAAAAAAAATTATGATTAGGCAAATAATTTGTCCCAACTAGAGTTCCATGTGCTAATGGATTTCCAGCTTGAACCAACTGAACCCAACTTTACTCCTATGTTTTTTTCAAGTCAACAAAATTATGATTACGCAAACAATTTGTCCCAACTAGAGATCCATGTGCTAATGGATTTCCAACTTGAACACACTAGTTCCAACTCTACTCCTATGTTTTTTTCGAGTAAAAAAAAATTATGAATGGGCAAATAATTTGTCCCAACTAGAGATCCATGTGCTAATGGATTTCCAACTTGAACACACTAGTCCCAACTCTACTCCTATGTTTTTTTCGAGTAAAAAAAAATTATGAATGGGCAAATAATTTGTCCCAACTCGAGATCCATGTGCTAATGGATTTCCAACTTGAACCAACTGAAACCAACTCTACTCCTATGTTTTCTTCAAGTAAAAAAAAATTATGAATGGGCAAATAATTTGTCCCAACTAGAGATCCATGTGCTAATGGATTTCCAGCTTAAACCAACTGAAACCAACTCTACTCCTATGTTTTCTTCAAGTAAAAAAAAATTATGAATGGGCAAATAATTTGTCCCAACTAGAGATCCATGTGCTAATGGATTTCCAGCTTAAACCAACTGAACCAAACTCTACTCCTATGTTTTTTTCGAGTAAAAAAAAATTATGAATGGGCAAATAATTTGTCCCAACTAGAGATCCATGTGCTAATGGGATTTCAACTTGATCCAACTGAAACCAACTCTACTCCTATGTTTTTTTCAAGTAAATAAAAAATATGATTGGGCGAATAATTTGTCCCAACTAGAGATCCATGTGCTAATGGATTTCCAACTTGAACCAGCTGAACCAAACTCTACTCCTATGTTTTTTTCGAGTACAAAAGTATTATGATTGGGCAAATAATTTGTCCCAACTAGAGACCCATGTGCTAATGGATTTCCAACGTAAACCAGCTGAACCCAACTTTACTCCTATGTTTTTTTCAAGTCAACAAAATTATGATTACGCAAACAATTTGTCCCAACTAGAGATCCATGTGCTAATGGATTTCCAACTTGAACACACTAGTCCCAACTCTACTCCTATGTTTTTTTCGAGTAAAAAAAAATTAAGATTGGGCAAATAATTTGTCCCAACTAGAGATCCATGTGCTAATGGATTTCCAACTTGAACCAACTAGTCCCAACTCCACTCCTACGTTTTTTTCGAGTAAAAAAGAATTATGATTGGGCAAACAATTTGTCCCAACTAGAGATCCATGTGCTAATGGATTTCCAACTTGAACCAATTAGTCCCAATTCTACTCCTATGTTTTTTTCGAGTAAAAAAGAATTATGATTGGGCAAATAATTTGTCCCAACTAGAGATCCATGTGCTAATGGATTTCCAACTTGAACCAACTAGTCCCAACTCCACTCCTACGTTTTTTTCGAGTAAAAAAGAATTATGATTGGGCAAACAATTTGTCCCAACTAGAGATCCATGTGCTAATGGATTTCCAACTTGAACCAATTAGTCCCAACTCTACTCCTATGTTTTTTTCGAGTAAAAAAGAATTATGATTGGGCAAATAATTTGTCCCATCTAGAGATCCATGTGCTAATGGATTTCCAACTTGAACCAACTGAAACCAACTCTACTCCTATGTTTTTTTCGAGTAAAAAAAAATTATGAATGGGCAAATAATTTGTGCCAACTAGAGATCCATGTGCTAATGGATTTCCAAATCGAACCAACTGAAACCAACTCTACTCCTATGTTTTCTTCAAGTAAAAAAAAATTATGAATAGGCAAATAATTTGTCTCAACTAGAGATACAGGTGCTAATAGGATTCCAACTTGAACCAACTGAACCCAACTCTACTCCTATGTTTTTTTGAAGTAAAAAAAAATTATGATTGAGCAAATAATTTGTCCCAACAAGAGATCCATGTGCTAATGAATTTCCAACTTGAACCAACTGAAACCAACTCTACTCCTATGTTTTTTTCGAGTAAAAAAAAATTATTATTGGGCAAATAATTTGTCTCAACTAGAGATACATGTGCTAATGGGATTCCAACTTGAACCAACTGAAACCAACTCTACTCCTATGTTTTTTTCGAGTAAAAAAAAATTATTATTGGGCAAATAATTTGTCTCAACTAGAGATACATGTGCTAATGGGATTCCAACTTGAACCAACTGAAACCAACTCTACTCCTATGTTTTTTTCAAGTAAATAAAAAATATGATTGGGCAAATAATTTGTCTCAACTAGAGATACATGTGCTAATGGATTTCCAGCTTGAACCAACTGAACCCAACTTTACTCCTATGTTTTTTTCAAGTCAACAAAATTATGATTACGCAAACAATTTGTCCCAACTAGAGATCCATGTGCTAATGGATTTCCAACTTGAACACACTAGTCCCAACTCTACTCCTATGTTTTTTTCGAGTACAAAAGTATTATGATTGGGCAAATAATTTGTCCCAACTAGAGACCCATGTGCTAATGGATTTCCAACGTAAACAAGCTGAACCCAACTCTACTCCTATGTTTTTTTCAAGTTAAAAAAAAATTATGATTAGGCAAATAATTTGTCCCAACTAGAGTTCCATGTGCTAATGGATTTCCAGCTTGAACCAACTGAACCCAACTTTACTCCTATGTTTTTTTCAAGTCAACAAAATTATGATTACGCAAACAATTTGTCCCAACTAGAGATCCATGTGCTAATGGATTTCCAACTTGAACCAACTGAACCAAACTCTACTCCTATGTTTTTTTCGAGTAAAAAAGTATTATGATTGGGCAAATAATTTGTCCCAACTAGAGACCCATGTGCTAATGGATTTCCAACTTGAACCAACTGAACCAAACTCTACTCCTATGTTTTTTTCAAGTAAAAACAAATTATAAATGGGCAAATAATTTGTCCCAACTAGAGATCCATGTGCTAATGGATTCCCAACTTGAACCAACTGAACCAAACTCTACTCCTATGTTTTTTTCAAGTAAAAAAAAATTATGATTAGGCAAATAATTTGTCCAAACTAGAGTTCCATGTGCTAATGGATTTCCAACTTGAACCAACTGAACCCAACTCTACTTCTATGTTTTTTTCAAGTAAATAAAAAATATGATTGGGCGAATAATTTGTCCCAACTAGAGATCCATGTGCTAATGGATTTCCACCTTGAACCAACTGAACCAAACTCTACTCCTATGTTTTTTTCATGTAAAAAAAAATTATGATTAGGCAAATAATTTGTCCCAACTAGAGTTCCATGTGCTAATGGATTTCCAACTTGAACCAACTGAAACCAACTCTACTCCTATGTTTTTTTCAAGTAAAAAAAAATTATGATTAGGCAAATAATTTGTCCAAACTAGAGTTCCATGGGCTAATGGATTTCCAACTTGAACCAACTGAACCCAACTCTACTTCTATGTTTTTTTCAAGTAAATAAAAAATATGATTGGGCGAATAATTTGTCCCAACTAGAGATCCATGTGCTAATGGATTTCCACCTTGAACCAACTGAACCAAACTCTACTCCTATGTTTTTTTCATGTAAAAAAAAATTATGATTAGGCAAATAATTTGTCCAAACTAGAGTTCCATGTGCTAATGGATTTCCAACTTGAACCAACTGAACCCAACTCTACTTCTATGTTTTTTTCAAGTAAATAAAAAATATGATTGGGCGAATAATTTGTCCCAACTAGAGATCCATGTGCTAATGGATTTCCACCTTGAACCAACTGAACCAAACTCTACTCCTATGTTTTTTTCATGTAAAAAAAAATTATGATTAGGCAAATAATTTGTCCCAACTAGAGTTCCATGTGCTAATGGATTTCCAACTTGAACCAACTGAAACCAACTCTACTCCTATGTTTTCTTCAAGTAAAAAAAAATTATGAATGGGCAAATAATTTGTCCCAACTCGAGATCCATGTGCTAATGGATTTCCAACTTGAACCAACTGAAACCAACTCTACTCCTATGTTTTCTTCAAGTAAAAAAAAATTATGAATGGGCAAATAATTTGTCCCAACTATAGATCCATGTGCTAATGGATTTCCAGCTTAAACCAACTGAACCAAACTCTACTCCTATGTTTTCTTCAAGTAAAAAAAAATTATGAATGGGCAAATAACTTGTCCCAACTAGAGATCCATGTGCTAATGGATTTCCAACTTGAACCAACTGAAACCAAACTCTACTCCTATGTTTTTTTCGAGTACAAAAGTATTATGATTGGGCAAATAATTTGTCCCAACTAGAGACCCATGTGCTAATGGATTTCCAACGTAAATCAGCTGAACCCAACTCTACTCCTATGTTTTTTTCAAGTAAAAACAAATTATGAATGGGCAAATAATTTGTCCCAACTAGAGATCCATGTGCTAATGGATTTTCAACTTGAACACACTAGTCCCAACGCTACTCCTTTGTTTTTTTCGAGTAAAAAAAAATTATTATTGGGCAAATAATTTGTCTCAACTAGAGATACATGTGCTAATGGGATTCCAACTTGAACCAACTGAAACCAACTCTACTCCTATGTTTTTTTCAAGTAAATAAAAAATATGATTGGGCGAATAATTTGTCCCAACTAGAGATCCATGTGCTAATGGATTTCCAACTTGAACCAACTGAACCAAACTCTACTCCTATGTTTTCTTCGAGTACAAAAGTATTATGATTGGGCAAATAATTTGTCCCAACTAGAGACCCATGTGCTAATGGATTTCCAACGTAAACCAGCTGAACCCAACTCTACTCCTATGTTTTTTTCAAGTAATAAAAAATTATAATTATGCAAATAATTTGTCCCAACTAGAGTTCCATGTGCTAATGGATTTCCAGCTTGAACCAACTGAACCCAACTTTACTCCTATGTTTTTTTCAAGTCAACAAAATTATGATTACGCAAACAATTTGTCCCAACCAGAGATCCATGTGCTAATGGATTTCCAACTTGAACACACTAGTCCCAACTCTACTCCTATGTTTTTTTCGAGTAAACAAGTATTATGATTGGGCAAATAATTTGTCCCAACTAGAGACCCATGTGCTAATGGATTTCCAACTTGAACACACTAGTCCCAACTCTACTCCTATGTTTTTTTCGAGTAAAAAAGTATTATGATTGGGCAAATAATTTGTCCCAACTAGAGACCCATGTGCTAATGGATTTTTAACTTGAACCAACTGAACCCAACTCTACTCCTATGTTTTTTTCAAGTAAATAAAAAATATGATTGGGCGAATAATTTGTCCCAACTAGAGACCCATGTGCTAATGGATTTCCAACTTGAACCAACTGAATCCAACTTTACACCTATGTTTTTTTCAAGTCAACAAAATCATGATTACGCAAACAATTTGTCCCAACTAGAGATCCATGTGCTAATGGGATTCCAACTTGAACCAACTGAACCCAACTCTACTCCTATGTTTCCTTCAAGTAGAAAAAAATTATGAATGGGCAAATAATTTGTCCCAACTAGAGATCCATGTGCTAATGGATTTCCAGCTTAAACCAACTGAACCAAACTCTACTCCTATGTTTTTTTCAAGTCAACAAAATTATGATTACGCAAACAATTTGTCCCAACTAGAGATCCATGTGCTAATGGATTTCCAACTTGAACACACTAGTCCCAACTCTACTCCTATGTTTTTTTCAACTAAAAAAGTATTATGATTGGGCAAATAATTTGTCCCAACTAGAGATCCATGTGCTAATGGATTTCCAACTTGAACCAACTGAACCAAACTCTACTCCTATGTTTTTTTCAAGTAAAAAAAAATTATGATTAGGCAAATAATTTGTCCCAACTAGAGTTCCATGTGCTAATGGATTTCCAACTTGAACCAACTGAACCAAACGCTTCTCCTATGTTTTTTTCAAGTAAAAAAAAATTATGATTAGGCAAATAATTTGTCCCAACTAGAGTTCCATGTGCTAATGGATTTCCAACTTGAACCAACTGAAACCAACTCTACTCCTATGTTTTCTTCAAGTAAAAAAAAATTATGAATGGGCAAATAATTTGTCCCAACTAGAGATCCATGTGCTAATGGATTTCCAGCTTAAACACATTAGTCCCAACGCTACTCCTTTGTTTTTTTCGAGTAAAAAAGTATTATGATTGGGCAAATAATTTGTCCCAACTAGAGACCCATGTGCTAATGGATTTCCAACTTGAACCAGCTGAAACCAACTCTACTCCTATGTTTTCTTCAAGTAAAAAAAAATTATGAATGGGCAAATAATTTGTCCCAACTAGAGATCCATGTGCTAATGGATTTCCAACTTGAACCAACTGGAACCAACTCTACTCCTATGTTTTGTTCAAGTAAAAAAAAATTATGAATGGGCAAATAATTTGTCCCAACTAGAGATCCATGTGCTAATGGATTTCCAGCTTAAACCAACTGAACCAAACTCTACTCCTATGTTTTCTTCAAGTAAAAAAAAATTATGAATGGGCAAATAATTTGTCCCAACTAGAGATCCATGTGCTAATGGATTTCCAGCTTAAACCAACTGAACCAAACTCTACTCCTATGTTTTTTTCAAGTAAAAAAAAATTATGATTGGACAAATAATTTGTCCCAACTAGAGATTCATGTGCTAATAAATTTCCAACTTGAACCAACTGAAATAACTCTACTCCTATGTTTTCTTCAAGTAAAAAAAAATTATGATTGGGCAAATAATTTGTCTCAACTAGAGATCCATGTGCTAATGGATTTCCAACTTGAACCAACTAAACCAAACTCTACTCCTATGTTTTTTTCGGGTAAAAAAGAATTATGATTGGGCAAATAATTTGTCCCAACTAGAGATCCATGTGTTAATGGATTTCCAACTTGAACCAACTGAAACCAACTTTACTCCTATGTTTTCTTCAAGTAAAAAAAAATTATGAATGGGCAAATAATTTGTCTCAACTAGAGATACATGTGCTAATGGATTTCCAACTTGAACCAACTAGTCCCAACTCTACTCCTATGTTTTTTTCGAGTAAAAAAGAATTATGATTGGGCAAATAATTTGTCCCAACTAGAGATCCATGTGCTAATGGATTTCCAACTTGAACCAACTGAACCAAACTCTACTCCTATGTTTTTTTCGAGTAAAAAAGTATTATGATTGGGCAAATAATTTGTCCCAACTAGAGATCCATGTGCTAATGGATTTCCAACTTGAACCAACTGAACCAAACTCTACTCCTATGTTTTTTTCGAGTAAAAAAGTATTATGATTGGGCAAATAATTTGTCCCAACTAGAGATCCATGTGGTAATGGATTTCCAACTTGAACCAACTGAACCAAACTCTACTCCTATGTTTTTTTCGAGTAAAAAAGTATTATGATTGGGCAAATAATCTGTCCCAACTAGAGATCCATGTGCTAATAGATTTCCAACTTGAACCAACTAAACCAAACTCTACTCCTATGTTTTTTTCGAGTAAAAAAGAATCATGATTGGGCAAATAATTTGTCCCAACTAGAGATCCATGTGCTAATGGATTTCCAACTTGAACCAACTGAAACCAACTCTACTCCTATGTTTTCTTCAAGTAAAAAAAAATTATGAATGGGCAAATAATTTGTCTCAACTAGAGATACATGTGCTAATGGATTTCCAACTTGAACCAACTGAAACCAACTCTACTCCTATGTTTTTTTCAAGTAAAAACAAATTATGAATGGGCAAATAATTTGTCCCAACTAGAGATCCATGTGCTAATGGATTTCCAACTTGAACCAACTGAAACCAACTCTACTCCTATGTTTTTTTCAAGTAAAAAAAAATTAAGATTGGGCAAATAATTTGTCCCAACTAGAGATCCATGTGCTAATGGATTTCCAACTTGAACCAACTGAAACCAACTCTACTCCTATGTTTTCTTCGAGTAAAAAAAAATTATGATTGAGCAAATAATTTGTCCCAACTAGAGATCCATGTGCTAATGGATTTCCAACTTGAACCAACTGAAACCAACTCTACTCCTATGTTTTCTTCAAGTAAAAAAAAATTATGAATGGGCAAATAATTTGTCCCAACTAGAGATCCATGTGCTAATGGATTTCCAACTTGAACCAACTAAAACAAACTCTACTCCTATGTTTTTTTCGAGTACAAAAGTATTATGATTGGGCAAATAATTTGTCCCAACTAGAGACCCATGTGCTAATGGATTTCCAACGTAAACCAGCTGAACCCAACTCTACTCCTATGTTTTTTTCAAGTAAAAAAAAATTATGATTAGGCAAATAATTTGTCCCAACTAGAGATCCATGTGCTAATGGATTTCCAACTTGAACCAACTGAAACCAACTCTACTCCTATGTTTTCTTCAAGTCAACAAAATTATGATTACGCAAACAATTTGTCCCAACTAGAGATCCATGTGCTAATGGATTTCCAACTTGAACACACTAGTCCCAACGCTACTCCTTTGTTTTTTTCGAGTAAAAAAGTATTATGATTGGGCAAATAATTTGTCCCAACTAGAGACTCATGTGCTAATGGATTTCCAACTTGAACCAGCTGAAACCAACTCTACTCCTATGTTTTCTTCAAGTAAAAAAAAATTGTGAATGGGCAAATAATTTGTCCCAACTAGAGATCCATGTGCTAATGGATTTCCAACTTGAACCAACTAAACCAAACTCTACTCCTATGTTTTTTTCGGGTAAAAAAGAATTATGATTGGGCAAATAATTTGTCCCAACTAGAGATCCATGTGCTAATGGATTTCCAAATCGAAACAACTGAAACCAACTCTACTCCTATGTTTTCTTCAAGTAAAAAAAAATTATGAATGGGCAAATAATTTGTCCCAACTAGAGATCCATGTGCTAATGGATTTCCAGCTTAAACCAACTGAACCAAACTCTACTCCTATGTTTTCTTCAAGTAAAAAAAAATTATGAATGGGCAAATAATTTGTCCCAACTAGAGATCCATGTGGTAATGGATTTCCAGCTTAAACCAACTGAACCAAACTCTACTCCTATGTTTTTTTCGAGTAAAAAAGTATTATGATTGGGCAAATAATTTGTCCCAACTAGAGATCCATGTGCTAATGGATTTCCAACTTGGACCAACTGAACCAAACTCTACTCCTGTGTTTTTTTCGAGTAAAAAAGTATTATGATTGGGCAAATAATTTGTCCCAACTGGAGATCCATGTGGTAATGGATTTCCAACTTGAACCAACTGAACCAAACTCTACTCCTATGTTTTTTTCAAGTAAAAAAAAATTATGATTAGGCAAATAATTTGTCCCAACTAGAGATCCATGTGCTAATGGATTTCCAACTTGAACCAACTAAACCAAACTCTACTCCTATGTTTTTTTCGAGTAAAAAAGAATCATGATTGGGCAAATAATTTGTCCCAACTAGAGATCCATGTGCTAATGGATTTCCAAATCGAACCAACTGAAACCAACTCTACTCCTATGTTTTCTTCAAGTAAAAAAAAATCATGAATGGGCAAATAATTTGTCTCAACTAGAGATACAGGTGCTAATAGGATTCCAACTTGAACCAACTGAACGCAACTCTACTCCTATGTTTTTTTCAAGTAAAAAAAAATTATTATTGGGCAAATAATTTGTCTCAACTAGAGATCCATGTGCTAATGGATTCCCAACTTGAACCAACTAAACCAAACTCTACTCCTATGTTTTTTTCGAGTAAAAAAGAATCATGATTGGGCAAATAATTTGTCCCAACTAGAGATCCATGTGCTAATGGATTTCCAACTTGAACCAACTGAAACCAACTCTACTCCTATGTTTTCTTCAAGTAAAAAAAAATTATGAATGGGCAAATAATTTGTCTCAACTAGAGATACATGTGCTAATGGATTTCCAACTTGAACCAACTAGTCCCAACTCTACTCCTATGTTTTTTTCGAGTAAAAAAGAATTATGATTGGGCAAATAATTTGTCCCAACTAGAGATCCATGTGCTAATGGATTTCCAACTTGAACCAACTGAACCAAACTCTACTCCTATGTTTTTTTCGAGTAAAAAAGTATTATGATTGGGCAAATAATTTGTCCCAACTAGAGATCCATGTGCTAATGGATTTCCAACTTGAACCAACTGAACCAAACTCTACTCCTATGTTTTTTTCGAGTAAAAAAGTATTATGATTGGGCAAATAATTTGTCCCAACTAGAGATCCATGTGGTAATGGATTTCCAACTTGAACCAACTGAACCAAACTCTACTCCTATGTTTTTTTCGAGTAAAAAAGTATTATGATTGGGCAAATAATCTGTCCCAACTAGAGATCCATGTGCTAATAGATTTCCAACTTGAACCAACTAAACCAAACTCTACTCCTATGTTTTTTTCGAGTAAAAAAGAATCATGATTGGGCAAATAATTTGTCCCAACTAGAGATCCATGTGCTAATGGATTTCCAACTTGAACCAACTGAAACCAACTCTACTCCTATGTTTTCTTCAAGTAAAAAAAAATTATGAATGGGCAAATAATTTGGCTCAACTAGAGATACATGTGCTAATGGATTTCCAACTTGAACCAACTGAAACCAACTCTACTCCTATGTTTTTTTCAAGTAAAAACAAATTATGAATGGGCAAATAATTTGTCCCAACTAGAGATCCATGTGCTAATGGATTTCCAACTTGAACCAACTGAAACCAACTCTACTCCTATGTTTTTTTCAAGTAAAAAAAAATTAAGATTGGGCAAATAATTTGTCCCAACTAGAGATCCATGTGCTAATGGATTTCCAACTTGAACCAACTGAAACCAACTCTACTCCTATGTTTTCTTCGAGTAAAAAAAAATTATGATTGAGCAAATAATTTGTCCCAACTAGAGATCCATGTGCTAATGGATTTCCAACTTGAACCAACTGAAACCAACTCTACTCCTATGTTTTCTTCAAGTAAAAAAAAATTATGAATGGGCAAATAATTTGTCCCAACTAGAGATCCATGTGCTAATGGATTTCCAACTTGAACCAACTGAAACAAACTCTACTCCTATGTTTTTTTCGAGTACAAAAGTATTATGATTGGGCAAATAATTTGTCCCAACTAGAGACCCATGTGCTAATGGATTTCCAACGTAAACCAGCTGAACCCAACTCTACTCCTATGTTTTTTTCAAGTAAAAAAAAATTATGATTAGGCAAATAATTTGTCCCAACTAGAGATCCATGTGCTAATGGATTTCCAACTTGAACCAACTGAAACCAACTCTACTCCTATGTTTTCTTCAAGTCAACAAAATTATGATTACGCAAACAATTTGTCCCAACTAGAGATCCATGTGCGAATGGATTTCCAACTTGAACACACTAGTCCCAACGCTACTCCTTTGATTTTTTCGAGTAAAAAAGTATTATGATTGGGCAAATAATTTGTCCCAACTAGAGACTCATGTGCTAATGGATTTCCAACTTGAACCAGCTGAAACCAACTCTACTCCTATGTTTTCTTCAAGTAAAAAAAAATTGTGAATGGGCAAATAATTTGTCCCAACTAGAGATCCATGTGCTAATGGATTTCCAACTTGAACCAACTAAAACCAACTCTACTCCTATGTTTTCTTCAAGTAAAAAAAAATTATGAATGGGCAAATAATTTGTCCCAACTAGAGATCCATGTGCTAATGGATTTCCAACTTGAACCAACTGAAACCAACTCTACTCCTATGTTTTCTTCAAGTAAAAAAAAATTATGAATGGGCAAATAATTTGTCCCAACTAGAGATCCATGTGCTAATGGATTTCCAGCTTAAACCAACTGAACCAAACTCTACTCCTATGTTTTTTTCAAGTAAAAAAAAATTATGATTGGACAAATAATTTGTCCCAACTAGAGATTCATGTGCTAATAAATTTCCAACTTGAACCAACTGAAAGCAACTCTACTCCTATGTTTTCTTCAAGTAAAAAAAAATTATGATTGGGCAAATAATTTGTCTCAACTAGAGATCCATGTGCTAATGGATTTCCAACTTGAACCAACTAGTCCCAACTCTACTCCTATGTTTTTTTCGAGTAAAAAAGAATTATGATTGGGCAAATAATATGTCCCAACTAGAGATCCATGTGCTAATGGATTTCCAAATCGAACCAACTGAAACCAACTCTACTCCTATGTTTTCTTCAAGTAAAAAATAATCATGAATGGGCAAATAATTTGTCTCAACTAGAGATACAGGTGCTAATAGGATTCCAACTTGAACCAACTGAACGCAACTCTACTCCTATGTTTTTTTCAAGTAAAAAAAAATTATTATTGGGCAAATAATTTGTCTCAACTAGAGATCCATGTGCTAATGGATTTCCAACTTGAACCAACTAGTCCCAACTTTACTCCTATGTTTTTTTCAAGTAAAAAAAATTATGATTACGCAAACAATTTGTCCCAACTAGAGATCCATGTGCTAATGGATTTCCAACTCGAACCAACTAGTCCCAACTCTACTCCTATGTTTTTTTCGAGTAAAAAAGTATTATGACTGGGCGAATAATTTGTCCCAAGTAGAGATACATGTGCTTATGGATTTCCAACTTAAACCAACTGAACGCAACTCTACTCCTATGTTTTTTTCGAGTAAAAAAGTATTATGATTGGGCGAATAATTTGTCCCAACTAGAGATCCATGTGCTAATAGATTTCCAACTTGAACCAACTGAACCAAACTCTACTCCTATGTTGTTTTCGAGTAAAAAAGTATTATGATTGGGCAAATAATTTGTCCCAACTAGAGATCCATGTGCTAATGGATTTCCAACTTGAACCAACTGGTCCCAACTCTACTCCTATGTTTTTTTCGAGTAAAAAAGCATTATGATTGGGCAAATAATTTGTCCCAACTAGAGATCCATGTGCTAATGGATTTCCAACTTGAACCAACTGAAACCAACTCTACTCCTATGTTTTCTTCAAGTAAAAAAAAATTATGAATGGGCAAATAATTTGTCTCAACTAGAGATACATGTGCTAATGGGATTCCAACTTGAACCAACTGAACCCAACTCTACTCCTATGTTTTTTTCAAGCTAAAAAAAATTAAGGTTCGGCAAATAATTTGTCCCAACTAGAGATCCATGTGCTAATGGATTTCCAACTTGAACCAACTAGTCCCAACTCTACTCCTATGTTTTTTTCGAGTAAAAAAGCATTATGATTGGGCAAATAATTTGTCCCAACTAGAGATCCATGTGCTAATGGATTTCCAACTTGAACCAACTGAAACCAACTCTACTCCTATGTTTTCTTCAAGTAAAAAAAAATTATGAATGGGCAAATAATTTGTCTCAACTAGAGATACATGTGCTAATGGGATTCCAACTTGAACCAACTAAACCAAACTCTACTCCTATGTTTTTTTCAAGTAAAAAAAAATTAAGATTGGGCAAATAATTTGTCTCAACTAGAGATCCATGTGCTAATGGATTTCCAGCTTGAACCAACTGAACCAAACTCTACTCCTATGTTTTCTTCAAGTAAAAAAAAATTATGATTGAGCAAATAATTTGTCCCAACTAGAGATCCATGTGCTAATTGATTTCGAACTTGAACCAACTGAAACCAACTCTACTCCTATGTTTTCTTCAAGTAAAAAAAAATTATGATTGAGCAAATAATTTGTCCCAACTAGAGATCCATGTGCTAATGGATTTCCAACTTGAACCAACTAGTCCCAACTCTACTCCTATGTTTTTTTCGAGTAAAAAAGCATTATGATTGGGCAAATAATTTGTCCCAACTAGAGATCCATGTGCTAATGGATTTCCAACTTGAACCAACTGAAACCAACTCTACTCCTATGTTTTCTTCAAGTAAAAAAAAATTATGAATGGGCAAATAATTTGTCTCAACTAGAGATACATGTGCTAATGGGATTCCAACTTGAACCAACTAAACCAAACTCTACTCCTATGTTTTTTTCAAGTAAAAAAAAATTAAGATTGGGCAAATAATTTGTCTCAACTAGAGATCCATGTGCTAATGGATTTCCAGCTTGAACCAACTGAACCAAACTCTACTCCTATGTTTTCTTCAAGTAAAAAAAAATTATGATTGAGCAAATAATTTGTCCCAACTAGAGATCCATGTGCTAATTGATTTCCAACTTGAACCAACTGAAACCAACTCTACTCCTATGTTTTCTTCAAGTAAAAAAAAATTATGATTGAGCAAATAATTTGTCCCAACTAGAGATCCATGTGCTAATTGATTTCCAACTTGAACCAACTGAAACCAACTCTACTCCTATGTTTTTTTCGAGTAAAAAAGAATTATGATTGGGCAAATAATTTGTCCCAACTAGAGACCCATGTGCTAATGGATTTTCAACTTGAACCAACTGAACCCAACTCTACTCCTATGTTTTTTTCAAGTAAATAAAAAATATGATTGGGCGAATAATTTGTCCCAACTAGAGACCCATGTGCTAATGGATTTCCAACTTGAACCAACTGAACCCAACTTTACACCTATGTTTTTTTCAAGTCAACAAAATCATGATTACGCAAACAATTTGTCCCAACTAGAGATCCATGTGCTAATGGGATTCCAACTTGAACCAACTGAACCCAACTCTACTCCTATGTTTTTTTCGAGTAAAAAAAATTATGAATGGGCAAATAATTTGTCCCAACTAGAGATCCATGTGCTAATGGATTTCCAACTTGAACCAACTGAAACCAACTCTACTCCTATGTTTTCTTCAAGTAAAAAAAAATTATGAATGGGCAAATAATTTGTCCCAACTAGAGATCCATGTGCTAATGGATTTCCAGCTTAAACCAACTGAACCAAACTCTACTCCTATGTTTTTTTCAAGTCAACAAAATTATGATTACGCAAACAATTTGTCCCAACTAGAGATCCATGTGCTAATGGATTTCCAACTTGAACACACTAGTCCCAACTCTACTCCTATGTTTTTTTCAACTAAAAAAGTATTATGATTGGGCAAATAATTTGTCCCAACTAGAGATCCATGTGCTAATGGATTTCCAACTTGAACCAACTGAACCAAACTCTACTCCTATGTTTTTTTCAAGTAAAAAAAAATTATGATTAGGCAAATAATTTGTCCCAACTAGAGTTCCATGTGCTAATGGATTTCCAACTTGAACCAACTGAACCAAACGCTTCTCCTATGTTTTTTTCAAGTAAAAAAAAATTATGATTAGGCAAATAATTTGTCCCAACTAGAGTTCCATGTGCTAATGGATTTCCAACTTGAACCAACTGAACCCAACTTTACTCCTATGTTTTTTTCAAGTCAACAAAATTATGATTACGCAAACAATTTGTCCCAACTAGAGATCCATGTGCTAATGGATTTCCAACTTGAACACACTAGTCCCAACTCTACTCCTATGTTTTTTTCGAGTAAAAAAAAATTATGAATGGGCAAATAATTTGTCCCAACTAGAGATCCATGTGCTAATGGATTTTCAACTTGAACCAACTGAAACCAACTCTACTCCTATGTTTTCTTCAAGTAAAAAAAAATTATGAATGGGCAAATAATTTGTCCCAACTAGAGATCCATGTGCTAATCGATTTCCAGCTTAAACACACTAGTCCCAACGCTACTCCTTTGTTTTTTTCGAGTAAAAAAGTATTATGATTGGGCAAATAATTTGTCCCAACTAGAGACCCATGTGCTAATGGATTTCCAACTTGAACCAGCTGAAACCAACTCTACTCCTATGTTTTCTTCAAGTAAAAAAAAATTATGAATGGGCAAATAATTTGTCCCAACTAGAGATCCATGTGCTAATGGATTTCCAACTTGAACCAACTGAAACCAACTCTACTCCTACGTTTTGTTCAAGTAAAAAAAAATTATGAATGGGCAAATAATTTGTCCCAACTAGAGATCCATGTGCTAATGGATTTCCAGCTTAAACCAACTGAACCAAACTCTACTCCTATGTTTTTTTCAAGTAAAAAAAAATTATGATTGGACAAATAATTTGTCCCAACTAGAGATTCATGTGCTAATAAATTTCCAACTTGAACCAACTGAAATAACTCTACTCCTATGTTTTCTTCAAGTAAAAAAAAATTATGATTGGGCAAATAATTTGTCTCAACTAGAGATCCATGTGCTAATGGATTTCCAACTTGAACCAACTAAACCAAACTCTACTCCTATGTTTTTTTCGGGTAAAAAAGAATTATGATTGGGCAAATAATTTGTCCCAACTAGAGATCCATGTGCTAATGGATTTCCAAATCGAAACAACTGAAACCAACTCTACTCCTATGTTTTCTTCAAGTAAAAAAAAATTATGAATGGGCAAATAATTTGTCCCAACTAGAGATCCATGTGCTAATGGATTTCCAACTTGAACCAACTGAACCAAACTCTACTCCTATGTTTTTTTCGAGTAAAAAAGTATTATGATTGGGCAAATAATTTGTCCCAACTAGAGATCCATGTGGTAATGGATATCCAACTTGAACCAACTGAACCAAACTCTACTCCTATGTTTTTTTCGAGTAAAAAAGTATTATGATTGGGCAAATAATTTGTCCCAACTAGAGATCCATGTGGTAATGGATTTCCAGCTTAAACCAACTGAACCCAACTCTACTCCTATGTTTTTTTCGAGTAAAAAAGTATTATGATTGGGCAAATAATTTGTCCCAACTAGAGATCCATGTGCTAATGGATTTCCAACTTGAACCAACTGAACCAAACTCTACTCCTATGTTTTTTTCGAGTAAAAAAGTATTATGATTAGGCAAATAATTTGTCCCAACTAGAGATCCATGTGCTAATGGATTTCCAACTTGAACCAACTAAACCAAACTCTACTCCTATGTTTTTTTCGAGTAAAAAAAAATCATGATTGGGCAAATAATTTGTCCCAACTAGAGATCCATGTGCTAATGGATTTCCAACTTGAACCAACTGAAACCAACTCTACTCCTATGTTTTCTTCAAGTAAAAAAAAATTATGAATGGGCAAATAATTTGTCTCAACTAGAGATCCATGTGCTAATGGATTTCCAACTTGAACACACTAGTCCCAACTCTACTCCTATGTTTTTTTCGAGTAAACAAGTATTATGATTGGGCAAATAATTTGTCCCAACTAGAGACCCATGTGCTAATGGATTTCCAACTTGAACACACTAGTCCCAACTCTACTCCTATGTTTTTTTCGAGTAAAAAAGTATTATGATTGGGCAAATAATTTGTCCCAACTAGAGATCCATGTGCTAATGGATTTCCAGCTTAAACCAACTGAAACCATTTCTACTCCTATGTTTTCTTCAAGTAAAAAAAAATTATGAATGGGCAAATAATTTGTCTCAACTAGAGATACATGTGCTAATGGATTTCCAACTTGAACCAACTGAAACCATTTCTACTCCTATGTTTTCTTCAAGTAAAAAAAAATTATGAATGGGCAAATAATTTGTCTCAACTAGAGATACATGTGCTTATGGATTTCCAACTTGAACCAACTAGTCCCAACTCTACTCCTATGTTTTCTTCAAGTAAAAAAAAATTATGAATGGGCAAATAATTTGTCCCAACTAGAGATCCATGTGCTAATGGATTTCCAACATGGACCAACTGAAAGCAACTCTACTCCTATGTTTTCTTCAAGTAAAAAAAAATTATGAATGGGCAAATAATTTGTCCCAACTATAGATCCATGTGCTAATGGATTTCCAGCTTAAACCAACTGAACCAAACTCTACTCCTTTGTTTTCTTCAAGTAAAAAAAAATTATGAATGGGCAAATAACTTGTCCCAACTAGAGATCCATGTGCTAATGGATTTCCAACTTGAACCAACTGAAACCAAACTCTACTCCTATGTTTTCTTCAAGTAAAAAAAAATTATGATTGGGCGAATAATTTGTCCCAACTAGAGACCCATGTGCTAATGGATTTCCAACGTAAATCAGCTGAACCCAACTCTACTCCTATGTTTTTTTCAAGTAAAAACAAATTATGAATGGGCAAATAATTTGTCCCAACTAGAGATCCATGTGCTAATGGATTTTCAACTTGAACACACTAGTCCCAACGCTACTCCTTTGTTTTTTTCGAGTAAAAAAAAATTATTATTGGGCAAATAATTTGTCTCAACTAGAGATACATGTGCTAATGGGATTCCAACTTGAACCAACTGAAACCAACTCTACTCCTATGTGTTTTCAAGTAAATAAAAAATATGATTGGGCGAATAATTTGTCCCAACTAGAGATCCATGTGCTAATGGATTTCCAACTTGAACACACTAGTCCCAACGCTACTCCTTTGTTTTTTTCGAGTAAAAAAGTATTATGATTGGGCAAATAATTTGTCCCAACTAGAGACTCATGTGCTAATGGATTTCCAACTTGAACCAGCTGAAACAAACTCTACTCCTATGTTTTCTTCAAGTAAAAAAAAATTGTGAATGGGCAAATAATTTGTCCCAACTAGAGATCCATGTGCTAATGGATTTCCAACTTGAACCAACTAAAACCAACTCTACTCCTATGTTTTCTTCAAGTAAAAAAAAACTATGAATGGGCAAATAATTTGTCCCAACTAGAGATCCATGTGCTAATGGATTTCCAGCTTAAACCAACTGAAACCATTTCTACTCCTATGTTTTCTTCAAGTAAAAAAAAATTGTGAATGGGCAAATAATTTGTCCCAACTAGAGATCCATGTGCTAATGGATTTCCAACTTGAACCAACTAAAACCAACTCTACTCCTATGTTTTCTTCGAGTAAAAAAAAATTAGGAATGGGCAAATAATTTGTCCCAACTAGAGATCCATGTGCTAATGGATTTCCAGCTTAAACCAACTGAAACCATTTCTACTCCTATGTTTTCTTCAAGTAAAAAAAAATTATGAATGGGCAAATAATTTGTCTCAACTAGAGATACATGTGCTAATGGATTTCCAACTTGAACCAACTGAAACCATTTCTACTCCTATGTTTTCTTCAAGTAAAAAAAAATTATGAATGGGCAAATAATTTGTCTCAACTAGAGATACATGTGCTTATGGATTTCCAACTTGAACCAACTAGTCCCAACTCTACTCCTATGTTTTCTTCAAGTAAAAAAAAATTATGAATGGGCAAATAATTTGTCCCAACTAGAGATCCATGTGCTAATGGATTTCCAACATGGACCAACTGAAAGCAACTCTACTCCTATGTTTTCTTCAAGTAAAAATAAATTATGAATGGGCAAATAATTTGTCCCAACTATAGATCCATGTGCTAATGGATTTCCAGCTTAAACCAACTGAACCAAACTCTACTCCTATGTTTTCTTCAAGTAAAAAAAAATTATGAATGGGCAAATAACTTGTCCCAACTAGAGATCCATGTGCTAATGGATTTCCAACTTGAACCAACTGAAACCAAACTCTACTCCTATGTTTTCTTCAAGTAAAAAAAAATTATGATTGGGCGAATAATTTGTCCCAACTAGAGACCCATGTGCTAATGGATTTCCAACGTAAATCAGCTGAACCCAACTCTACTCCTATGTTTTTTTCAAGTAAAAACAAATTATGAATGGGCAAATAATTTGTCCCAACTAGAGATCCATGTGCTAATGGATTTTCAACTTGAACACACTAGTCCCAACGCTACTCCTTTGTTTTTTTCGAGTAAAAAAAAATTATTATTGGGCAAATAATTTGTCTCAACTAGAGATACATGTGCTAATGGGATTCCAACTTGAACCAACTGAAACCAACTCTACTCCTATGTGTTTTCAAGTAAATAAAAAATATGATTGGGCGAATAATTTGTCCCAACTAGAGATCCATGTGCTAATGGATTTCCAACTTGAACCAACTGAACCAAACTCTACTCCTATGTTTTCTTCGAGTACAAAAGTATTATGATTGGGCAAATAATTTGTCCCAACTAGAGACCCATGTGCTAATGGATTTCCAACGTAAACCAGCTGAACCCAACTCTACTCCTATGTTTTTTTCAAGTAATAAAAAATTATAATTAGGCAAATAATTTGTCCCAACTAGAGTTCCATGTGCTAATGGATTTCCAACTTGAACACACTAGTCCCAACTCTACTCCTATGTTTTTTTCGAGTAAACAAGTATTATGATTGGGCAAATAATTTGTCCCAACTAGAGACCCATGTGCTAATGGATTTCCAACTTGAACACACTAGTCCCAACTCTACTCCTATGTTTTTTTCGAGTAAAAAAGTATTATGATTGGGCAAATAATTTGTCCCAACTAGAGACCCATGTGCTAATGGATTTTCAACTTGAACCAACTGAACCCAACTCTACTCCTATGTTTTTTTCAAGTAAATAAAAAATATGATTGGGCGAATAATTTGTCCCAACTAGAGACCCATGTGCTAATGGATTTCCAACTTGAACCAACTGAACCCAACTTTACACCTATGTTTTTTTCAAGTCAACAAAATCATGATTACGCAAACAATTTGTCCCAACTAGAGATCCATGTGCTAATGGGATTCCAACTTGAACCAACTGAACCCAACTCTACTCCTATGTTTTTTTCGAGTAAAAAAAATTATGAATGGGCAAATAATTTGTCCCAACTAGAGATCCATGTGCTAATGGATTTCCAACTTGAACCAACTGAAACCAACTCTACTCCTATGTTTTCTTCAAGTAAAAAAAAATTATGAATGGGCAAATAATTTGTCCCAACTAGAGATCCATGTGCTAATGGATTTCCAGCTTAAACCAACTGAACCAAACTCTACTCCTATGTTTTTTTCAAGTCAACAAAATTATGATTACGCAAACAATTTGTCCCAACTAGAGATCCATGTGCTAATGGATTTCCAACTTGAACACACTAGTCCCAACTCTACTCCTATGTTTTTTTCAACTAAAAAAGTATTATGATTGGGCAAATAATTTGTCCCAACTAGAGATCCATGTGCTAATGGATTTCCAACTTGAACCAACTGAACCAAACTCTACTCCTATGTTTTTTTCAAGTAAAAAAAAATTATGATTAGGCAAATAATTTGTCCCAACTAGAGTTCCATGTGCTAATGGATTTCCAACTTGAACCAACTGAACCAAACGCTTCTCCTATGTTTTTTTCAAGTAAAAAAAAATTATGATTAGGCAAATAATTTGTCCCAACTAGAGTTCCATGTGCTAATGGATTTCCAACTTGAACCAACTGAACCCAACTTTACTCCTATGTTTTTTTCAAGTCAACAAAATTATGATTACGCAAACAATTTGTCCCAACTAGAGATCCATGTGCTAATGGATTTCCAACTTGAACACACTAGTCCCAACTCTACTCCTATGTTTTTTTCGAGTAAAAAAAAATTATGAATGGGCAAATAATTTGTCCCAACTAGAGATCCATGTGCTAATGGATTTTCAACTTGAACCAACTGAAACCAACTCTACTCCTATGTTTTCTTCAAGTAAAAAAAAATTATGAATGGGCAAATAATTTGTCCCAACTAGAGATCCATGTGCTAATCGATTTCCAGCTTAAACACACTAGTCCCAACGCTACTCCTTTGTTTTTTTCGAGTAAAAAAGTATTATGATTGGGCAAATAATTTGTCCCAACTAGAGACCCATGTGCTAATGGATTTCCAACTTGAACCAGCTGAAACCAACTCTACTCCTATGTTTTCTTCAAGTAAAAAAAAATTATGAATGGGCAAATAATTTGTCCCAACTAGAGATCCATGTGCTAATGGATTTCCAACTTGAACCAACTGAAACCAACTCTACTCCTACGTTTTGTTCAAGTAAAAAAAAATTATGAATGGGCAAATAATTTGTCCCAACTAGAGATCCATGTGCTAATGGATTTCCAGCTTAAACCAACTGAACCAAACTCTACTCCTATGTTTTTTTCAAGTAAAAAAAAATTATGATTGGACAAATAATTTGTCCCAACTAGAGATTCATGTGCTAATAAATTTCCAACTTGAACCAACTGAAATAACTCTACTCCTATGTTTTCTTCAAGTAAAAAAAAATTATGATTGGGCAAATAATTTGTCTCAACTAGAGATCCATGTGCTAATGGATTTCCAACTTGAACCAACTAAACCAAACTCTACTCCTATGTTTTTTTCGGGTAAAAAAGAATTATGATTGGGCAAATAATTTGTCCCAACTAGAGATCCATGTGCTAATGGATTTCCAAATCGAAACAACTGAAACCAACTCTACTCCTATGTTTTCTTCAAGTAAAAAAAAATTATGAATGGGCAAATAATTTGTCCCAACTAGAGATCCATGTGCTAATGGATTTCCAACTTGAACCAACTGAACCAAACTCTACTCCTATGTTTTTTTCGAGTAAAAAAGTATTATGATTGGGCAAATAATTTGTCCCAACTAGAGATCCATGTGGTAATGGATATCCAACTTGAACCAACTGAACCAAACTCTACTCCTATGTTTTTTTCGAGTAAAAAAGTATTATGATTGGGCAAATAATTTGTCCCAACTAGAGATCCATGTGGTAATGGATTTCCAGCTTAAACCAACTGAACCCAACTCTACTCCTATGTTTTTTTCGAGTAAAAAAGTATTATGATTGGGCAAATAATTTGTCCCAACTAGAGATCCATGTGCTAATGGATTTCCAACTTGAACCAACTGAACCAAACTCTACTCCTATGTTTTTTTCGAGTAAAAAAGTATTATGATTAGGCAAATAATTTGTCCCAACTAGAGATCCATGTGCTAATGGATTTCCAACTTGAACCAACTAAACCAAACTCTACTCCTATGTTTTTTTCGAGTAAAAAAAAATCATGATTGGGCAAATAATTTGTCCCAACTAGAGATCCATGTGCTAATGGATTTCCAACTTGAACCAACTGAAACCAACTCTACTCCTATGTTTTCTTCAAGTAAAAAAAAATTATGAATGGGCAAATAATTTGTCTCAACTAGAGATCCATGTGCTAATGGATTTCCAACTTGAACACACTAGTCCCAACTCTACTCCTATGTTTTTTTCGAGTAAACAAGTATTATGATTGGGCAAATAATTTGTCCCAACTAGAGACCCATGTGCTAATGGATTTCCAACTTGAACACACTAGTCCCAACTCTACTCCTATGTTTTTTTCGAGTAAAAAAGTATTATGATTGGGCAAATAATTTGTCCCAACTAGAGATCCATGTGCTAATGGATTTCCAGCTTAAACCAACTGAAACCATTTCTACTCCTATGTTTTCTTCAAGTAAAAAAAAATTATGAATGGGCAAATAATTTGTCTCAACTAGAGATACATGTGCTAATGGATTTCCAACTTGAACCAACTGAAACCATTTCTACTCCTATGTTTTCTTCAAGTAAAAAAAAATTATGAATGGGCAAATAATTTGTCTCAACTAGAGATACATGTGCTTATGGATTTCCAACTTGAACCAACTAGTCCCAACTCTACTCCTATGTTTTCTTCAAGTAAAAAAAAATTATGAATGGGCAAATAATTTGTCCCAACTAGAGATCCATGTGCTAATGGATTTCCAACATGGACCAACTGAAAGCAACTCTACTCCTATGTTTTCTTCAAGTAAAAAAAAATTATGAATGGGCAAATAATTTGTCCCAACTATAGATCCATGTGCTAATGGATTTCCAGCTTAAACCAACTGAACCAAACTCTACTCCTTTGTTTTCTTCAAGTAAAAAAAAATTATGAATGGGCAAATAACTTGTCCCAACTAGAGATCCATGTGCTAATGGATTTCCAACTTGAACCAACTGAAACCAAACTCTACTCCTATGTTTTCTTCAAGTAAAAAAAAATTATGATTGGGCGAATAATTTGTCCCAACTAGAGACCCATGTGCTAATGGATTTCCAACGTAAATCAGCTGAACCCAACTCTACTCCTATGTTTTTTTCAAGTAAAAACAAATTATGAATGGGCAAATAATTTGTCCCAACTAGAGTTCCATGTGCTAATGGATTTCCAACTTGAACACACTAGTCCCAACTCTACTCCTATGTTTTTTTCGAGTAAACAAGTATTATGATTGGGCAAATAATTTGTCCCAACTAGAGACCCATGTGCTAATGGATTTCCAACTTGAACACACTAGTCCCAACTCTACTCCTATGTTTTTTTCGAGTAAAAAAGTATTATGATTGGGCAAATAATTTGTCCCAACTAGAGACCCATGTGCTAATGGATTTTCAACTTGAACCAACTGAACCCAACTCTACTCCTATGTTTTTTTCAAGTAAATAAAAAATATGATTGGGCGAATAATTTGTCCCAACTAGAGACCCATGTGCTAATGGATTTCCAACTTGAACCAACTGAACCCAACTTTACACCTATGTTTTTTTCAAGTCAACAAAATCATGATTACGCAAACAATTTGTCCCAACTAGAGATCCATGTGCTAATGGGATTCCAACTTGAACCAACTGAACCCAACTCTACTCCTATGTTTTTTTCAAGTCAACAAAATCATGATTACGCAAACAATTTGTCCCAACTAGAGATCCATGTGCTAATGGGATTCCAACTTGAACCAACTGAACCCAACTTTACTCCTATGTTTTTTTCAAGTCAACAAAATTATGATTACGCAAACAATTTGTCCCAACTAGAGATCCATGTGCTAATGGATTTCCAACTTGAACACACTAGTCCCAACTCTACTCCTATGTTTTTTTCGAGTAAACAAGTATTATGATTGGGCAAATAATTTGTCCCAACTAGAGACCCATGTGCTAATGGATTTCCAACTTGAACACACTAGTCCCAACTCTACTCCTATGTTTTTTTCGAGTAAAAAAGTATTATGATTGGGCAAATAATTTGTCCCAACTAGAGACCCATGTGCTAATGGATTTTCAACTTGAACCAACTGAACCCAACTCTACTCCTATGTTTTTTTCAAGTAAATAAAAAATATGATTGGGCGAATAATTTGTCCCAACTAGAGACCCATGTGCTAATGGATTTCCAACTTGAACCAACTGAACCCAACTTTACACCTATGTTTTTTTCAAGTCAACAAAATCATGATTACGCAAACAATTTGTCCCAACTAGAGATCCATGTGCTAATGGGATTCCAACTTGAACCAACTGAACCCAACTCTACTCCTATGTTTTTTTCGAGTAAAAAAAATTATGAATGGGCAAATAATTTGTCCCAACTAGAGATCCATGTGCTAATGGATTTCCAACTTGAACCAACTGAAACCAACTCTACTCCTATGTTTTCTTCAAGTAAAAAAAAATTATGAATGGGCAAATAATTTGTCCCAACTAGAGATCCATGTGCTAATGGATTTCCAGCTTAAACCAACTGAACCAAACTCTACTCCTATGTTTTTTTCAAGTCAACAAAATTATGATTACGCAAACAATTTGTCCCAACTAGAGATCCATGTGCTAATGGATTTCCAACTTGAACACACTAGTCCCAACTCTACTCCTATGTTTTTTTCAACTAAAAAAGTATTATGATTGGGCAAATAATTTGTCCCAACTAGAGATCCATGTGCTAATGGATTTCCAACTTGAACCAACTGAACCAAACTCTACTCCTATGTTTTTTTCAAGTAAAAAAAAATTATGATTAGGCAAATAATTTGTCCCAACTAGAGTTCCATGTGCTAATGGATTTCCAACTTGAACCAACTGAACCAAACGCTTCTCCTATGTTTTTTTCAAGTAAAAAAAAATTATGATTAGGCAAATAATTTGTCCCAACTAGAGTTCCATGTGCTAATGGATTTCCAACTTGAACCAACTGAACCCAACTTTACTCCTATGTTTTTTTCAAGTCAACAAAATTATGATTACGCAAACAATTTGTCCCAACTAGAGATCCATGTGCTAATGGATTTCCAACTTGAACACACTAGTCCCAACTCTACTCCTATGTTTTTTTCGAGTAAAAAAAAATTATGAATGGGCAAATAATTTGTCCCAACTAGAGATCCATGTGCTAATGGATTTTCAACTTGAACCAACTGAAACCAACTCTACTCCTATGTTTTCTTCAAGTAAATAAAAATTATGAATGGGCAAATAATTTGTCCCAACTAGAGATCCATGTGCTAATGGATTTCCAGCTTAAACACACTAGTCCCAACGCTACTCCTTTGTTTTTTTCGAGTAAAAAAGTATTATGATTGGGCAAATAATTTGTCCCAACTAGAGATCCATGTGCTAATGGATTTCCAACTTGAACCAACTGAAACCAACTCTACTCCTACGTTTTGTTCAAGTAAAAAAAAATTATGAATGGGCAAATAATTTGTCCCAACTAGAGATCCATGTGCTAATGGATTTCCAGCTTAAACCAACTGAACCAAACTCTACTCCTATGTTTTTTTCAAGTAAAAAAAAATTATGATTGGACAAATAATTTGTCCCAACTAGAGATTCATGTGCTAATAAATTTCCAACTTGAACCAACTGAAATAACTCTACTCCTATGTTTTCTTCAAGTAAAAAAAAATTATGATTGGGCAAATAATTTGTCTCAACTAGAGATCCATGTGCTAATGGATTTCCAACTTGAACCAACTAAACCAAACTCTACTCCTATGTTTTTTTCGGGTTAAAAAGAATTATGATTGGGCAAATAATTTGTCCCAACTAGAGATCCATGTGCTAATGGATTTCCAAATCGAAACAACTGAAACCAACTCTACTCCTATGTTTTCTTCAAGTAAAAAAAAATTATGAATGGGCAAATAATTTGTCCCAACTAGAGATCCATGTGCTAATGGATTTCCAACTTGAACCAACTGAACCAAACTCTACTCCTATGTTTTTTTCGAGTAAAAAAGTATTATGATTGGGCAAATAATTTGTCCCAACTAGAGATCCATGTGGTAATGGATATCCAACTTGAACCAACTGAACCAAACTCTACTCCTATGTTTTTTTCGAGTAAAAAAGTATTATGATTGGGCAAATAATTTGTCCCAACTAGAGATCCATGTGGTAATGGATTTCCAGCTTAAACCAACTGAACCCAACTCTACTCCTATGTTTTTTTCGAGTAAAAAAGTATTATGATTGGGCAAATAATTTGTCCCAACTAGAGATCCATGTGCTAATGGATTTCCAACTTGAACCAACTGAACCAAACTCTACTCCTATGTTTTTTTCGAGTAAAAAAGTATTATGATTAGGCAAATAATTTGTCCCAACTAGAGATCCATGTGCTAATGGATTTCCAACTTGAACCAACTAAACCAAACTCTACTCCTATGTTTTTTTCGAGTAAAAAAGAATCATGATTGGGCAAATAATTTGTCCCAACTAGAGATCCATGTGCTAATGGATTTCCAACTTGAACCAACTGAAACCAACTCTACTCCTATGTTTTCTTCAAGTAAAAAAAAATTATGAATGGGCAAATAATTTGTCTCAACTAGAGATACATGTGCTAATGGATTTCCAACTTGAACCAACTAGTCCCAACTCTACTCCTATGTTTTTTTCGAGTAAAAAAGAATTATGATTGGGCAAATAATTTTTCCAACTAGAGATCCATGTGCTAATGGATTTCCAACTTGAACCAACTAGTCCCAACTCTACTCCTATGTTTTTTTCGAGTAAAAAAGCATTATGATTGGGCAAATAATTTGTCCCAACTAGAGATCCATGTGCTAATGGATTTCCAACTTGAACCAACTGAAACCAACTCTACTCCTATGTTTTTTTCAAGTAAAAAAAAATTAAGATTGGGCAAATAATTTGTCCCAACTAGAGATCCATGTGCTAATGGATTTCCAACTTGAACCAACTGAAACCAACTCTACTCCTATGTTTTCTTCAAGTAAAAAAAAATTATGATTGAGCAAATAATTTGTCCCAACTAGAGATCCATGTGCTAATGGATTTCCAACTTGAACCAACTGAAACCAACTCTACTCCTATGTTTTCTTCAAGTAAAAAAAATTTATAAATGGGCAAATAATTTGTCCCAACTAGAGATCCATGTGCTAATGGATTTCCAACTTGAACCAACTGAAACAAACTCTACTCCTATGTTTTTTTCGAGTACAAAAGTATTATGATTGGGCAAATAATTTGTCCCAACTAGAGACCCATGTGCTAATGGATTTCCAACGTAAACCAGCTGAACCCAACTCTACTCCTATGTTTTTTTCAAGTAAAAAAAAATTATGATTAGGCAAATAATTTGTCCCAACTAGAGTTCCATGTGCTAATGGATTTCCAACTTGAACCAACTGAACCAAACTCTACTCCTATGTTTTTTTCGAGTACAAAAGTAGTATGATTGGGCAAATAATTTGTCCCAACTAGAGACCCATGTGCTAATGGATTTCCAACGTAAACCAGCTGAACCCAACTCTACTCCTATGTTTTTTTCAAGTAAAAACAAATTATGAATGGGCAAATAATTTGTCCCAACTAGAGATCCATGTGCTAATGGATTTCCAACTTGAACCAACTGAAACCAACTCTACTCCTATGTTTTCTTCAAGTCAACAAAATTATGATTACGCAAACAATTTGTCCCAACTAGAGATCCATGTGCTAATGGATTTCCAACTTGAACACACTAGTCCCAACGCTACTCCTTTGTTTTTTTCGAGTAAAAAAGTATTATGATTGGGCAAATAATTTGTCCCAACTAGAGACTCATGTGCTAATGGATTTCCAACTTGAACCAGCTGAAACCAACTCTACTCCTATGTTTTCTTCAAGTAAAAACAAATCGTGAATGGGCAAATAATTTGTCCCAACTAGAGATCCATGTGCTAATGGATTTCCAACTTGAACCAACTAAAACCAACTCTACTCCTATGTTTTCTTCAAGTAAAAAAAAATTATGAATGGGCAAATAATTTGTCCCAACTAGAGATCCATGTGCTAATGGATTTCCAGCTTAAACCAACTGAACCAAACTCTACTCCTATGTTTTCTTCGAGTAAAAAAAAATTAGGAATGGGCAAATGATTTGTCCCAACTAGAGATCCATGTGCTAATGGATTTCCAGCTTAAACCAACTGAACCAAACTCTACTCCTATGTTTTTTTCAAGTAAAAAAAAATTATGATTGGACAAATAATTTGTCCCAACTAGAGATTCATGTGCTAATAAATTTCCAACTTGAACCAACTGAAAGCAACTCTACTCCTATGTTTTTTTCAAGTAAAAACAAATTATTATTGGGCAAATAATTTGTCTCAACTAGAGATCCATGTGCTAATGGATTTCCAACTTGAACCAACTAGTCCCAACTCTACTCCTATGTTTTTTTCGAGTAAAAAAAAATTATGATTATGCAATTAATTTGTCCCAACTAGAGTTCCATGTGCTAATGGATTTCCAGCTTGAACCAACTGAACCCAACTTTACTCCTATGTTTTTTTCAAGTAAAAAAAATTATGATTACGCAAACAATTTGTCCCAACTAGAGATCCATGTGCTAATGGATTTCCAACTCGAACCAACTAGTCCCAACTCTACTCCTATGTTTTTTTCGAGTAAAAAAGTATTATGACTGGGCGAATAATTTGTCCCAAGTAGAGATCCATGTGCTAATGGATTTCCAACTTGAACCATCTGAAACCAACTCTACTCCTATGTTTCTTTCAAGTGAAAAAAATTAGTTTAGGCAAACAATTTGTCCCGACTAGAGATACATGTGCTTATGGATTTCCAACTTGAACCAACTGAACCAAACTCTACTCCTATGTTTTTTTCGAGTAAAAAAGTATTATGATTGGGCAAATAATTTGTCCCAACTAGAGATCCATGTGCTAATGGATTTCCAACTTAAACCAACTGAACCCAACTCTACTCCTATGTTTTTTTCGAGTAAAAAAGTATTATGATTGGGCGAATAATTTGTCCCAACTAGAGATCCATGTGCTAATGGATTTCCAACTTGAACCAACTGAACCAAACTCTACTCCTATGTTGTTTTCGAGTAAAAAAGTATTATGATTGGGCAAATAATTTGTCCCAACTAGAGATCCATGTGCTAATGGATTTCCAACTTGAACCAACTAGTCCCAACTCTACTCCTATGTTTTTTTCGAGTAAAAAAGCATTATGATTCGGCAAATAATTTGTCCCAACTAGAGATCCATGTGCTAATGGATTTCCAACTTGAACCAACTGAAACCAACTCTACTCCTATGTTTTCTTCAAGTAAAAAAAAATTATGAATGGGCAAATAATTTGTCTCAACTAGAGATACATGTGCTAATGGGATTCCAACTTGAACCAACTAAACCCAACTCTACTCCTATGTTTTTTTCAAGCTAAACAAAATTAAGATTCGGCAAATAATTTGTCCTAACTAGAGATCCATGTGCTAATGGATTTCCAACTTGAACCAACTGAAACCAACTCTACTCCTATGTTTTCTTCAAGTAAAAAAAAATTATGATTGAGCAAATAATTTGTCCCAACTAGAGATCCATGTGCTAATTGATTTCCAACTTGAACCAACTGAAACCAACTCTACTCCTATGTTTTCTTCAAGTAAAAAAAAATTATGAATGGGCAAATAATTTGTCTCAACTAGAGATACATGTGCTAATGGGATTCCAACTTGAACCAACTAAACCAAACTCTACTCCTATGTTTTTTTCAAGTAAAAATAAATTAAGATTGGGCAAATAATTTGTCTCAACTAGAGATCCATGTGCTAATGGATTTCCAGCTTGAACCAACTGAACCAAACTCTACTCCTATGTTTTCTTCAAGTAAAAAAAAATTATGATTGAGCAAATAATTTGTCCCAACTAGAGATCCATGTGCTAATTGATTTCCAACTTGAACCAACTGAAACCAACTCTACTCCTATGTTTTCTTCAAGTAAAAAAAAATTATTATTGGGCAAATAATTTGTCTCAACTAGAGAAACATGTGCTAATGGATTTCCAACTTGAACCAACTGAACCAAACTCTACTCCTATGTTTTCTTCAAGTAAAAAAAAATTATGATTGAGCAAATAATTTGTCCCAACTAGAGATCCATGTGCTAATTGATTTCCAACTTGAACCAACTGAACCAAACTCTACTCCTATGTTTTTTTCAAGTAAAAAAAAATTATGATTAGGCAAATAATTTGTCCCAACTAGAGTTCCATGTGCTAATGGATTTCCAACTTGAACCAACTGACCCCAACTCTACTCCTATGTTTTTTTCGAGTAAAAAAGTATTATTATTGGGCAAATAATTTGTCCCAACTAGAGATCCATGTGCTAATGGATTTCCAACTTGAACCAACTGAACCAAACTCTACTCCTATGTTTTTTTCGAGTAAAAAAGTATTATGATTGGGCAAATAATTTGTCCCAACTAGAGATCCATGTGCTAATGGATTTCCAACTTGAACCAACTGAAACCAACTCTACTCCTATGTTTTCTTCAAGTAAAAAAAAATTATGAATGGGCAAATAATTTGTCTCAACTAGAGATACATGTGCTAATGGGATTCCAACTTGAACCAACTAAACCAAACTCTACTCCTACGTTTTTTTCAAGTAAAAAAAAATTAAGATTGGGCAAATAATTTGTCCCAACTAGAGATCCATGTGCTAATGGATTTCCAGCTTGAACCAACTGAACCAAACTCTACTCCTATGTTTTCTTCATGTAAAAAAAAATTATGATTGAGCAAATAATTTGTCCCAACTAGAGATCCATGTGCTAATGGATTTCCAACTTGAACACACTAGTCCCAACTCTACTCCTATGTTTTTTTCGAGTAAAAAAGTATTATGATTGGGCAAATAATTTGTCCCAACTAGAGACCCATGTGCTAATGGATTTCCAACTTGAACCAACTGAACCAAACTCTACTCCTATGTTTTTTTCAAGTAAAAACAAATTATGAATGGGCAAATTATTTTTCCCAACTAGAGATCCATGTGCTAATGGATTTCCAACTTGAACCAACTGAACCAAACTCTACTCCTATGTTTTTTTCAAGTAAAAAAAAATTATGATTAGGCAAATAATTTGTCCCAACTAGAGTTCCATGTGCTAATGGATTTCCAACTTGAACCAACTGAACCCAACTCTACTCCTATGTTTTTTTCGAGTAAAAAAGTATTATGATTGGGCAAATAATTTGTCCCAACTAGAGATCCATGTGCTAATGGATTTCCAACTTGAACCAACTAAACCAAACTCTACTCCTATGTTTTTTTCGAGTAAAAAAGAATTATGATTGGGCAAATAATTTGTCCCAACTAGAGATCCATGTGCTAATGGATTTCCAACTTGAACCAACTGAAACCAACTCTACTCCTATGTTTTCTTCAAGTAAAAAAAAATTATAAATGGGCAAATAATTTGTCTCAACTAGAGATACATGTGCTAATGGGATTCCAACTTGAACCAACTAAACCAAACTCTACTCCTACGTTTTTTTCAAGTAAAAAAAAATTAAGATTGGGCAAATAATTTGTCCCAACTAGAGATCCATGTGCTAATGGATTTCCAGCTTGAACCAACTGAACCAAACTCTACTCCTATGTTTTCTTCATGTAAAAAAAAATTATGATTGAGCAAATAATTTGTCCCAACTAGAGATCCATGTGCTAATGGATTTCCAACTTGAACACACTAGTCCCAACTCTACTCCTATGTTTTTTTCGAGTAAAAAAGTATTATGATTGGGCAAATAATTTGTCCCAACTAGAGACCCATGTGCTAATGGATTTCCAACTTGAACCAACTGAACCAAACTCTACTCCTATGTTTTTTTCAAGTAAAAACAAATTATGAATGGGCAAATTATTTTTCCCAACTAGAGATCCATGTGCTAATGGATTTCCAACTTGAACCAACTGAACCAAACTCTACTCCTATGTTTTTTTCAAGTAAAAAAAAATTATGATTAGGCAAATAATTTGTCCCAACTAGAGTTCCATGTGCTAATGGATTTCCAACTTGAACCAACTGAACCCAACTCTACTCCTATGTTTTTTTCAAGTAAATAAAAAATATGATTGGGCGAATAATTTGTCCCAACTAGAGATCCATGTGCTAATGGATTTCCAACTTGAACCAACTGAACCAAACTCTACTCCTATGTTTTTTTCAAGTCAACAAAATTATGATTACACAAACAATTTGTCCCAACTAGAGATCTATGTGCTAATGGATTTCCAGCTTAAACCAACTGAACCAAACTCTACTCCTATGTTTTCTTCAAGTAAAAAAAAATTATGATTAGGCAAATAATTTGTCCCAACTAGAGTTCCATGTGCTAATGGATTTCCAGCTTAAACCAACTGAACCAAACTCTACTCCTATGTTTTCTTCAAGTAAAAAAAAATTATGAATGGGCAAATAATTTGTCCCAACTAGAGATCCATGTGCTAATGGATTTCCAACTTGAACCAACTGAAACCAACTCTACTCCTATGTTTTTTCGAGTAAAAAAAAATTATTATTGGGCAAATAATTTGTCTCAACTAGAGATACATGTGCTAATGGGATTCCAACTTGAACCAACTGAACCCAACTCTACTCCTATGTTTTTTTCAAGTAAATAAAAAATATGATTGGGCGAATAATTTGTCCCAACTAGAGATCCATGTGCTAATGGATTTCCAACTTGAACCAACTGAACCAAACTCTACTCCTATGTTTTTTTCGAGTACAAAAGTATTATGATTGGGCAAATAATTTGTCCCAACTAGAGACCCATGTGCTAATGGATTTCCAACGTAAACCAGCTGAACCCAACTCTACTCCTATGTTTTTTTCAAGTAAAAAAAAATTATGATTAGGCAAATAATTTGTCCCAACTAGAGTTCCATGTGCTAATGGATTTCCAACTTGAACCAACTGAACCAAACTCTACTCCTATGTTTTTTTCGAGTACAAAAGTATCATGATTGGGCAAATGATTTGTCCCAACTAGAGACCCATGTGCTAATGGATTTCCAACGTAAACCAGCTGAACCCAACTCTACTCCTATGTTTTTTTCAAGTAAAAACAAATTATGAATGGGCAAATAATTTGTCCCAACTAGAGATCCATGTGCTAATGGATTTCCAACTTGAACCAACTGAACCAAACTCTACTCCCATGTTTTTTTTAAGTAAAAAAAAATTATCATTACGCAAACAATTTGTCCCAACTAGAGACCCATGTGCTAATGGATTTCCAACTTGAACCAACTGAACCAAACTCTACTCCTATGTTTTTTTCAAGTAAAAACAAATTATGAATGGGCAAATAATTTGTCCCAACTAGAGATCCATGTGCTAATGGATTTCCAACTTGAACCAACTGAACCAAACTCTACTCCTATGTTTTTTTCAAGTCAAAAACAATTATGATTAGGCAAATAATTTGTCCCAACTAGAGTTCCATGTGCTAATGGATTTCCAGCTTGAACCAACTGAACCCAACGCTACTCCTTTGTTTTTTTCGAGTAAAAAAGTATTATGATTGGGCAAATAATTTGTCCCAACTAGAGACTCATGTGCTAATGGATTTCCAACTTGAACCAGCTGAAACCAACTCTACTCCTATGTTTTCTTCAAGTAAAAAAAAATCGTGAATGGGCAAATAATTTGTCCCAACTAGAGATCCATGTGCTAATGGATTTCCAACTTGAACCAACTAAAACCAACTCTACTCCTATGTTTTCTTCAAGTAAAAAAAAATTATGAACGGGCAAATAATTTGTCCCAACTAGAGATCCATGTGCTAATGGATTTCCAGCTTAAACCAACTGAACCAAACTCTACTCCTATGTTTTCTTCGAGTAAAAAAAAATTAGGAATGGGCAAATGATTTGTCCCAACTAGAGATCCATGTGCTAATGGATTTCCAGCTTAAACCAACTGAACCAAACTCTACTCCTATGTTTTTTTCAAGTAAAAAAAAATTATGATTGGACAAATAATTTGTCCCAACTAGAGATTCATGTGCTAATAAATTTCCAACTTGAACCAACTGAAAGCAACTCTACTCCTATGTTTTTTTCAAGTAAAAAAAAATTATTATTGGGCAAATAATTTGTCTCAACTAGAGATCCATGTGCTAATGGATTTCCAACTTGAACCAACTAGTCCCAACTCTACTCCTATGTTTTTTTCGAGTAAAAAAAAATTATGATTATGCAATTAATTTGTCCCAACTAGAGATCCATGTGCTAATGGATTTCCAACTTGAACCAACTAAAACCAACTCTACTCCTATGTTTTCTTCAAGTAAAAAAAAATTATGAATGGGCAAATAATTTGTCCCAACTAGAGATCCATGTGCTAATGGATTTCCAGCTTGAACCAACTGAACCCAACTTTACTCCTATGTTTTTTTCAAGTAAAAAAAATTATGATTACGCAAACAATTTGTCCCAACTAGAGATCCATGTGCTAATGGATTTCCAACTCGAACCAACTGAACCAAACTCTACTCCTATGTTGTTTTCGAGTAAAAAAGTATTATGATTGGGCAAATAATTTGTCCCAACTAGAGATCCATGTGCTAATGGATTTCCAACTTAAACCAACTGAACCCAACTCTACTCCTATGTTTTTTTCGAGTAAAAAAGTATTATGATTGGGCGAATAATTTGTCCCAACTAGAGATCCATGTGCTAATGGATTTCCAACTTGAACCATCTGAAACCAACTCTACTCCTATGTTTCTTTCAAGTGAAAAAAATTAGTTTAGGCAAACAATTTGTCCCAACTAGAGATACATGTGCTTATGGATTTCCAACTTGAACCAACTGAACCAAACTCTACTCCTATGTTTTTTTCGAGTAAAAAAGTATTATGATTGGGCAAATAATTTGTCCCAACTAGAGATCCATGTGCTAATGGATTTCCAACTTAAACCAACTGAACCCAACTCTACTCCTATGTTTTTTTCGAGTAAAAAAGTATTATGATTGGGCGAATAATTTGTCCCAACTAGAGATCCATGTGCTAATGGATTTCCAACTTGAACCAACTGAACCAAACTCTACTCCTATGTTGTTTTCGAGTAAAAAAGTATTATGATTGGGCAAATAATTTGTCCCAACTAGAGATCCATGTGCTAATGGATTTCCAACTTGAACCAACTAGTCCCAACTCTACTCCTATGTTTTTTTCGAGTAAAAAAGCATTATGATTCGGCAAATAATTTGTCCCAACTAGAGATCCATGTGCTAATGGATTTCCAACTTGAACCAACTAAACCCAACTCTACTCCTATGTTTTTTTCAAGCTAAAAAAAATTAAGATTCGGCAAATAATTTGTCCTAACTAGAGATCCATGTGCTAATGGATTTCCAACTTGAACCAACTGAAACCAACTCTACTCCTATGTTTTCTTCAAGTAAAAAAAAATTATGATTGAGCAAATAATTTGTCCCAACTAGAGATCCATGTGCTAATTGATTTCCAACTTGAACCAACTGAAACCAACTCTACTCCTATGTTTTCTTCAAGTAAAAAAAAATTATGAATGGGCAAATAATTTGTCTCAACTAGAGATACATGTGCTAATGGGATTCCAACTTGAACCAACTAAACCCAACTCTACTCCTATGTTTTTTTCAAGCTAAAAAAAATTAAGATTCGGCAAATAATTTGTCCTAACTAGAGATCCATGTGCTAATGGATTTCCAACTTGAACCAACTGAAACCAACTCTACTCCTATGTTTTCTTCAAGTAACAAAAAATTATGATTGAGCAAATAATTTGTCCCAACTAGAGATCCATGTGCTAATTGATTTCCAACTTGAACCAACTGAAACCAACTCTACTCCTATGTTTTCTTCAAGTAAAAAAAAATTATGAATGGGCAAATAATTTGTCTCAACTAGAGATACATGTGCTAATGGGATTCCAACTTGAACCAACTAAACCAAACTCTACTCCTATGTTTTTTTCAAGTAAAAATAAATTAAGATTGGGCAAATAATTTGTCTCAACTAGAGATCCATGTGCTAATGGATTTCCAGCTTGAACCAACTGAACCAAACTCTACTCCTATGTTTTCTTCAAGTAAAAAAAAATTATGATTGAGCAAATAATTTGTCCCAACTAGAGATCCATGTGCTAATTGATTTCCAACTTGAACCAACTGAAACCAACTCTACTCCTATGTTTTCTTCAAGTAAAAAAAAATTATGATTGAGCAAATAATTTGTCCCAACTAGAGATCCATGTGCTAATGGATTTCCAACTTGAACCAACTGAAACCAACTCTACTCCTATGTTTTTTTCGAGTGAAAAAAATTATTATTGGGCAAATAATTTGTCTCAACTAGAGATACATGTGCTAATGGATTTCCAACTTGAACCAACTAAACCAAACTCTACTCCTATGTTTTCTTCAAGTAAAAAAAAATTATGATTGAGCAAATAATTTGTCCCAACTAGAGATCCATGTGCTAATTGATTTCCAACTTGAACCAACTGAACCAAACTCTACTCCTATGTTTTTTTCAAGTAAAAAAAAATTATGATTAGGCAAATAATTTGTCCCAACTAGAGTTCCATGTGCTAATGGATTTCCAACTTGAACCAACTGACCCCAACTCTACTCCTATGTTTTTTTCGAGTAAAAAAGTATTATTATTGGGCAAATAATTTGTCCCAACTAGAGATCCATGTGCTAATGGATTTCCAACTTGAACCAACTGAACCAAACTCTACTCCTATGTTTTTTTCGAGTAAAAAAGTATTATGATTGGGCAAATAATTTGTCCCAACTAGAGATCCATGTGCTAATGGATTTCCAATTTGAACC
The DNA here is from genome assembly GCF_029852145.1 of Microplitis mediator. NCBI lineage: Eukaryota > Metazoa > Arthropoda > Insecta > Hymenoptera > Braconidae > Microplitis > Microplitis mediator. The sequence continues at coordinate 7,729,965 of NC_079977.1, forward strand.
AACTAAACCAAACTCTACTCCTATGTTTTTTTCGAGTAAAAAAGAATTATGATTGGGCAAATAATTTGTCCCAACTAGAGATCCATGTGCTAATGGATTTCCAACTTGAACCAACTGAAACCAACTCTACTCCTATGTTTTCTTCAAGTAAAAAAAAATTATGAATGGGCAAATAATTTGTCTCAACTAGAGATACATGTGCTAATGGGATTCCAACTTGAACCAACTAAACCAAACTCTACTCCTACGTTTTTTTCAAGTAAAAAAAAATTAAGATTGGGCAAATAATTTGTCCCAACTAGAGATCCATGTGCTAATGGATTTCCAGCTTGAACCAACTGAACCAAACTCTACTCCTATGTTTTCTTCATGTAAAAAAAAATTATGATTGAGCAAATAATTTGTCCCAACTAGAGATCCATGTGCTAATGGATTTCCAACTTGAACACACTAGTCCCAACTCTACTCCTATGTTTTTTTCGAGTAAAAAAGTATTATGATTGGGCAAATAATTTGTCCCAACTAGAGACCCATGTGCTAATGGATTTCCAACTTGAACCAACTGAACCAAACTCTACTCCTATGTTTTTTTCAAGTAAAAACAAATTATGAATGGGCAAATTATTTTTCCCAACTAGAGATCCATGTGCTAATGGATTTCCAACTTGAACCAACTGAACCAAACTCTACTCCTATGTTTTTTTCAAGTAAAAAAAAATTATGATTAGGCAAATAATTTGTCCCAACTAGAGTTCCATGTGCTAATGGATTTCCAACTTGAACCAACTGAACCAAACTCTACTCCTATGTTGTTTTCGAGTAAAAAAGTATTATGATTGGGCAAATAATTTGTCCCAACTAGAGATCCATGTGCTAATGGATTTCCAACTTGAACCAACTAGTCCCAACTCTACTCCTATGTTTTTTTCGAGTAAAAAAGCATTATGATTCGGCAAATAATTTGTCCCAACTAGAGATCCATGTGCTAATGGATTTCCAACTTGAACCAACTGAAACCAACTCTACTCCTATGTTTTCTTCAAGTAAAAAAAAATTATGAATGGGCAAATAATTTGTCTCAACTAGAGATACATGTGCTAATGGGATTCCAACTTGAACCAACTAAACCCAACTCTACTCCTATGTTTTTTTCAAGCTAAAAAAAATTAAGATTCGGCAAATAATTTGTCCTAACTAGAGATCCATGTGCTAATGGATTTCCAACTTGAACCAACTGAAACCAACTCTACTCCTATGTTTTCTTCAAGTAAAAAAAAATTATGATTGAGCAAATAATTTGTCCCAACTAGAGATCCATGTGCTAATTGATTTCCAACTTGAACCAACTGAAACCAACTCTACTCCTATGTTTTCTTCAAGTAAAAAAAAATTAAGATTGGGCAAATAATTTGTCTCAACTAGAGATCCATGTGCTAATGGATTTCCAGCTTGAACCAACTGAACCAAACTCTACTCCTATGTTTTCTTCAAGTAAAAAAAAATTATGATTGAGCAAATAATTTGTCCATACTAGAGATCCATGTGCTAATTGATTTCCAACTTGAACCAACTGAAACCAACTCGACTCCTATGTTTTCTTCAAGTAAAAAAAAATTATGATTGAGCAAATAATTTGTCCCAACTAGAGATCCATGTGCTAATGGATTTCCAACTTGAACCAACTGAAACCAACTCTACTCCTATGTTTTTTTCGAGTAAAAAAAATTATTATTGGGCAAATAATTTGTCCCAACTAGAGATCCATGTGCTAATGGATTTCCAACTTGAACCAACTGAAACCAACTCTACTCCTATGTTTTTTTCGAGTAAAAAAAATTATTATTGGGCAAATAATTTGTCTCAACTAGAGATACATGTGCTAATGGGATTCCAACTTGAACCAACTGAAACCAACTCTACTCCTATGTTTTTTTCGAGTAAAAAAGTATTATGATTGGGCAAATAATTTGTCCCAACTAGAGATCCATGTGCTAATGGATTTCCAACTTGAACACACTAGTCCCAACTCTACTCCTATGTTTTTTTCGAGTAAAAAAGTATTATGATTGGGCAAATAATTTGTCCCAACTAGAGACCCATGTGCTAATGGATTTCCAACTTGAACCAACTGAAACCAACTCGACTCCTATGTTTTCTTCAAGTAAAAAAAAATTATGATTGAGCAAATAATTTGTCCCAACTAGAGATTCATGTGCTAATGGATTTCCAACTTGAACCAACTGAACCAAACTCTACTCCTATGTTTTTTTCAAGTAAAAAAAAATTATGATTAGGCAAATAATTTGTCCCAACTAGAGTTCCATGTGCTAATGGATTTCCAACTTGAACCAACTGAACCCAACTCTACTCCTATGTTTTTTTCGAGTAAAAAAGTATTATTATTGGGCAAATAATTTGTCCCAACTAGAGATCCATGTGCTAATGGATTTCCAACTTGAACCAACTGAACCAAACTCTACTCCTATGTTTTTTTCGAGTAAAAAAGTATTATGATTGGGCAAATAATTTGTCCCAACTAGAGATCCATGTGCTAATGGATTTCCAACTTGAACACACTAGTCCCAACTCTACTCCTATGTTTTTTTCGAGTAAAAAAGTATTATGATTGGGCAAATAATTTGTCCCAACTAGAGACCCATGTGCTAATGGATTTCCAACTTGAACCAACTGAACCAAACTCTACTCCTACGTTTTTTTCAAGTAAAAAAAAATTAAGATTGGGCAAATAATTTGTCTCAACTAGAGATACATGTGCTAATGGGATTCCAACTTGAACCAACTAAACCAAACTCTACTCCTACGTTTTTTTCAAGTAAAAAAAAATTAAGATTGGGCAAATAATTTGTCCCAACTAGAGATCCATGTGCTAATGGATTTCCAGCTTGAACCAACTGAACCAAACTCTACTCCTATGTTTTCTTCATGTAAAAAAAAATTATGATTGAGCAAATAATTTGTCCCAACTAGAGATCCATGTGCTAATGGATTTCCAACTTGAACACACTAGTCCCAACTCTACTCCTATGTTTTTTTCGAGTAAAAAAGTATTATGATTGGGCAAATAATTTGTCCCAACTAGAGACCCATGTGCTAATGGATTTCCAACTTGAACCAACTGAACCAAACTCTACTCCTATGTTTTTTTCAAGTAAAAACAAATTATGAATGGGCAAATTATTTTTCCCAACTAGAGATCCATGTGATAATGGATTTCCAACTTGAACCAACTGAACCAAACTCTACTCCTATGTTTTTTTCAAGTAAAAAAAAATTATGATTAGGCAAATAATTTGTCCCAACTAGAGTTCCATGTGCTAATGGATTTCCAACTTGAACCAACTGAACCCAACTCTACTCCTATGTTTTTTTCAAGTAAATAAAAAATATGATTGGGCGAATAATTTGTCCCAACTAGAGATCCATGTGCTAATGGATTTCCAACTTGAACCAACTGAACCAAACTCTACTCCTATGTTTTTTTCAAGTAAAAAAAAATTATGATTAGGCAAATAATTTGTCCCAACTAGAGTTCCATGTGCTAATGGATTTCCAGCTTGAACCAACTGAACCCAACTTTACTCCTATGTTTTTTTCAAGTCAACAAAATTATGATTACACAAACAATTTGTCCCAACTAGAGATCCATGTGCTAATGGATTTCCAGCTTAAACCAACTGAACCAAACTCTACTCCTATGTTTTCTTCAAGTAAAAAAAAATTATGATTAGGCAAATAATTTGTCCCAACTAGAGTTCCATGTGCTAATGGATTTCCAGCTTAAACCAACTGAACCAAACTCTACTCCTATGTTTTCTTCAAGTAAAAAAAAATTATGAATGGGCAAATAATTTGTCCCAACTAGAGATCCATGTGCTAATGGATTTCCAACTTGAACCAACTGAACCAAACTCTACTCCTATGTTTTTTTCGAGTACAAAAGTATTATGATTGGGCAAATAATTTGTCCCAACTAGAGACCCATGTGCTAATGGATTTCCAACGTAAACCAGCTGAACCCAACTCTACTCCTATGTTTTTTTCAAGTAAAAAAAAATTATGATTAGGCAAATAATTTGTCCCAACTAGAGTTCCATGTGCTAATGGATTTCCAACTTGAACCAACTGAACCAAACTCTACTCCTATGTTTTTTTCGAGTACAAAAGTATCATGATTGGGCAAATGATTTGTCCCAACTAGAGACCCATGTGCTAATGGATTTCCAACGTAAACCAGCTGAACCCAACTCTACTCCTATGTTTTTTTCAAGTAAGAACAAATTATGAATGGGCAAATAATTTGTCCCAACTAGAGATCCATGTGCTAATGGATTTCCAACTTGAACCAACTGAACCAAACTCTACTCCCATGTATTTTTTAAGTAAAAAAAAATTATCATTACGCAAATAATTTGTCCCAACTAGAGTTCCATGTGCTAATGGATTTCCAACTTGAACCAACTGAACCAAACTCTACTCCTATGTTTTTTTCGAGTACAAAAGTATCATGATTGGGCAAATGATTTGTCCCAACTAGAGACCCATGTGCTAATGGATTTCCAACGTAAACCAGCTGAACCCAACTCTACTCCTATGTTTTTTTCAAGTAAGAACAAATTATGAATGGGCAAATAATTTGTCCCAACTAGAGATCCATGTGCTAATGGATTTCCAACTTGAACCAACTAGTCCCAACTCTACTCCTATGTTTTTTTCAAGTAAAAAAAAATGATGATTGGGCAAATAATTTGTCCCAACTAGAAATCCATGTGCTAATGGATTTCCAACTTGAACCAACTGGAACCAACTCTACTCCTATGTTTTTTTCGAGTAAAAAAGAATTATGATTGGGCAAATAATTTGTCCCAACTAGAGATCCATGTGCTAATGGATTTCCAACTTGAACCAACTGAAACCAACTCTACTCCTATGTTTTCTTCAAGTAAAAAAAATTATGAATGGGCAAATGATTTGTCCCAACTAGAGATCCATGTGCTAATGGATTTCAAACTTGAACCAACTGAAACCAACTCTACTCCTATGTTTTCTTCAAGTAAAAAAAAATTATGAATGGGCAAATAATTTGTCTCAACTAGAGATACATGTGCTAATGGATTTCCAACTTGAACCAACTAGTCCCAACTCTACTCCTATGTTTTTTTCGAGTAAAAAAAAATTATTATTGGGCAAATAATTTGTCTCAACTAGAGATCCATTTGCTAATGGATTTCCAACTTGAACCAACTAGTCCCAACTCTACTCCTATGTTTTTTTCAAGTAAAAAAAAATGATGATTGGGCAAATAATTTGTCCCAACTAGAAATCCATGTGCTAATGGATTTCCAACTTGAACCAACTGGAACCAACTCTACTCCTATGTTTTTTTCGAGTAAAAAAGAATTATGATTGGGCAAATAATTTGTCCCAACTAGAGATCCATGTGCTAATGGATTTCCAACTTGAACCAACTGAAACCAACTCTACTCCTATGTTTTCTTCAAGTAAAAAAAATTATGAATGGGCAAATGATTTGTCCCAACTAGAGATCCATGTGCTAATGGATTTCAAACTTGAACCAACTGAAACCAACTCTACTCCTATGTTTTCTTCAAGTAAAAAAAAATTATGAATGGGCAAATAATTTGTCTCAACTAGAGATACATGTGCTAATGGATTTCCAACTTGAACCAACTAGTCCCAACTCTACTCCTATGTTTTTTTCGAGTAAAAAAGAATTATGATTGGGCAAATAATTTGTCCCAACTAGAGATCCATGTGCTAATGGATTTCCCACTTGAACCAACTGAAACCAACTTTACTCCTATGTTTTCTTCAAGTAAAAAAAAATTATGAATGGGCAAATAATTTGTCTCAACTAGAGATACATGTGCTAATGGATTTCCAACTTGAACCAACTGGAACCAACTCTACTCCTATGTTTTTTTCGAGTAAAAAAGAATTATGATTGGGCAAATAATTTGTCCCAACTAGAGATCCATGTGCTAATGGATTTCCAACTTGAACCAACTGAAACCAACTCTACTCCTATGTTTTCTTCAAGTAAAAAAAAATTATGAATGGGCAAATAATTTGTCCCAACTAGAGATTCATGTGCTAATGGATTTCCAACATGAACCAACTGAAAGCAACTCTACTCCTATGTTTTCTCCAAGTAAAAAAAAATTATGATTGGGCAAATAATTTGTCTCAACTAGAGATACAGGTGCTAATAGCATTCCAACTTGAACCAACCGAACCCAACTCTACTCCTATGTTTTTTTCAAGTAAAAAAAAATTATTATTGGGCAAATAATTTGTCTCAACTAGAGATACATGTGCTAATGGGATTCCAACTTGAACCAACTGAACCCAACTCTACTCCTATGTTTTTTTCAAGTTAAAAAAAATTAAGATTCGGCAAATAATTTGTCCTAACTAGAGATCCATGTGCTAATGGATTTCCAACTTGAACCAACTGAAACCAACTCTACTCCTATGTTTTTTTCGAGTAAAAAAAAATTATGATTGAGCAAATAATTTGTCCCAACTAGAGATCCATGTGCTAATGGATTTCCAGCTTGAACCAACTGAACCCAACTTTACTCCTATGTTTTTTTCAAGTCAACAAAATTATGATTACGCAAACAATTTGTCCCAACTAGAGATCCATGTGCTAATGGATTTCCAACTTGAACACACTAGACCCAACTCCACTCCTACGTTTTTTTCGAGTAAAAAAGAATTATGATTGGGCAAACAATTTGTCCCAACTAGAGATCCATGTGCTAATGGATTTCCAACTTGAACCAACTAGTCCCAACTCTACTCCTATGTTTTTTTCGAGTAAAAAAGAATTATGATTGGGCAAATAATTTGTCCCAACTAGAGATCCATGTGCTAATGGATTTCCAACTTGAACCAACTGAAACCAACTCTACTCCTATGTTTTCTTCAAGTAAAAAAAAATTATAAATGGGCAATTAATTTGTCCCAACTAGAGATCCATGTGCTAATGGATTTCCAGCTTGAACCAACTGAACCAAACTCTACTCCTATGTTTTCTTCAAGTAAAAAAAAATTATGATTGAGCAAATAATTTGTCCCAACTAGAGATCCATGTGCTAATTGATTTCCAACTTGAACCAACTGAAACCAACTCTACTCCTATGTTTTTTTCGAGTAAAAAAAAATTATTATTGGGCAAATAATTTGTCTCAACTAGAGATACATGTGCTAATGGGATTCCAACTTGAACCAACTGAAACCAACTCTACTCCTATGTTTTTTTCAAGTAAATAAAAAATATGATTGGGCAAATAATTTGTCCCAACTAGAGTTCCATGTGCTAATGGATTTCCAGCTTGAACCAACTGAACCCAACTCTACTCCTATGTTTTTTTCAAGTCAACAAAATTATGATTACGCAAACAATTTGTCCCAACTAGAGATCCATGTGCTAATGGATTTCCAACTTGAACACACTAGTCCCAACTCTACTCCTATGTTTTTTTCGAGTAAAAAAGTATCATGATTGGGCAAATAATTTGTCCCAACTAGAGACCCATGAGCTAATGGATTTCCAACTTGAACCAACTGAACCAAACTCTACTCCTATGTTTTTTTCGAGTAAAAACAAATTATAAATGGGCAAATAATTTGTCCCAACTAGAGATCCATGTGCTAATGGATTTCCAACTTGAACCAACTGAACCAAACTCTACTCCTATGTTTTTTTCGAGTACAAAAGTATTATGATTGGGCAAATAATTTGTCCCAACTAGAGACCCATGTGCTAATGGATTTCCAACGTAAACCAGCTGAACCCAACTCTACTCCTATGTTTTTTTCAAGTTATAAAAAAATTATGATTAGGCAAATAATTTGTCCCAACTAGAGTTCCATGTGCTAATGGATTTCCAGCTTGAACCAACTGAACCCAACTTTACTCCTATGTTTTTTTCAAGTAAACACAAAATTATGATTACGCAAACAATTTGTCCCAACTAGAGATCCATGTGCTAATGGATTTCCAACTTGAACACACTAGTCCCAACTCTACTCCTATGTTTTTTTCGAGTAAAAAAGTATTATGATTGGGCAAATAATTTGTCCCAACTAGAGACCCATGAGTTAATGGATTTCCAACTTGAACCAACTGAACCAAACTCTACTCCTATGTTTTTTTCAAGTAAAAACAAATTATAAATGGGTAAATAATTTGTCCCAACTAGAGATCCATGTGCTAATGGATTTCCAGCTTGAACCAACTGAACCAAACTCTACTCCTATGTTTTTTTCGAGTTAAAAAGTATTATGATTGGGCGAATAATTTGTCCCAACTAGAGATCCATGTGCTAATTGATTTCCAACTTGAACCAACTGAAACCAACTCTACTCCTATGTTTTCTTCAAGTCAAAAAAAATTATGAATGGGCAAATAATTTGTCCCAACTAGAGTTCCATGTGCTAATGGATTTCCAACTTGAACCAACTGAACCAAACTCTACTCCTATGTATTTTTCAAGTAAAAAAAAATGATGATTGGGCAAATAATTTGTCCCAACTAGAGTTCCATGTGCTAATTGATTTCCAACTTGAACCAACTGAACCAAACTCTACTCCTATGTATTTTTCAAGTAAAAAAAAATTATAATTGGGCAAATAATTTGTCCCAACTAGAGATCCATGTGCTAATGGATTTCCAACTTGAACCAACTGAACCAAACTCTACTCCTATGTATTTTTCAAGTAAAAAAAAATTATGATTGGGCCAATAATTTGTCCCAACTAGAGATCCATGTGCTAATGGATTTCCAACTTGAACCAACTGAACCAAACTCTACTCCTATGTATTTTTCAAGTAAAAAAAAATGATGATTGGGCAAATAATTTGTCCCAACTAGAGATCCATGTGCTAATGGATTTCCAAATCGAACCAACTGAACCAAACTCTACTCCTATGTTTTTCTCAAGTAAAAAAAATGATGATTGGGCAAATAATTTGTCCCAACTAGAGATACAGGTGCTAATAGGATCCCAACTTGAACCAACTAAACCCAACTCTACTCCTATGTTTTTTTCGAGTAAAAAAAAATTATTATTGGGCAAATAATTTGTCTCAACTAGAGATCCATTTGCTAATGGATTTCCAACTTGAACCAACTAGTCCCAACTCTACTCCTATGTTTTTTTCGAGTAAAAAAAAATTATTATTGGGCAAATAATTTGTCTCAACTAGAGATCCATTTGCTAATGGATTTCCAACTTGAACCAACTAGTCCCAACTCTACTCCTATGTTTTTTTCAAGTAAAAAAAAATGATGATTGGGCAAATAATTTGTCCCAACTAGAAATCCATGTGCTAATGGATTTCCAACTTGAACCAACTGGAACCAACTCTACTCCTATGTTTTTTTCGAGTAAAAAAGAATTATGATTGGGCAAATAATTTGTCCCAACTAGAGATCCATGTGCTAATGGATTTCCAACTTGAACCAACTGAAACCAACTCTACTCCTATGTTTTCTTCAAGTAAAAAAAATTATGAATGGGCAAATGATTTGTCCCAACTAGAGATCCATGTGCTAATGGATTTCAAACTTGAACCAACTGAAACCAACTCTACTCCTCTGTTTTCTTCAAGTAAAAAAAAATTATGAATGGGCAAATAATTTGTCTCAACTAGAGATACATGTGCTAATGGATTTCCAACTTGAACCAACTAGTCCCAACTCTACTCCTATGTTTTTTTCGAGTGAAAAAGAATTATGATTGGGCAAATAGTTTGTCCCAACTAGAGATCCATGTGCTATTGGATTTCCCACTTGAACCAACTGAAACCAACTTTACTCCTATGTTTTCTTCAAGTAAAAAAAAATTATGAATGGGCAAAAAATTTGTCCCAACTAGAGATCCATGTGCTAATGGATTTCCAACTTGAACCAACTGAAACCAACTTTACTCCTATGTTTTCTTCAAGTAAAAAAAAATTATGAATGGGCAAATAATTTGTCCCAACTAGAGATCCATGTGCTAATGGATTTCCAACATGAACCAACTGAAACCAACTCTACTCCTATGTTTTTTTCAAGTTAAAAAAAATTAAGATTCGGCAAATAATTTGTCCCAACTAGAGATCCATGTGCTAATGGATTTCCAACTTGAACCAACTGAAACCAACTCTACTCCTATGTTTTCTTCAAGTAAAAAAAAATTATGAATGGGCAAATAATTTGTCCCAACTAGAGATTCATGTGCTAATGGATTTCCAACATGAACCAACTGAAAGCAACTCTACTCCTATGTTTTCTCCAAGTAAAAAAAAATTATGATTGGGCAAATAATTTGTCTCAACTAGAGATACATGTGCTAATGGGATTCCAACTTGAACCAACTGAAACCAACTCTACTCCTATGTTTTTTTCAAGTAAATAATAAATATGATTGGGCAAATAATTTGTCCCAACTAGAGTTCCATGTGCTAATGGATTTCCAGCTTGAACCAACTGAACCCAACTCTACTCCTATGTTTTTTTCAAGTCAACAAAATTATGATTACGCAAACAATTTGTCCCAACTAGAGATCCATGTGCTAATGGATTTCCAACTTGAACACACTAGTCCCAACTCTACTCCTATGTTTTTTTCGAGTAAAAAAGTATCATGATTGGGCAAATAATTTGTCCCAACTAGAGTCCCATGAGCTAATGGATTTCCAACTTGAACCAACTGAACCAAACTCTACTCCTATGTTTTTTTCGAGTAAAAACAAATTATAAATGGGCAAATAATTTGTCCCAACTAGAGATCCATGTGCTAATGGATTTTCAACTTGAACCAACTGAACCAAACTCTACTCCTATGTTTTTTTCGAGTACAAAAGTATTATGATTGGGCAAATAATTTGTCCCAACTAGAGACCCATGTGCTAATGGATTTCCAACGTAAACCAGCTGAACCCAACTCTACTCCTATGTTTTTTTCAAGTTAAAAAAAAATTATGATTAGGCAAATAATTTGTCCCAACTAGAGTTCCATGTGCTAATGGATTTCCAGCTTGAACCAACTGAACCCAACTTTACTCCTATGTTTTTTTCAAGTAAAAACAAAATTATGATTACGCAAACAATTTGTCCCAACTAGAGATCCATGTGCTAATGGATTTCCAACTTGAACACACTAGTCCCAACTCTACTCCTATGTTTTTTTCGAGTAAAAAAGTATTATGATTGGGCAAATAATTTGTCCCAACTAGAGACCCATGAGTTAATGGATTTCCAACTTGAACCAACTGAACCAAACTCTACTCCTATGTTTTTTTCAAGTAAAAACAAATTATAAATGGGCAAATAATTTGTCCCAACTAGAGATCCATGTGCTAATGGATTTCCAGCTTGAACCAACTGAACCAAACTCTACTCCTATGTTTTTTTCGAGTTAAAAAGTATTATGATTGGGCGAATAATTTGTCCCAACTAGAGATCCATGTGCTAATTGATTTCCAACTTGAACCAACTGAAACCAACTCTACTCCTATGTTTTCTTCAAGTCAAAAAAAATTATGAATGGGCAAATAATTTGTCCCAACTATAGATCCATGTGCTAATGGATTTCCAGCTTGAACCAACTGAACCAAACTCTACTCCTATGTATTTTTCAAGTAAAAAAAAATGATGATTGGGCAAATAATTTGTCCCAACTAGAGTTCCATGTGCTAATTGATTTCCAACTTGAACCAACTGAACCAAACTCTACTCCTATGTATTTTTCAAGTAAAAAAAAATTATAATTGGGCAAATAATTTGTCCCAACTAGAGATCCATGTGCTAATGGATTTCCAGCTTGAACCAACTGAACCAAACTCTACTCCTATGTATTTTTCAAGTAAAAAAAAATGATGATTGGGCAAATAATTTGTCCCAACTAGAGTTCCATGTGCTAATTGATTTCCAACTTGAACCAACTGAACCAAACTCTACTCCTATGTATTTTTCAAGTAAAAAAAAATTATAATTGGGCAAATAATTTGTCCCAACTAGAGATCCATGTGCTAATGGATTTCCAACTTGAACCAACTGAACCAAACTCTACTCCTATGTATTTTTCAAGTAAAAAAAAATTATGATTGGGCCAATAATTTGTCCCAACTAGAGATCCATGTGCTAATGGATTTCCAACTTGAACCAACTGAACCAAACTCTACTCCTATGTATTTTTCAAGTAAAAAAAAATTATGATTGGGCAAATAATTTGTCCCAACTAGAGATCCATGTGCTAATGGGTTTCCAACTTGAACCAACTGAAACCAACTCTACTCCTATGTTTTTTTCAAGTAGAGAAAATTATGATTACGCAAACAATTTGTGCAAACTAGAGATCCATGTGCTAATGGATTTCCAACTTGAACCAACTAGTCCCAACTCTACTCCTATGTTTTTTTCGAGTAAAAAAGTATTATGATTGGGCAAATAATTTTTCCTAACTAGAGATCCATGTGCTAATGGATTTCCAACTTGAACCAACTGAAACCAACTCTACTCCTATGTTTTCTTCAAGTAAAAAAAAAATATGATTGGGCGAATAATTTGTCCCAACTAGAGATCCATGTGCTAATGGATTTCCAGCTTGAACCAACTGAACCCAACTTTACTTCTATGTTTTTTTCAAGTAAAAAAAATTATGATTACGCAAACAATTTGTCCCAACGAGAGACCCATGTGCTAATGGACTTCTAGCTTGAACCAACTAGTCCCAACTCTACTCCTATGTTTTTTTCGAGTAAAAAAGTATTATGATTGGGCGAATAATTTGTCCCAACTAGAGATCCATGTGCTAATGGATTTCCAACTTGAACCAACTGAAACCAACTCTACTCCTATGTTTTTTTCAAGTAAAAAAAAATTATGAATGGGCAAATAATTTGTCCCAACTAGAGATCCATGTGCTAATGGAATTCCAGCTTGAACCAACTGAACCCAACTTTACTCCTATGTTTTTTTCAAGTAAAGAAAATTATGATTACGCAAACTATTTGTCCAAACTAGAGATCCATGTGCTAATGGATTTTCAACTTGAACGAACTAGTCCCAACTCTACTCCTATGTTTTCTTCAAGTAAAAAAAAATTATGAATGGGCAAATAATTTGTCCCAACTAGAGATCCATGTGCTAATGGATTTCCAGCTTGAACCAACTGAACCAAACTCTACTCCTATGTTTTTTTCAAGTAAAAAAAATTATGATTACGCAAACAATTTGTCCCAACTAGAGATCCATGTGCTAATGGATTTTCAACTTGAACCAACTAGTCCCAACTCTACTCCTATGTTTTCTTCAAGTAATAAAAAATTATGAATGGGCAAATAATTTGTCCCAACGAGAGATCCATGTGCTAATGGATTTCCAGCTTGAACCAACTGAACCAAACTCTACTCCTATGTTTTTTTCGAGTTAAAAAGTATTATGATTGGGCGAATAATTTGTCCCAACTAGAGATCCATGTGCTAATTGATTTCCAACTTGAACCAACTGAAACCAACTCTACTCCTATGTTTTCTTCAAGTCAAAAAAAATTATGAATGGGCAAATAATTTGTCCCAACTAGAGTTCCATGTGCTAATGGATTTCCAACTTGAACCAAATGAACCAAACTCTACTCCTATGTATTTTTCAACAAAAAAAAAATGATGATTGGGCAAATAATTTGTCCCAACTAGAGTTCCATGTGCTAATTGATTTCCAACTTGAACCAACTGAACCAAACTCTACTCCTATGTATTTTTCAAGTAAAAAAAAATTATAATTGGGCAAATAATTTGTCCCAACTAGAGATCCATGTGCTAATGGATTTCCAACTTGAACCAACTGAACCAAACTCTACTCCTATGTATTTTTCAAGTAAAAAAAAATTATGATTGGGCCAATAATTTGTCCCAACTAGAGATCCATGTGCTAATGGATTTCCAACTTGAACCAACTGAACCAAACTCTACTCCTATGTATTTTTCAAGTAAAAAAAAATTATGATTGGGCAAATAATTTGTCCCAACTAGAGATCCATGTGCTAATGGATTTCCAACTTGAACCAACTGAAACCAACTCTACTCCTATGTTTTTTTCAAGTAGAGAAAATTATGATTACGCAAACAATTTGTGCAAACTAGAGATCCATGTGCTAATGGATTTCCAACTTGAACCAACTAGTCCCAACTCTACTCCTATGTTTTTTTCGAGTAAAAAAGTATTATGATTGGGCAAATAATTTTTCCTAACTAGAGATCCATGTGCTAATGGATTTCCAACTTGAACCAACTGAAACCAACTCTACTCCTATGTTTTCTTCAAGTAAAAAAAAAATATGATTGGGCGAATAATTTGTCCCAACTAGAGATCCATGTGCTAATGGATTTCCAGCTTGAACCAACTGAACCCAACTTTACTTCTATGTTTTTTTCAAGTAAAAAAAATTATGATTACGCAAACAATTTGTCCCAACGAGAGACCCATGTGCTAATGGACTTCTAGCTTGAACCAACTGAACCCAACTCTACTCCTATGTTTTTTTCAAGTAAAAGAAAATTATGATTGGGCAAACAATTTGTCCCAACTAGAGATCTATGTGCTAATGGACTTCCAGCTTGAACCAACTGAACCCAACTCTACTCCTATCTTTTTTCAAGTAAAAAAAATTATGATTAGGCAAACAATTTGTCCCAACTTGAGATCCATGTGCTAATGGACTTCCAGCTTTAACCAACTGAACCCAACTCTACGCCAATGTTTTTTTCAAGCAAAAATAAATTACGATTGGACAATTATTTTGTCCTGACTAGAGATCTATGTGCTAATGGACTTCCCGCTTGAACCAACTGGTCCCTGCACTACTCCAATGTTTTTTTCATGCAAAAATAAATTATGATTGGACAATTATTTCGTCCTGACTAGAGATCCATGTGCTAATGGATTTCCAGCTCGAACTAACTGAACCCAACTCTACGCTAATCTTTTTTTCAAGTAAAAAAAAATTATGATTGGGCAAATAACTTGTCCCAACTAGTGACTCTGTGGAAAAGCTCTCATAAATTCTGATAAGATATTGAATATTTTTCATGAGAATCTATGAGCTTCGAAAATATCTATGAAATTTAAAAAAATTCTCATATGAATTTTTATTCGAATCTATGAGTCAAAGCTTTTGATGTTTTCCTATCATGATTTCCGTACTAGATTTTTAAAAGAATGAGTAAGATTTTTTAATTTATGAGATTTTGTGACTCGAATTCCGCCAACGATTATGAGATTCAATAAGTACTTTCTTTTCTATAAGATTGTTACAGTTTATTCTGATGTATTTTCAATAAGAATTGATCAGGCGAATTCCGATGTTATAATACTTACAAAATCGCAATAAAATTATTTTTTTATACGAAATTTTCAGAATTTATAAGTTTTAGTAAGAGTTAACCTAGGAGATAAGATTTTATTGAATATCATAAAATATTTGTCATATTTTATGAGAAAATATTTAACATGTATTTCTTCGAAATTTTATGAGACTGAATCAGGAATCACATGGACAAATGCAGACCTTTTTCTCATAAAAATTTTATGAGAATTAGTAAGAAAATCTATAATCGAATTAACTTGTAAAAGCTTGAAAGATAAGATTAATTTTAATTTAAAAGCTATGTGATTTATGAGTTTTTGTAAGTTTTATTTAGAAGGCTATTACTTATAAAATATTATGGAGTACTTATGAGATTTTATAAATAATTTCCATTCACATAAAATATTAATTTTATCAGATTCATTTAAAAATAATTGCTTAACTTTATTTTTTTTTACAAGAATTTACACCAGAAATACTAATATTATTCAAGTAAAAAGAAATTATGATTGGGCAAATAATTTGTCCCAATTAGAGATCCATGTGCTAATGGAATTCCAACTTGAACCAACTAGTCCCTGCACTACTCCAATTTTTTTTCAAGTAAAAGAAAATTATGATTAGGCAATTATTTTTTCCTGACTAGAGATCCATGTGCTAATGGACTTCCAGCTTGAACCAACTGGTCCCTGCTGTTACGTCCTGGTTGATGTTTTGGCGCTGGCGTAGTTGAGCGGTTGATTTAAATTGGACGTGATGAAAACTTACATATAATTATAAATAATAATTAAGTAAGGGTTGAACAGCCACTATTTGGTGGTTGAAATCACTGGTTATATTTATGCGTTATTAAATATATTATCTGGATCTGTTTTATTCAATGAATAAAGAGATAGTTGGAGAATTTGTGAAACGTACAATTCTAGTATTATAATATTGTTAAGTTATTCTTAACAATAGCTTTGAGAATGTGAGAACGAAGTTGAGTTTTTAATATTGAGCCTGACTGCTCTTGATGATTCTATAATTCAGACTGACTTCTCTTGATCGAGAAAAACTAGAGTAACTCTTATCAATACGTTTGGGCATCAGACCCGCGCATCGAGTCATATGGAGGGGTCATTCGAGATAACGCATGTTCTCGAATGATCCATTCTATTATTTATTGAAAATACTTAGTTCTCACGATCTCTCCACTTTTGTTACTAACAAATGAATCACTTATCTACTAACAAAAGCTATCTTAAACAAAATAGATATTTGTGCAGCTGCACGTCTTGAGGATTAACTCGAGGCGTCAGCGCTTATTTATATTTGATAAAATATAGAAAAATAAGTTTATCAATTATTACTCATATCCTTAACGTTCAAATGTCTTAAATAATATTATTCTATTATTATATTATATTATTTTATATCATTAATTAAATATTATTGGAATTACTAGATTATCGATATTCGATATAATTAGTTAGGTTTCAGGTCGGTAATTAAGGAAGTAAAAGCCTACGTCATCTGCCATACAGGCTGGGACGTAACACGCCCCAACCCGGTAGACGAGCGCCCTCGCTCGTTCGGGCCTTATCCGTGAAAGATGCTAAATATAAAAATTTTTATTTTACCGACTTGACATCTGTACATATTCAATTTCTTTAATATAACATTTTTTTGTGTTCATTTTCTATTTTTTTCTTAAATTATTAGAGAATTATGTTTATCCTTGTGGAAATTTTTCTCTGAAAAAACTGAAAATAAGAGATAATAATTGAAAATAATAGTTTCAAAATACTTATTTTCTCTTTGTAACTCTGAAAAAGTCTTACAAAGTCGGAAAAACTCTGCATAAGTATTAAGAAGTCTAATTTTTCATTAAAATTGGCAGTCAAGGAAGAGTTATTCAGACTTAATAAGACTTCCAAAAAAGAATTTTTAAGTATTATACAAGAGAAATTCAGAAAAATTAGGAACATCATAGTCCTAATGCTAAAAATTTGCCCATTCTTAGAATCTTTACTCATATAACTACGTTCATTTTTTGAGCATTGTCTAAACATCAAAACTATAGATAATTTAGATCTAAATGATTAATAATCTAGATGAAACTCGCTCTATTTCTTTTTCTGATTTTTTTGGCGGCAATATTAGGCTTGTAACTTTATCGACTTTTTAATTAAAGAAATCCTTATTATTTAAAACGTGATTTTATTATATATTGTATTTAACACATTTTTAGTAATTATTTTTTTATTTAATTTACTTACCGAAAAAACAGCAGTGCACATCACTATTTTTGTTTCCTGATCAAGAAAAATTATTTTAAATGATTTGAAACAATCTGAAATAATTTAAAATAATTTGCATCGACTAATAGATAGATATACACTTAGCATGGATTAAATCATTTTTAATAAGCGTTAGTCTAAAATTAAGTAAAGAAAAAGTGATGATTATTTGAATAATTTTATCTTTATTTTATTGTAAAAGTGAATAATTAATTTAATTTTATAAATCAAGTAACATTGAGTATTAACATAATGGTAAGTAAAATTTATAATTTTATTATTTGAAGTTATAATCACATCAAATTTAACAATTTTACGATACTAAGTCAATAGCAAATTTTCAATCGCCATAACATCCTGGTGGTATGAAAATAACATAATTTTTATTTTCTGCCAAAGTCAACATACATGGTTGTGATACCAAGTTTACTTCGCAGAAATTCAATTTATTAGTAATCATACATTCTTCAATACTGTGAACAGTAACATTCCTTGATGAATAAAAATATTTGTTCTGTTTTATGACTTCTTCATAAAAAATATAAATTTTATCTCTAATCTCATTACAATCGAAGTAACAAATATTTTTTATTACTGCTATCTTGCCATTTTTTAATACTACTGATGAATCATTTATTTTTTGACATAAACGATAACTATCAGATGTACATCGTTTGCCATTTAAAATAAATCTATTAAACGACTTACATTTCTGTGATCTATTTAAAAGTTTTCGCTCTTCAGTATTTAATTCATAGTCTTTGCCTTTTCCTATTAGTATACAGCCATCCACTTTATAAGTATTTTTTAAACGTCCTGTCAAATTTCTCTCACAAAATTTGAGAAACGTGTCACTTGCTTCAATTTTATTTTTCAATGATGGTAATGCTTTTTGAAATAAGAATCGTCTTGCAATCTGAACATCGATGCGATTTGGACTTTTTTGCATTTTTAAAACAAAGTGGTTCTGATTTTCAAAAATAAAAGTATTGTGACATTTCAAAGGTCCTAAATTTAATACACTTTGTTCCATATGTGTTAATAAATGAACATTATATGTCATAGCTTTTTTCCCGAAGTATTCTTGATACAGTGCTACATATCTTACGATTAGAGAACCAGTACGTCGAAGGTCATCGTATTCTATTTCTTCAGATAGCAAAGTACTAACTGCTTCCGCAAGTAAAGCTAGATGTTCTAAATATTTCTGAGGTAATACTCCTTTCAAACTTATTAATGAATAAAACAGTAGCCATGATCGCCATTCCGTTGCCTTCCACATTTTTCTCTCGGTAATATTTCTTGGTGAGCGCGTTATGCATGTTGGATGTTTAAAACTCATAAGTTTTGTATTTATTGCTTCAACCTGATTAGGGTTACCAACATAATATTCTTCGCCGAATGACGATAATAGTATTTCGGTATGTTGCTGTGTTACACCTAATAAAATGCAATGCATGTAATCTGGCGAAATTCCATCAACAATATTAAAATATTTTAAAATCATCAATGGTGATGGTCCCCAGACTCCTCTAACGTCTTTGCCGTATTGAACTTCCACAGCAAGTACCATGTTTTTTTTTATTGATTCGTCTGTCCGACTTGGTGGAACGACTGCAGATATAGGATATTTTGCACAATTATCAACTCGCTCCGTAGGATGTTCGCAAAATGTACACCCATAAGTTCCGTTATACTGCTTCATATTCAAAATTTTACACCGCGCAACTGAATCAACTACGGAGCATAATGGAATGAACTTACTTGTTATTATTTCATTTTCGAGCTTCCACTGTACACCTTTATCAGTTAATTCATTAGCTTGTTGAATGAATGGTTTCAGAAATAGATGCATATCTGGTTCTTTTTGATTAACCCATAAACCAGCCATGATCATATGCTTCGATTGTAGCTTTGGAGGTAACTCATTTATAATAGCATATATTGGCCAAATAGAAATTTTACTTGACTTTGAAGGTTGACAACCGTCAGTGTTGAATGTGTATGAAAAATTATATTTATTCGATAAAGGGTTATTTATTGTTGATAATTTTTTATACACTTGCCCATCACTCATACTCCGTAGCTTATTCTTTTCCACATTTTCTTCCACTTTTTGGAAACGTTCCAATAAGATATGCTGCACTTCTGGTTCTTCTAATACTGTCTTTAGTTGTGAGGAGACATCAAAGGTTAAGAAATATGAAATGTCTGGCGTCTTCTTATTGTTTTTACAATTTTCACAGGCTAATTCTTTTTTATCGAATCTTTTTTGGGCGCCAAAATAATGAAAACATTCTTCACAAAATAAATGATACGACAGAATATCTTCATTTAGTTGTAATAATTTAAATAGCTTATGTTTTGAAGTAGGAAGAACATCATTTTCAAATAAACTATTTATCAGTGATAAAATCGCAGTAATAGTCTTCCACGTGAGGGAATCTTCTGCTCCTAACAACAGTGTCATCATCAAGGCTTCTCCCGTCGTAACTGTGGTGCAGCCACACAGTGGTCGATGATAATCATTATTTCGATTACTACTTTCTTCACCGTCATGCTGTAGAAAACAAAATAACAATTAATTTTCTGCTTTTCGTAGTAAAAATGAACTATAAGCGATCGAAATAGATAATTCAAAAAAAGAATATCATTAATATTTATATTATTATGTAGGATAAGAAAAAATAACATATCTAGAAAAATTAATTATTAGTTATTAAAGAATCAGAATTTTTTTTGTTAATATATATTCAGTATTCTATTTTTAACGTTACGTTCTTCTTGTTCCTTGATTACTAATAGAAATTTATTACATCTTTATTATGCTGATTAAAAGAGATGAGTATTTTTTTTTTAATTCCGCATCGAAATATCTGCAGAGTACCGAAAAAAGACGACAGTGAAAATCAGCGCTCTTAAATTAAATATTTAGAGGTCGCGCATCACAGATTTCTATTTTTCTTTTAAATGACACAGAAAACAATTTAGATTTTTTTAGAATTTTCTAGGTAGCAAACAAATCAACGGATTTTGATGTGCGATAAATATTTTTTCAGGAACTTGAGTGCTCTGCAAAAAATCTTTCTTATCATTTTTTTATAAATCCATCTGTTCAATAGTTATTTGAGCTGGAAGTGAAATTTATAGTGAGTTTGAGATCTTTTCACTTTTCCGGCTAAACTATCAGACGTATCACAAAATGTTATAGAAATTTTTTGGTGGGTAATTAATTTCCTACAAATTATCTCTGATAAAGTTTTATTAAATTCCACATATTTTTCTAGTTATTTAGAGTTTGATATGAAGCTCTTAAAAAAATAGTATTCTGATCGATTTCAAGAGCTTCATATTAAAATCTAAATAACTCGGAAAAAATGTGGAATTTAATAGAACTTTATCAGGAAAATTTGTAGGAAATAAATTATCTATCAAAAAATTTCTATAACGTTTTGTGACGAGTCTGATATTTTAGCCGGAAAAGTGAAAAGATCTCAGACTCACTATAAATTTCACTTCCAGCTCAAATAACTATTAAACAGATGGATTTTTAAAAAAATGATAAGAAAGATTTTTTGCAGAGCGCTCAATTCCCTACAAAAATATATCCTGAACTTATCTGTTTAATAAGCCATCGCCGAGGTATAAAATTCCAAAATTAAAATTTTTTTTTTCCCATGTTATTTAAATGGAAAATAGAAAATCGTGAATCGCCACCTTTAAATATTAATATTAAGGTCTCATATTTTAACAGGGTCTTTGTCTAGAGATACTCTGTCGATTTTTCAATGTTCTTCAAGAAAAAACAAAAAATTCGATTTTTTGAGACACTCTAATATATATACACTCGGACATCATTCTGAAAATAGTCAGAATAGCTTCCTAGGACTTCAGAACGTCGACATCTGATGAGAACTCTATTTTCAAAAATTGGGGTAAAACCAATAACTTCCCGAATTTTCGAAAATTTAGATTTCTTTTAGCGGGAAGTTAAAAAATAAATTTTAAATAACGATCTTTGGCAAATTAAGGGTTTTTCACGAAAAATTGAACAATTTTAGATAACTTGAACAAAGGATTTTTTTCGTATTTTTTTCTGACAAGTACATTCGAAAATAAATATCTTGAAAAAAAAAATACGTCCTCTTTAATCAGTTTTGAAAAAATTTATGAGTAAATGAATAAAAAGAACAATTTTTTAAAATTTATTATTGCTTTTGGTTGTTACAAAATTCGAAAAAATTCTGAACAATGTTCATAACGGTGTAGAAGAAGATAAAAAAATTTCAGCCAAATCGAAAGGGGTCGGGTTTAAAAGTGGTTGATTGGTGTGAAATGCTCCAGATAGACTTTGGAATCAATGCTATTTTTGTAACCTACTTGACAAATTGTAATAGTTTACGACAAAATTTTATGAAAAATTTATCATGAGGATAAATATAAAAGTTAAATTTCTGTATCTCTTATATCGATCTTATTTTGAAATTTTCATAACTTATTTGACAAAATTGAACGTTCACTTTATCAAACTGGTAAATTTTGTGTTACTCACTCTACGATACATCAATTAAAAATGATTTTGTACGTTTTTAGTCTAATTTTTTGATGTTCAAGTTGCAGCTTTCTAAAAAAAAATTAATGTTTGCGTCAATCGATTTAATTTTTTTGTTTTCATATTACTTATAATTTTACAATTTTAATGTAAATGGCGGACTGGGGTGATGATTCTATCTATTTTTTATTTTCAACTTCCCGCTAAGAAAATTGAAAATTTTCAAAAATTCGGGAATTTATTGGTTTCGGTCCGATTTTCGAAAATCGAATTTCTATCAGATCTTGACGTTTTGAGGTTCTAGGAAGCTATTCTGACTAATTTCAAGATGATGTCCGAGTGTATGTATGCATGTACGTACGTACGTATGTAAATATGCTATAACTTTTGAACGGATGAACCGATTTGGATCGTTAAGGTGTCATTCGACGCAGATTGTTAATAAATACTATAAGCTGTGAAAATTTGAGCTTAATCGGTCGGGTGCGTTAAGAGATATTTCAAAAATATTTTTTTTTTTTTTTATAACTTTTAATTTGCTGAATGGATTGATTCCAAAATCTAATCAGCTCTAAACCTTTATTAGCCGCGTCGAATGCCACCTCAACCATCAAAATCGGTTCATTCGTTCAAGAGAAACCGTTAACGAAAAAATTAAAAAAAGTAGTATACACACCTAGAGAAGTAAAGTAAGAAAGCCTCAGATCACATGTTTGTTGACCTCGGCTTCGCCTCGGCCAACATCTACGAGTGGTCTGAGACATTTCTTACTTTACTTCCCTAGGTGTGTAATATACTATTTTTTTTAGTTTTTTTAAAATATCTCAAAAACGACTCGATAAATCAATTCCAAAATTTGATCAGCTTTAGAACTTGATAAAACGCGTCGATTGCCACCTTAACCGTCTCAATTGGTCAATTCGTTTGAGAGATATCGTTGGAGAAAAAAATGGTACAAAACGTTTTTTTTTCGAAAACAACGGCATCCAAAAGCATTTCTGAGCTCGAAAATGTATTCACAACAATTTTTTCAAGCTCAAGGATCTCGAAAATAGCGGGAAATTTTAGGACTGGCCCGCAGGGTCAACCGATGGACCGATTTTTTTTTAAATTTCTAAAAATCAAACAAAAAATTTTCGTTGCAAGTATTCAAAAATTACGTATATTTATAAAATATTTTTTTTTTTGTTTAACCCTCCGTCTGTCGCGCGGTCCCGGCACTTTTCGTTCGTTGCGCCGCGGCGCTCTCTCTCAATGTATTTAATATTCCAGTCTTGCCAAGTATCATAATTATGAATTTTAAAAATTGAAACTACACTAGCTTATACGACTAGACAATTATAATTTTTATTACTAAAATAAAAATTCTGTATTAAATAAAAATATTTAAAAAAAGAGATGAATAAAATGAGCTGAGAATGAGTCGTTGGTGGTAACTGGCAATACTGAACAGAAAATCCGGACAAATTTGACGTCCGAGTTTGCTCGCGTCAGCGGAAAATCACCGCGTTTCTCATATTTTCTAACAAAAATAATCATTTTAAATTTTTAAAATTTCCGAAAAGTAATTATCATTTATGCGTTCGATACTGAAAAGTGTAGTACAAGAACTCCTAAAAATTGAAAAAATTAGGAAATTTATTTTCTTTTGAAATAATCTTTTAATAACAATTGCGGCGCTGCGCTCATAGCACCTGTTAATGATTTCTTCGCTGTTACATAAATTAATACTAATTACTTTATATTAAGCATTCTAAAATACGTGTCTAATGTAATGGGGTGTTTTTTTTTAAAGCAATTATATTTTTTTTCCACTCACGATTCAATATTTTGTTGTAAGGTTATAAAATCAAAATTCCTAGTGGCTTTTACTTCTGAATATTTATAATATTACGTATTTTCCCAGTGCGTCCAAGGATTTTATCCTACCGTTTTGTACAAAAAAAAAATTTTCATTACAATAAAACGATCTACAAAAGTACTCATTAAAGCGCAACCGTAACTTACACTGATAATTTTATACAGGCCACTAAACTTTTTTTTTGTGTAAAATTCGTGTTTCTTTGCTATTATTACAAGAATTACTAAGCTGAAGGAAATAATTATAAATAAGAAAATTGTAGAAAACTTTAATTTTTACAAAAAAAGTGTTTTGAATTGAATTTCTAAGATGGATTTTTTTCGAGCGATTCAGCAAATGCTTTTTGAAATTAAACGATAACATCAGCTGTCGCTGAGGTATAGAAATTAAAAACAAATAAGTTGATTTATTTTACGTGTAAAATATTTTGACACAAAAGAAAAATACTCAATACTTATGTTAACTGCTGGAGCTGCCAGGGGATTGCTTTTTCAAACTTAACAATAAAACTAAGACACAAGTGGAAAAAAATATGCTAAAAAAAAGTACTCGATTACAGTAGATATTTATTTTCGAATGCTTAATATAGAATTTCTTTTTTAATATATACACTAGTGAAACGCCCATCAGTTGATGTTACTCTTATTCCAAATAAAAATTAAACTTATTTTATAAGTTAACGTCATTATGAAACGATTTCAAAAGAATATTTATTTTTTTATTTTTTAGAATTATACAAAAAAATAGAAAAAAACATTATCCCACTATGACGACTACACTAAAATTAAAAAATTATAAGCACTCGAACATAAAATTTAAAATCTGTTAAAATCAATATATTTTACTCCTGACAGACAATGAGAGTTTAACTTTCCCAAAATTTTCAACTTATCTCAAAAGACAGATATTTTTAAGCTTCCACATTATTTTTTATTTATTTACTTTGAATTAATTATTTCCATAATACAGTTACTTTATGTTGAATTATTTGAACTTGATTAAACCTTGATTGAACAAAAATCTCGCCAGCTTTATGAGAAGCCGAAATATTTGGGATTAAATATAACTGGATACTTTTTATACTCATTGCTGCAAGAGGAATTTAATTTGGATGCTTGCCTGTCAGTTATGCATTTCTGTCCATCTTACAGAATGACAAGTGAAAATTCACAAGAAGCGACCTATCAAAATTTTTCAATCGAGCTGATTTTTTAACAGCATCCATAAAACATGGTAAAGCAAAAAATAGTCAGTTTTTTGAGGCTACACGAACAAATTTATTTATATATATATATATATATATATATATATATATATATATATATATATATATATATATATATATATATATATATATATATATATATATATATATATATATATATATATATATATATATATATATATATATATATATATTAGACTGGGCCAAAAAAATCGACTCTTTTTTTTCGATACTGTGAAAATATTATTCCTGATGACCAAAAACAATTTTTGTGCAAGTTTGAGCCCGTAATATTGATATTAAGAGGTGTATCGTTACGACTGTTAGTTTTTGGACAAAAATTTCATTTTTTACCCAAAACTCGTAAATCATCTATCTGAAAAATTTGAGCAATGTATATTCTTAAAGGAAATTGAATTCCCTACAACAAATCTCTCTTAGTAAATTGACGTAAAACGAGCCGTTTCCTTGTAACCGTGCCTTAAACGTTGATTTGTTTTTTAAATTCTTTGTTTCTATTTTGGATTCTTGTAACTATTAGAAATATTAAAATTTTTTCCAGTCAAGATACATATTCTTGAAGGAAATTTAATGCTCTACAAAAAACGTTTCTTAACATTTTTTACTAAATTCAGTCCTTCGAAAGTTATTCAGGTTATGGAAGTCGTTTTGACTCAATTCCAATCTTAATATATATGATTTATCAAAAAATGTTAAGAGATTTTTTTTGTACAGCTTTCAATTTCCTACTAGGTCGATCAATACAAACAGAAAAAAAAGAAGATATTTTTAGATGATTGAAAGTTGCAATAAATGAAGTAAGATCACATGTCAAAAGCTATGAAGCTTGATCATGTTCTTTTACGTGAATATACGTACTTGATCAGACAAGTTCTCCTCACTAAAATCTTCCAACAATGGCGAATCTTCAGCCTGAAAAAAAGTGAATGAATGAATTTATAATTTTCATTATAATTTCTGTCTATAACTTTTTGTCAACAACTTACGTCAAACCAAATTTCTCGATCTTCAGTTTCTTTATCATATTCTTCAAGAAGCCATAAATCTTCTTCAATATCGATCAAACTTGAACTTTTCGGGTCGGTTGAAGAAGCAATATCATTATATTCAGTTTCAATACCAGGCAAATTGTTATTAGCAACAGTTTCCATACAAGGTAATTGATTATTTATACTTGGATCTTCAACGACATTGTGATTCAGAATTTGATTACTTGTATTTACATCCTATATTAGATGAATGACAAAATATTATAAATATAACAAGTAAAATTATCTACAATTGCCAATAATTAAATTAAATCCAGAACATACTGTCTCGGCCATGTATATGTACCGTACCTGGTACATTTTTACGAATTTAGAAAAAAAATATTTATTAATATTTTTTAAATAACAGTCAGCTCGAAGGAGATGATATTAAGGTAAAAGACCCAGTACTCGATCAGGGAACTAGTACCCGATCAAAAAACTAGTATCCGATCACTAATGGTATTTGTATATTTATATTTAGTAAATATTACTAAGTATAGATATAAAAATACATGAAGTGATCGGATTCTAGGTCTTTTACCTTATAAGTGAGATTTAAAAAATTTTTATTATACTATCTTAAAACTCAATTTATATAGTCCAGTCGGCAGGGAAATATTAGGTCGTTTGTTTACGACTTCCAATGTAAATGGTGTAAATTGGATTTTTTTTTTTTTAAAATACTCAGAAAAATATGTAGATCATTCTTTAAAAAAAAAAATTCGAGGAAATTCAATTGTTTAAAAAATAGCCATTTTGCAAGTAGCTTTGGATTAAAATATCTCGGAAACTATGCAAAATTAGTCGAGACATGCTGCGTATGAAATTTAGAGAATAAAATAAGGAACAAAATGAGCCTAATCCAATGTCTCTACGACTAATAGTTTACGAGATATTAATTTTTTAATGAAAAAACGCGCGGTTCCGCTCGAGCGCTCATAAATAAATAGCTATAACTCCGCAAAAAATCTTTCGATTTACTTGTTTTTTTTTTTAAGTTGTAGATATTGTTGTCCTTTATAAGCAAAAAAATCAGCTAAGCTGAAAAAAATTTTTTTGAATTTATTTATCGAATTTTCAGATTTTCGAATATCTGCAATAAAAAATAGTTAACATTAAAAAAAAATTATTTTTCCTTCATTAAAAAATTTTTTAAACTACAAAGAATCGATGTGAAAAACAAAATGTTAAAAAAAAATTTTTTTTATTGCAATAATTCAATTAAAAAGTTTAAAAAAATATGAGCTTTGCGTGGACTCGATGCCCAGCTCCGAGACAGTGGGCATGCGCCATTCCCCTCCAACCATTCGACGGAGAAAGTAGGGGAATAATAATAACAGTAAGCGAGCGCTCGGAAATTCCGAGAAATTTCATTCTGTTATTTTTTATATTTTTATCTAAGACTTAATTAACTTTTAAAAAATTGTTCCCACAATATAGGTATCAATCGATTCAGAATTTTATGAATCGAAAAGATATCCTATCGTGACGGGAACTTTTTTTTCTAAAATTTTTCTATTTGTTTAAACAATTATTATTAAAAAATATTGTTTCCACAATATAGGTATCAAATTACTCAGAATTTTATGAGTATTCAAGATATCCTAACGGCACGGGAACTTTTTTTTCTAAAATTTTTTCTATTTGTTTAAACATTTAGTTAATTATTATTAAAAAATATTGTTTCCACAATGTAGGTATCAATCGATTCAGAATTTTATGAATCGAAAAAATATCCTATCGTGACGGGAACTTTTTTTTCTAAAATTTTTTCTATTTGTTTAAACATTTAGTTAATTATCATTAAAAAAAAATGTTTCCACAATATAGGTATCAAATTACTCAGAATTTTATGAGTATTCAAGATATCCTATCGGCACGGGAACTTTTTTTTCTAAAATTTTTTTCTATTTGTTTAAACATTTAGTTAATTATTATTAAAAAATATTGTTTCCACAATATAGGTATCAAATTACTCAGAATTTTATGAGTATTCAAGATATCCTATCGGCACGGGAACTTTTTTTTCTAAAATTTTTTCTATTTGTTTAAACATTTAGTTAATTATCATTAAAAAACATTGTTCCCACAATATAGGTATCAAATTACTCAGAATTTTATGAGTCTTCAAGAAATCCTATTGGCACAGGAATTTTATTTTCAAGAATTCTATCTCCTACATAGTCCCTCGGCTGAAGAGGGAAGCCCGTATGCACTTTTAGGTCCCCGGATTCTGATTAATGATATTTACGTATTTTTTTCCGAGGATCACGAAAAACTAGGTTATTTTGCTCGCCGATGGTAGGTTTAATTGTTAATAACAATTTAATTGTTTATAACGATATAAATCAAGAATGACTGATTTGACGGGGAAGTTTATTTAAAAAAAAAGTTTTAAAATTAAAAAACCAACAAAAAATGTCCTTATCATTTTTTTGATAGAATGAATATTTTCGGAGATAGCGCAAAAAACAACAAGTAGCGGTCGAACCTCTCTCTCGCGCGCACGCATCCCGCGGACTCTAACGACGAACGACAGGCACAGAAAAATACAGGGACAAAAAAAAAATTCAATTCTCGGTGTCAACTAAAGATTAAGAAAAGAAACTCATAGATATCATAGAGGAGACTCTATGGAAGATTTCCAGATCCATAATCGATGGATCCACCCCATAGACACCGAGTAACAGCCCTATAAAAGGGGGTTTTTTGATTAAATTGACGGATTTTCGACTTTAGAAATTTCAATCCTCGGTGTACACCTGAGATTAAGGAAGGAAACTCATGGGAATTTTCTAGGACACTATACAGAAGATTCCCAGACCCATAATCGATAGATTAACCCCATAGACATCGAGTAACAGCCCCATAAATGAGGGTTTTTTAATTAAATTAACGAATTTTCGACTTTAGAAAATTCAATCCTCGATGTACACCTGAGATTAAGGAAGGAAACTCATGGGAATTTTCTAGGACACTATACAGAAGATTCCCAGACCCATAATTAAAAGATTAACCCCATAGACATCGAGTAACAGCCCCATAAATGGGGGTTTTTCAATTAAATTGTCGAATTTTCGACTTTAAAAAATTCAATCCTCGATGTTCACCTGAGATTAAGGAAGGAAACTCATGGGAATCTTCGAGGACACTATACAAAAGATTCCCAGACCCATAATCGATAGATTAACCCCATAGACACCGAGTAACAGCCCCATATATGGGAGTTTTTTAATTAAATTGACGGATTTTCGACTTTAGAAATTTCAATCCTCGGTGTACACCTGAGATTAAGGAAGGAAACTCATGGGAATCTTCTAGGACACTATACAGAAGATTCCCAGACCCATAATCGATAGATTAACCCCATGGACATCGAGTAACAGCCCCATAAATAGGAGTTTTTTAATTAAATTGTCGAATTTTCGACTTTAGAAAATTCAATCCTCGATGTACACCTGAGATTAAGGAAGGAAACTCATGAGAATCTTCTAGGACACTATACAGAAGATTCCCAGACCCATAATCGATAGATTAACCCCATAGACATCGAGTAACAGCCCCATAAATGAGGGTTTTTTAATTAAATTAACGAATTTTCGACTTTAAAAAATTCAATCCTCGATGTACACCTGAGATTAAGGAAGGAAACTCATGGGAATTTTCTAGGACACTATACAGAAGATTCCCAGACCCATAATTAAAAGATTAACCCCATAGACATCGAGTAACAGCCCCATAAATGGGGGTTTTTCAATTAAATTGTCGAATTTTCGACTTTAAAAAATTCAATCCTCGATGTTCACCTGAGATTAAGGAAGGAAACTCATGGGAATCTTCTAGGACACTATACAAAAGATTCCCAGACCCATAATCGATAGATTAACCCCATAGACACCGAGTAACAGCCCCATATATGGGAGTTTTTTAATTAAATTGACGGATTTTCGACTTTAGAAATTTCAATCCTCGGTGTACACCTGAGATTAAGGAAGGAAACTCATGGGAATCTTCTAGGACACTATACAGAAGATTCCCAGACCCATAATCGATAGATTAACCCCATGGACATCGAGTAACAGCCCCATAAATAGGAGTTTTTTAATTAAATTGTCGAATTTTCGACTTTAGAAAATTCAATCCTCGATGTACACCTGAGATTAAGGAAGGAAACTCATGAGAATCTTCTAGGACACTATACAGAAGATTCCCAGACCCATAATTAAAAGATTAACCCCATAGACATCGAGTAACAGCCCCATAAATGGGGGTTTTTCAATTAAATTGTCGAATTTTCGACTTTAAAAAATTCAATCCTCGATGTTCACCTGAGATTAAGGAAGGAAACTCATGGGAATCTTCTAGGACACTATACAAAAGATTCCCAGACCCATAATCGATAGATTAACCCCATGGACATCGAGTAACAGCCCCATAAATAGGAGTTTTTTAATTAAATTGTCGAATTTTCGACTTTAGAAAATTCAATCCTCGATGTACACCTGAGATTAAGGAAGGAAACTCATGAGAATCTTCTAGGACACTATACAGAAGATTCCCAGACCCATAATTAAAAGATTAACCCCATAGACTTCGAGTAACAGCCCCATAAATGGGAGTTTTTTAATTAAATTGTCGAATTTTCGACTTTCAAGAATTCAATCCTCGATGTTCACCTGAGATTAAGGAAGGAAACTCATGGGAATCTTCTAGGACACTATACAGAAGATTCCCAGACCCATAATTAAAAGATTAACCCCATAGACACTGAGTAACAGCCCCATAGAAGGGGGTTTTTTAATTAAAGTGTCGAATTTTCGACTTGAGAAAATTCAATCCTCGATGTACACCTGAGATTAAGGAAGAAAACTCATGGGAATCTTCTTGGACAATATACAGAAGATTCCCAGACCCATAATCGATAGATTAACCCCATGGACATCGAGTAACAGCCCCATAAATGGGAGTTTTTTAATTAAATTGTCGAATTTTCGACTTTAGAAAATTCAATCCTCGATGTACACCTGAGATTAAGGAAGGAAACTCATGGGAATCTTCTTGGACACTATACAGAAGATTCCCAGACCCATAATTAAAACATTAACCCCATAGACACCGAGTAACAGCCCCATAGAAGGGGGTTTTTTAATTAAAGTGTCGAATTTTCGACTTTAGAAAATTCAATCCTCGATGTACACCTGAGATTAAGGAAGGAAACTCATGGGAATCTTCTTGGACACTATACAGAAGATTCCCAGACCCATAATCGATAGATTAACCCCATGGACATCGAGTAACAGCCCCATAAATAGGAGTTTTTTAATTAAATTGTCGAATTTTCGACTTTAGAAAATTCAATCCTCGATGTACACCTGAGATTAAGGAAGGAAACTCATGAGAATCTTCTAGGACACTATACAGAAGATTCCCAGACCCATAATTAAAAGATTAACCCCATAGACATCGAGTAACAGCCCCATAAATGGGGGTTTTTCAATTAAATTGTCGAATTTTCGACTTTAAAAAATTCAATCCTCGATGTTCACCTGAGATTAAGGAAGGAAACTCATGGGAATCTTCTAGGACACTATACAAAAGATTCCCAGACCCATAATCGATAGATTAACCCCATGGACATCGAGTAACAGCCCCATAAATAGGAGTTTTTTAATTAAATTGTCGAATTTTCGACTTTAGAAAATTCAATCCTCGATGTACACCTGAGATTAAGGAAGGAAACTCATGAGAATCTTCTAGGACACTATACAGAAGATTCCCAGACCCATTATTAAAAGATTAACCCCATAGACTTCGAGTAACAGCCCCATAAATGGGAGTTTTTTAATTAAATTGTCGAATTTTCGACTTTAGAAAATTCAATCCTCGATGTACACCTGAGATTAAGGAAGGAAACTCATGAGAATCTTCTAGGACACTATACAGAAGATTCCCAGACCCATTATCGATAGATTAACCCCATGGACATCGAGTAACAGCCCCATAAATGAGAGTTTTTTAATTAAATTGTCGAATTTTCGACTTTAGAAAATTCAATCCTCGGTGTCCACCTGAGATTAAGGAAGGAAACTCATGGGAATCTTCGAGGACACTATACAGAAGATTCCTAGACCCATAATCAATAGATTAACCCCATGGACACCGGTTGACAGCCGCATAAAAGTCGTTATTTAACTTGTTTTTCGAGAATTTGAGTTTTAAAAATTTAAGTTCTCGGTGTCTACTCGAGATTAAGAAAAGAAACTTATACAATTTTTATAGTAGACCCTACTGAAGATTTCCTGACCCATAATTAATCGATCTACCCCATAGACACCGAGTGACAGCCCCATAAAAGTCGTTATTTAACTTGTTTTTCGCGAATTTAAGTGTTATAAAATTCAGTTCTCGGTGACCACTGTATATTAAGGAAACTCATAGAATTTTTTTTAGTAGACCCTTCTGAAGATTTCCTGACCCATAATCAATCGATCAAATATTTAAAAAAAAAAATATGTATAGTAAATATATATTTTTGATAACTCACTTTTGGCCGATTTTTATATATATTTTAAATATATTTTAGATATATTTAAGAAATATTTCAAAATACATAAAAAATACATAGCTAAAAATATAAAATAAATATATTTTGCATATATCTAAAATATATTTGATATATATAAAATATATAAGAAAATCGGCTAAAAGTTAGTTTTTAAAAATGTATTTACTATAAATAATTTATATATAGGGGAAGGGGGGGCAAAACGGGGTAGGGTGGGCAAAACGGGGTACCCTCAAAATTTTATGAAAAAAAAAAATTTTTTTTTTTCGTCTAATTAGTATAAATCCGATATATTTGCGCACTTTTAGCCCTACGCATGACACCTGGGGCAAAATGGACCAGCCGAAAATCCTGTAAAAATGATTCTTTCAAATTTTTATCGTTAAATTAAAAAAAATTTGATATAATTCCGCATTTTTAGCCTTACCCATAACACCTAGGGCAAAATGGACCAGCCGAAAATTTTTAAAAAATGATTCTTTTATATTTTTATCGTCAAATTAAATAAAATATAATACATTAATCTATTTTTCGGCTGATTTCTTATAGCTGGGGCAAATTTGGCCACTAAAAATATTCGAAAATAATATTTTATTGTTTTATTGATAAAATATTTTAAATAATGCAACATAATCTGCAATCTAAAAAATCAAAAAACACGTTTTTTGGGTTCAAAATAATGACAAATAAGAAATACAGAATTGTTTTTTTTATTAAATAGCAATTAGTAATGAAGCTAATCGAGGGGAAACAATTTATTACACTTGAAAAAATTTTTCTTGAGTATTATAAAACCAAAAATAGTTGTCAAGAGAAAGAAATACATTCTTAATAATGAAAACAATTTAAAAAAAAAAAAAAAAAAAAATATCATTTTTTGGAGGGAGGCCTCTCTGCCCCACAAAGATTTTTTTTTTTGCCTTCGTGTCCACCAATGATGTGAAATGTAATTTTTCTTTATGTATATTACATATAAAAGATTCAAGTAATAAAATTTGATCAATTTTCAGAAATTTTTTTTTTTCAACTTTTTTTAAGGGTACCCCGTTTTGCCCGCCAAAAATAAAAATTTTATTTTTAAACGGCAGCTAAAAATTTTGTCTATTTACCTCGAATATCACTAAAAACAAAAAGATTTAGCGTATTTTAGTCCTCGAAAACTTAGTATTTCCTTAGGTACCCCGTTTTGCCCCCCCTTCCCCTATTTATATATTTTTAATATATTTAAAATATATTTTTTATATACTTCGTAATTTATTTTTTTTTTCATAGGGGAAAACACATACGAAGTACTAAATACTTTATTCGTCTTAAATTATATTGCAAACAATAAAAAACTTGATCTTTTAATTACATGTCAATGTTTCGATTAAAATATATAGTTTTCACATTCTTTGTTATTTACACAGTGGCAAAAACTGCAACACAGCATATTATTATTTTTGCAGCTACAATTTCTGCTACATTTTTTACAACAGCATGGAGGTGGTAGATCTTCGCTGGAAGGATACAACGATTCGACCTTTCTCGGAACTAATTTATCCGATTGGTCAATTCGTGTGTATCCGAATTGTGTCGGATCGAGTCGAAAATTCGTTAATTTAATTAAAAAACCCCCATTTATGGGGCTGTTACTCGATGTCCATGGGGTTAATCTATCGATTATGGGTCTGGGAATCTTCTGTATAGTGTCCTAGAAAATTCCCATGAGTTTCCTTCCTTAATCTCAGGTGTACATCGAGGATTGAATTTTTTAAAGTCGAAAATTCGTTAATTTAATTAAAAAACCCTCATTTATGGGGCTGTTACTCGATGTCTATGGGGTTAATATTTTAATTATGGGTCTGGGAATATTCTGTATAGTGTCCTCAAAAATTCCCATGAGTTTCCTTCCTTAATCTCAGGTTTACATCGAGGATTGAATTTTCTAAAGTCGAAAATTCGACAATTTAATTAAAAAACTCCTATTTATGGGGCTGTTACTCGATGTCCATGGGGTTAATCTATCGATTATGGGTCTGGGAATCTTCTGTATAGTGTCCTAGAAGATTCCCATGAGTTTCCTTCCTTAATCTCAGGTGTACACCGAGGATTGAAATTTCTAAAGTCGAAAATCCGTCAATTTAATTAAAAAACTCCCATATATGGGGCTGTTACTCGGTGTCTATGGGGTTAATCTATCGATTATGGGTCTGGGAATCTTTTGTATAGTGTCCTAGAAGATTCCTATGAGTTTCCTTCCTTAATCTCAGGTGAACATCGAGGATTGAATTTTTTAAAGTCGAAAATTCGACAATTTAATTGAAAAACCCCCATTTATGGGGCTGTTACTCGATGTCTATGGGGTTAATCTTTTAATTATGGGTCTGGGAATCTTCTGTATAGTGTCCTAGAAAATTCCCATGAGTTTCCTTCCTTAATCTCAGGTGTACGTCGAGGATTGAATTTTTTAAAGTCGAAAATTCGTTAATTTAATTAAAAAACCCTCATTTATGGGGCTGTTACTCGATGTCTATGGGGTTAATCTATCGATTATGGGTCTGGGAATCTTCTGTATAGTGTCCTAGAAAATTCCCATGAGTTTCCTTCCTTAATCTCAGGTGTACACCGAGGATTGAAATTTCTAAAGTCGAAAATCCGTCAATTTAATTAAAAAACCCCCTTTTATAGGGCTGTTACTCGGTGTCTATGGGGTGGATCCATCGATTATGGGTCTGGAAATCTTCCATAGAGTCTCCTCTATGATATCTACGAGTTTCTTTTCTTAATCTTTAGTTGACACCGAGAATTGAATTTTTTTTTCGTCCCTGTATTTTTCTGTGCCTGTCGTTCGTCGCTAGAGTCCGTGGGATGCGTGCGCGCGAGAGAGAGGTTCGACCGCTACTTGTTGTTTTTTGCGCTATCTCCGAAAATATTCATTCTATCAAAAAAATGATAAGGTCATTTTTTGTTGGTTTTTTAATTTCAAAACTTTTTTTTTAAATAAACTTCCCCGTCAAATCAGTCCTTCTTGATTTATATCGTTATAAACAATTAAATTGTTATTAACAATTAAACCTACCATCGACGAGCAAAATAACCTAGTTTTTCGTGATCCTCGGAAAAAAATACGTAAATATCATTAATCAGAATCCGGGGACCTAAAAGTGCATACGGGCTTCCCTCTTCAGCCGAGGGACTATTTACTAAGAGTATTAATCGCGTACAAATAAGCAATACCATTATTATTCCTAACTAAAGCTTCGCCTGCGTAAATACCGTCTTCAAATTCTATACGAGGTGCATAACCCTCTTTGAGTTTACTGTCGACTCGAACAAACATTGCTGTTTTTGTTCGAGCTTTTAAAACGAAATATTCTCCCTCCGTGAATGATAATTCTAAATTATTTAAATGTTTAAAAGTTATAGTATTTTCTACTAAGTTAATTATTCCGCCATGTTCACGTAAAAATTCCATACCGAGTATTCCACTATAGTCTAAAGAAAATTCATCTGGGATGACATGAAAGTATGTAGTTTCATTAAAGATTTGCATTTTAATTCTACTTAAAGTAATGGCTTCAGATACTCCATTTAGTTTATAGCAATAAGAATCATCAATTCCCGAGTCGAAATATTCGACGTAAATTCAACGTTTTAAACGTAAATTCAACGTTTTTAACGTAAATTCAACGTTTTCAACATTTTTAACGTAAATTCAACGTTTTCAACGTTTTTAACGTAAATTCAACGTTTTCAACGTAAATTCAACGTTTTAAACGTGAATTGACCGTTTTCAACGTTTTGAACTTAAATTGAACATTCTGGACAGTGACCGGCCTTTGAGAAAGAAAAGAGATCAGGAAAAGAAAGCACCAAGCTTTATCGCAAAGTTCTCCAGACTAATTACCAAAAAAGATAAGTAGTATCCTCAAGATTTTTCTTCAAAACACAATCTATGATGCTGTCACTTAATCCAAGAACATTAAATTGAAGACTGACACTGCCATAAGATTGTCCGATCAAAAGTGATTTTACATTATTATAATTGAGTATAAATGATTATATATGAGATATCATATATAATTACATATAATTGTACGCGATTATACATGGAATTATATATAATTACATACACTGTAAAAAAAGATTCCTGACGTCAAACCAGATTCGTTTGGCTCAAGTACTCCGTGCGTTTGGATACAGCCAAGCGCGTCAAGCGATTGAGTCTACCGCCCTCTACGTTTGACAGTATATTTTGCTCCAACTGAAAGTTTCTTGAGGGAAGGTCCCGATTCGTTTGACCGGTTTGACCTAACTCTATAGTATTTTATATAACTCAATAACTTTTTTCATTTAAAAAAAATACGAATTAGTTCAAGTCATGAATGCAACAACAAACTAGTTTTCGTTGGTTCAAACGAATTTGGTTTCTCTGAAGATGAAATTTGTCAAACACTTAGGGAGTTTGATGTCAGTACCTTATTTTTTACAGTGTATATGAACCTATATACCTGATGAAAAAAGATTTTGTCTAATCATATATGATTATATATATATATATATATATATATATATATATATATATATATATATATATATATATATATATATATATATATATATATATATATATATATATGACCCCATACATAATTAGATCTGATCATACCTGGCTGATAAGCCCACACTGTAAAAAAAGATTCCTGACGTCAAACCAGATTCGTTTGGCTCAACCCGTATGAAAAAACAATATATGGTTAAAATATATAAAATCATATATTTTTGCAACAAAAAAATATATGATATATTATATTGTTCAGTATAAAAAATCATATAGAGATTTTCGTTGATTTAATATAAAATTATATATGGTAATAAATATATGTATGCCATATATGTATATTATATGTTTTTTATATTGAGCTACATATACATCTGCATTTACCTTAGAATATATTGTATCGATATATTTTTTTTTTATATTCAACAAATATAAAATTTTTATATGAAATGACATATATGGTAGCATATAATTTATATTATACTAGCAGACCCGGCCACGCGTTGCTGTGGCTAAGATTCTTGTCATATTAAACCGAATGGTGTGGCTCAATAAGTAATAGATCAAATTGAATGGAATATAGTATAGTGCCAGATAGCTCAACTGGAAGAGCACTCGGCGCAATACCGAATTGGTCTGGGTTCGATTCCCAGTTCGGGCTATCTATATTTTTCTCAATTTATCTATAAATTGTCTTATTGAGAAGGTTATTTGCATGTTTAGGTTTCCACTACAGTCGACTCTGTCTAAAAGTTCCACGTCGGGACAGGACCATTACCTAAAGGTTCCCTCCCCACCATCAGCACTTCCTCTACAATATATTCCCCTCGAGCGCCGAGGCGCACGCGAAAACGAACACATTGCGCAGTAAACATAACCTCAAAAAAACGTGCATTTAAAGTTAGCGCTTGAAAACTGAATTGTGATTCTTCACTCGAGAAAGCGGGTGGGGGAATATCCGGGAACCTTTAAGCAATGTATCTTGTAACCTATAGACAGCGGGAACCTTTAGGCAGCGAACCTTCAGACAGAGTCGACTGTATATTTAAATATAGTGGAAACCTAAACATGCAAACATGCAAATAACCTTCTCAATAAGACAATTTATAGATACATTGAGAAAAATATAGATAGCCCGAACTGGGAATCGAACCCAGACCAATTCGAACCCACACCAAATTAAAATGTGGGCATGAGGCAAACCTCGCTTTTCCACAATCGAATACAACCAACAACGTGTGACACCAAAAAATGAATATTTAACAATAAAATCAATTAAGGATTTGAATTTTTGTTTGAACACACGTGCAATTATGTTATGGTGATGAATTGCTTGTTGTCCTGGTAATAGTAAAGTTTGTATCTCTTTGCAACTCGGATTACATGTGAATGTAATAAACAAATTGTAGCTTATATAAAGTCCTCCTAGAAGAGAGTATATCACCGTCGGAAATTGTCGGAAATTTTCGGTTTGTAATGTTAATGAGTAGTAACGGCGTGAGATTAGACTTCTTTTTCTATAGTGGGGGTAAAAACCGACGGCGACTTACTCTCTAGGAGGACTTTAAAATATTTGTATTTCTAACATAGCGCCATCTATTGAATACTTACTCAATCTACTCAACAGATGTCGTCATCGGTTAGAATCGGTTGGAGCTTACAGATAATTGTGACTGACAAATAATAGACAAATAATTTGCAATAAAATAATATTGCGACTATAAATTGAGATGTAAGCTATCCTATCTTTCAAGTTGGATCAAATTGCACACGGTGTGCAAATCAAATTTAAAATCGGTTCAGTAAAATCGGAGTTCATCGCGGACAAGCAACGTGACACGTAATTTTTATATATAAAGAAGATATGGCACCATATATTTTCTTTGTTATATTTAAGCATATATTTTACTCGGTATATGTATATGTATATGGGTATATATATATATATATATATATATACCCATATACATATACATATATATATATATATATATATGTCGGAGATGAAAGAATAAAATGGGGTTTTCCAATTGGACGGGAAATTCCTAACAGTCGAGACTAGTTTTTAAAGTAACAATTAAATAAAATTTAAGCTCTAGTTGTTTACAACTTAAGTAGATTATGTTTATTACGGGAGGCTTAGGCTCGCTGTGACATCTGTTCACCAAACGTAGCCACGGTCACAGGATGGATATAGTAAGACACAGAGGACAAGATAGTAAGATAATAAGATTGTTATATTTGTAATTGATAATTTACATCAATTTGATAGGTCAATTCTAGTAATATCAAAAAGTAAAATGAATTTAATTGAAAAAAAAAAGATTTTAATTAAAATTGGAATTTATTTAATTATTAGTTTTTGTTTTTAACCTCAATAAATGAAAACTCAATACGTTTCCACGTAAATAAAATTTATTGTAAAGAAATTTGAAAAAGTTTGACATGCCAAAGTTCTAAATAAAAAAATAAATTAAATTAATTCAATACAAATTAAAATTTTAAAGGCCAGTTTTTCAAACCGAGTTTATTTTTATCCGGATTTCAATTAATATTGGTAGAATATCTACATTAAGGGCCAGTTTTTCAAACCGAGTTTATTTTTATCTGGTTTTTGATTATCATTGCTGGTATATCTATATATTATTAATATATAGATATACTAGCAATATTAATTAAAACCCGGATAAAAATAAACTCGGTTTGAAAAACTGGCCCTAATAGCATGTAGATATACCAGCAATATCAATTTAAACTAGGATTAAAAATAAACTCGGTTTGAAAAACTGGCCCTAAGTTAAACTTTATTTTAACGTTTAAGATTTTAATAGTAACAAATATAGTGGATAAAGCACTTTATGTGGAAAAATTTTATGCGAGGTGAGAACATTTTTAAAACCTTACTCTGAAAACCTATACTTACTCCAATTTTTTGCTTCTATTTTAAAGCACCTAAATTAGCGATTTCTTAACTTTTTTACAATAAGGGAAAAACGTAGTAAAATATGTTTTGGAAATTATGTTTTAAAAAAATTCTCATCTGGCTAAAAATCCATCCACCTAAAAATATAAATCAACAATATTTTTTACAATCTACGGGCATGTTTGGCCGAACTGAGTCTTAAGTGAACTTAGTACGATTTAGTCTTTTAGTAAGGGCCAGTTTTTTAAACCGGGTTTATTTTAATTCAGGTTTTAATTAACATTGCTAGCATACTTCTATACATTTATAATATAGATATACCAGCAAAAATAATGTCAACCCAGATTAAAAATTAACCCGGTTTAAAAAACTGGCCCTAATCGCATATATACTATCTTCTATCTCTACCCGTAATATTAGTAAACAACACTTCTATTCCACAAACCACGGAATGGTTAGCAGGCTAAATTCAGGAATCGAATTTCCAATTCCGCGTTCCGCATTCCAACACATATAGTATAGTTTAGTAAATACAGTGAACTTGCTCACATATTTAACAATTATTGGTCATTTTACCGAGAAGAATTTAAAGCTAACCTTATAGCACAAAGTCTCGGGCCCTGCTAATAAGGGTTCATTTTTACGCATACCATTAGCAGATCAACTTCAGGACTTATTCGAAAAAACTGATGCACATAACTTAATATTCAAATAATCGTGAAAAAATCAATCAATATGGTTTTGAGGACATTTATGATGGTAAAATGTATAAGAAACATTTGTTTAATGACAACATGATATCTATAAACTTTAGCTTAGATGGAGCACCAATTTTTGAAAGCTCAAATACATCTGTATACCCCGTTCTTTGCACTGTCAACGAATTAAATCCGCATGAAAGAAGAAATAATATTCTTTTATCAAGTGTCTGGTTTGGAGTCGGTAAACCCAAAGATATGAACAGTTATTTAAAACCATTTGTGACTGAAGCGAAGGAGCTACTCAGCGATGGATTCACCTATTGTTATAAAAATCAAACGTATAAAAAAACCGTTGTAATTTTGATGGGCATTTGCGATTCAGTTGCTCGTCCACTTGTAAGATGCTCAACACAATTTAATGGTAAATACGGGTGTGGATTATGTTTGAATCCAGGAAAATCAGTTCAAAAGGGCAAGGGTTATACCAGAGTATACCCAATAATTAATGGCGATCCCTTTGGAGAAGGCTTACGGAATCATGAAGATACTTTGTTACATGCGAAGCAAAAAAAAAAAGAAAATAGAAAAGGAATAAAAAATATATCCGTCCTCTGTGAAATACCAAATTACGACATCATCAACAACTTAGATGCTGATTGGATGCATTGCGTTGGCCTTGGTGTTTGTCGTCAATTTGCTAATTTGTGGTTCGATAAAAAAAACTCTAGCGAAGAATTTTATTTTGGAGATATCATTGACTTGGTTGATTCATGTATTACGTCATTTCGTCCAACATCTGACATTTCTAGAACACCAAGACCTTTGTCTGATCGCGTTCACATGAAAGCCCATGAATGGATAGTTTTTCTTTTAATATACAGTTTACCTCTGTTAAAAATGTTTTTCCCAAACAAATTCATCGATCATTGGGCTTTATTAGTGGAAGGTATTTCGACTTTAGTTAAAAAATCAGTCCTGAAATCCGAAATTAAATATGCTGCTGAATGTTTGAACAACTTCATTCTTGGTGTTCAATTACTTTATGGAGAAAAATATGTGAGCTTTAATGTTCATCTTCTGTCTCATTTAGCCACTAGTGTCGAAAACTGGGGTCCTTTATATACACACAGCGCTTTTATTTATGAGGATTTTAACCAAACGATACAAGCGTATGTGAAAAGTCCTAATGGCGTTGAACTACAAATATGTGATTCGTTTCGGTTAAAATGTGTGATTGATCGATTGTCACGGTTGTGTTGGAATGATTTAAATTATCATCAGAAAAAATTTTTATCAACCTTATTGGAGAGAAAAAAAAACCTGTATCTAACTTTCAGATAGGTAATTGTAGAGTCTTAGGTAAATCAACATTTTTAAAAAAATTAACAGATAATCAATACCTCGCGATTGAACGTTCAAATATTAAGATCGATCAAAGTTCATCGATATTCACGTTTGACAGATGTATTATTAATAGCGAAGTAATTACAAGTCAAAATTATTGCCGAGAGAAAAAAAGAATAAATTACATAGTAATGCTACAGGATAATCGAATATTTGAGATTAACAATTTTATTGGTTTCAAATCAAATTTTGGTCAAAGAAGTTATTTATTAGGTTTCTACTACTCATTAAAAAATGAACCTTTCGTTGAAAGTAGAAAACTTGATCATTTCGTAATGCTAGATAGAAAAATTAATATATTAGTCGTTGTAAATACTGAATCTATAAAAAAAAAAGTTGTGGTCCTAGAAATGGTAAAATTCAACTCTTATGTCGCTTGCTCACCGACGTGTGAATTAGAACTATTGACCTAATCATAATAAATATATAAATATTTTTTTTAGAAAATTTATTCGCTGAATAAAATTAATTTCTTATCTAAGATATTATTATAATATTAACCTAATTATGTACATTTATTGAAAGGAACAAGTATTCTTACATTTGTTTGATAAGTAAATTAATAGAACATTATTATTTACAAGCTTTATAAAAGCATTGTATTTGAATAAGTTTTGCGGGAAGCTAATCTCATGCTATGATTGTGTCCTTGAAACTTGATTATTAAAGCTGAATTATACTTCTTCACGTAACAAATTCATTGATTTATTTGTTTGACAATGGCATTTTATTGTTAATTTAGTAAATGT
Source organism: Microplitis mediator (assembly GCF_029852145.1). NCBI lineage: Eukaryota > Metazoa > Arthropoda > Insecta > Hymenoptera > Braconidae > Microplitis > Microplitis mediator. The sequence continues at coordinate 7,773,224 of NC_079977.1, forward strand.
TGATTTATTTTTCTAAACTGTTTATTTTTTGAGATGATTAAATAAAATCTATGATTGCGCTTTTAAACATTATTATTTTTATAAATATCTAAAAAATTTGATTTGTTGTTAAAAGTACATAAATTGCGAAATTATTAATGACTTGTTCAATTTATTCTTAAGCGAAAAATTCGGAGTATTAAGATAATATAGAATAATCACCTATAATTAACTGAAGAAAAGATATTATACAACTGTATGCTCTAATAATTGTTATTGCTAATAAATCAATAATCAGTAATTAATAAATATCACTATAAAAAACAATTGAGAGTTGTCTGATTTCTATATAAAATATAACGGTTTGTGTTTATCAACATTAATAACAACTTGAAATTTTTAAAAACAAATTAAACTATAAGCATGCTGTGTCGAGTGCTTAACTATTATTTGTTCTTGTAAACCTAACTTGGTAACCTCCACGATCGGAGCTTGCAATATAAATTTATTTTAACTAAAAAAAATTTTTTCTACCATATACATTATAAGTATTTATTTTCATATATGATAAAAATATATATTTTTCTATATGATAAAAATATATATTTTTATATATGATAAAAATATATATTTTTATATATGATAAAAATATATATTTTTATATATGATCAAAATATATTTTTCGTATACAATAAAAATATATTTTTTGTATATTATAGAAATATATATTTTTTTACATGATAAGAATATAGTTTTCGTATATGATAGAAATATATATTCTATATATGCTAAACATATACGGACTCATATATGATAAATACTATATTTTTTAATATAAAAAAAAAAAATATATTAGAAAATATAGTTAAATTCGCAACATATATTTTCTGATATTTATCATATATTTTTACATATATTTTGACCATATATGTTATTTTCATACGGGAAGTACTCCGTGCGTTTGGATACAGCTGTTACGTCCCAGCCTGCTCGTCAGATGGCTCTGCCAATTTTTAAATCTTAAATAATAAGAGACCGACCTGAGACCCGCCAAATCGATATTTAAATAATGGAATTATTAATAATAATATATTTTCTTTATAATAAATATTAATAAGTATGCACTTAAAAATAGTCAAATAGATAAGATATTTTTAATGCATTATAATATTTATTCATCATCGACAATTTCTCTAAAAGAATGTTAATGAATAAAAATAGATAAGAATAATTGTACGACAAATAATGACTGTTAAAAGAATATAAAAAGTGAAATTAGTTTTTCCACGAAAAAGTAAAAACATTGAAAAACATCGTCCGACTGCTGACGCAACAGCATCCGCGTCGAACGATGATAACGAACTCCCTCTTTTTGGGAATAAGGCCCTAAAACCTTATCCCACTTTTCTCTAGGGTGTTGGCTCATGTAAAGATATAAAAAGCCGATGCCCAATGCATCACCCAGCACACATTCGTACACTCTCACATCAACCAGAAATATTAGTAGTGCGGTTTATAACACGCAAGTAAACTCCCGGTTTAATTTAATTAATTATTCTTTTGACACGAAGTTATTTGTCACATAATAATTGTAAACTCAAGTGTATATTTATCCAAATTCTTCGACTATTCTATTTTATATGAATAAATCAAACATATTTATTCTTTAAATCACGACCAAGTTATTTCGAGCTTTCGAGAACTACCCCGTATCCGAAGATCTACAGTCACGTCCAATTCAAATAATTCGCGCCGGCAACTCACAAGCCGACACGACTCCAGGACGTAACACAGCCAAGCGCGTCAAGCGATTAAGTCTACCGCCCTCTACGTTTGACAGTATATTTTGCTTCAACTGAGAGTTTCTTGAGGGAAGGTACCAAGTCGTTTGAACTAACTCTATAGTATTTGATATAACTCAATAACTTTTTTCATTTAAAACAAAATAGAAATTAGTTCAAGTCATTGAAACTGTTGATACAATAATGATTTTTGTTTTATATAAAATAATTAAAAATTTCACTCAAAGTAAATTGTAAGGTGATTGAAGGTATGAATTTTCAGTTAAGTCAAAATTGTATTAAAGCAAATGAATTTTAGTGTTGAAAGTAATATTTTTGTAGGTCCGTTGAAACTGTCCTTGCAATTGATTCAATAAAAAATCGAATTGTTTCGAGTTGCTGTATTACATTGATCCAAAAAAACAGTAATCTGCGTCAAGTGAATATTGCCTTTAATTATTTCATCAATAATTATTATACATTGATCTAAACGTGATAAATATGTGACTCTTTTTATAAATAAATTTTTTTATTTAACCAATAATATAAAGACTTTCATTCAAATATAGTTCGATATTTTGTAACGAATACATTTATATTCTTGTCGAATATTTTACAGTTTTAATGTGAGTGCGTCAAATTATTCCTACAACCTCGTTGGATTCTCTCTCCAAGAAACTCGTCGGTTGACACGACACGTTCGGTATTATAGGAAACTACTTTTGTTTCACTGAAACAAGTGAAGTTGTCAAACTAAACGTTTCAAGAGTTTCAGTTAAATTTCTAAAAATTGAAGAGTTTGCGTTAACAAGTTTTAATTTTTAAATCAAGTACATCCAAAATTTAATTAAAATATATTTTACTTTTCAATCAAATGTTACTTTAATTACGGTCAAACTTAAAAACTTTTAACATAAACGCTTAAGCAATTTCTCATAATCGAGTAGAGATTTTCATTCAATAAAAATGATTTTCTTGAGACAAACTAGTTTTCGTTGGTTCAAACGAATTTGGTTTCACTGAAGATGAAATTTGTCAAACTCTTAGGGAGTTTGATGTCAGTATCTTATTTTTTACAGTATATAATCAGGGTTTTTATGTGAACTTTCAACAAGTAAAAATTAATTACACTAATGGAAAAAATTAAAGGATCAAAAAAAAATTCTAAATTTTTAGGCGATTTTCAACAGGCTCTAACTTTGAGAAAAATGGTCGTACAAGAAAAAAAAAAAAAAAAAAGGAAATTGTAGCTCCAAGTATCTACTTTTTGGATTAGAACTTAAAAATTTTTTAGCGTCAGCAGTTTTTGAGTAATCTTAGAAAAACCAACGACAAAAAAATTTTCAAATTTTTCTTCAAATGGAAAAGGATCCTTTTGTCTTTGATTATCGATATCTCAGAAACCAATAATCGCACAGAAAGTTAATGGTGGGTTTTAAAAACTTGAATAAATTCCCTTCAACGATTAGCCATTGCTTTTTCGAAAAAAAAATTTTTTCCTATCGTCACATGAATTTAAAAATGCAACCAAAAAAGGGCTTTTTGTGGTTTTTTGGAAAATCAAACGCTGAAACGGAAATATTGTGGAAATCGATAATGTTGACTGTGCATTTTACAGTTCAATATGTCCACAAAAACCCTGCAGAGAGCCAGATTAATCCAACCAGCCGTTTTTTTGTTTCAAGCGATCAAATTTTTAAAAAAATTAAAGGATCACGTTTTTTGCTCTGAAAAGCTCATAATCTTTAACAAGTTGAAAACAAACATTTTTTCGGAGCTTTGTCCACAATTTTATTGCAGACAGTGCTTAAATTTCCAAAAAAGAAAAAACTTTTTTTTCGACACAAAAATTTCAAAAAAAAAAAAATTTTTTTTGAATTTAATGACTGAGAGATCAGTAAAATCACGGAATGCAGCGACGTAAACGTGTTAAAAATTATTGGGTGTTGGTTTTGTAAATTTCCTAAAGTTATTCCAAAAAAAAATTTTTTTTGAAAAAATTTTTTTTTGAAAATTTTGTTTTGAAAATTTGGTGTTCCTATAAACTGGAAAAAGTGGTTATTAGGGAAGTACCCTGATATCCACCATAACCGCAAGTGAACTTCAAGCCACTGCCATATTCTGAAGCCAACTTAAAAGAAAATGTTGGAGAGCAAAGTTACGGTTAAAATGACAGTAAATTGTCTGTAACTTGTATTCAACTTGACTACAAGTGTTACCGTCAGACAATGACATTAAGTTGATTTTTCCAACTTTTGCTTTCAAATTGTTGGCGTATTTGGGCAGCAAATTTCGGTAATTTCAATTGTCAAATAACTGTCAGTCCCAAGCTAAAGTGGCTATTAGAATATATATATGTATATGTATATCCTTATGCTTGCCGTAATAGCCACTTTAGCTTGAAATTACCAGTAATTTGATATTAAAATTGCCTGAAATTCGCTGCCTGAATTTGTCGACAATTTGACAGCAAAAGTTAGAAAGAAAAATTTGCGGTTAATTTTTCCTCGATTTGAAGGTAAATTTTTACGATAAAAAAAAAAGTCAGTTATGTTTGTTTCTACCATTTCAGAAGATAAGCAAATTTATACATAAAATTGTCTACAATTCTACGGTAAAAAAATGCTATACAATTTTTCGAGTCAAATTAACAATAAATTGATGTAAAAATTTGCCTGAAAACTTACGAAAAATTTTTTCTAGTCAACTTTTGAAGTGAATTTGCATTTTAATTCGGGTGGTTAATTGACGTCTAATTGTTTAGCAAGTTGTATGCAAATCGTAGTCAAAAACAGAAAAGTCCGAAGTTGACGGATATTTGAAGAAAAATTCAAGGAAATTTTTGCTAAAGCAAACTGTGCTATAAGGGAGGTTCGGTCAAAGACAGCCAATGACAACACCCTAATAGCACAGTTTGCTTTAGCAAAAATTTACTTACAAAAGTTTCGTTGAATTTTTCGTCAAATTTCTGTCAACTTCGGACTTTTTCATATTTGACGATAATTTGTATGCAACTTGCTATTGAATTTGACGTAAATTTACTGCCCGAATTAGAATGCAAATTCACTTCAAAAGTTGACTAGAAAAAAGTTGTCGTCAATTTTCAGGCAAATTTTATGTCAATTTATTGTTAATTTGACTTGAAAAATTGTTAAGTATTTTTTTATCCTCAAATTGTAGACAATTTTATGTATAAATATGCTTACCTTCTGAAATGGTAAGAACGAACATTACAGATTTTTTTTTTTGTCGTAAAAATTAACCTTTAAATTGAGAAAAAATTAACTGCAAATTTTTCTTTCCACTTTTTGTTGTCAAACTGTCGGCAAATTCAGGCAGAAAATTTCGGGCCATTTCAACATCAAATTACCGTCAATTTCAAGCTAAAGTAACTATTGGAGCATCTGTATCTGTCATCGCGCTAAATATTATACGATTTTGATACCACCTAGCGGATATAACTAGATAGAACTTAAGAAAATAAAAACAAAAATTTTTTTAGCAACCCACAAATAGGTATTTCTGTGGTATAGGTATATATCTATATATGTATGCAAATTCAGGAAACATTTAAAAAATACGAGTAAACTTTGAATACGAAATGAATAAAAAAAATTCATCTTAGACATTAACAAGGATTTATTTGTATCATTGAAATCTAAAACGTTCTTACATTCTATTGATCGTCATCTCCTGATATGATATCGATAATTAAAGTACGGATTGTTTGAATTTCATATCAGAATTTCTATAGAACTCAATGAAACTATAGTAAAAAATACAGACTGAAGCACCGCTGGTGGCGCAAAAATGAACCATTGCTATAAAAAAATTTCAATGTTTTACTGAATCATGGCATTTCTTACAACTTTTTATTCTCTGGCAGTGCCCTTTTTGCATGAAAAAATTTATAAAAGTGTCTAAATTGGGGGTGCTATTGTATATGCTGGCCTAATTTCATTATTTAAATTAGTTCTCATAACTAAAATGAATAAAGTTTTATAATTTTAAGACGAACAATCAATCATCTTTCGAATAGAGAAGGAATTTTCTGAAAATTTATTATTTTAAAAAAGTTTTTAAAAATGAGAGCTAAAAAGAGCCAAAAACGACTATGTCTACGGTATAGATACACGGTAGGCTCGCGCCATGACACTTCACACATATACATGTGTTTGAACGTGTACTTGGCGCGAGACACTACCGTGTCTCCTGAACGGTAGGCTCGCGCCATGACACTTCACACATATACATGTGTTTGAACGTGTACTTGGCGCGAGACACTACCGTGTCTCCTGATCCTGATTTCGGTAAATTTTTTATTTCTTTTCAGTATTCAGTTACTCTGAATACCCTCTGGTTTGAGTATGTATTCACTCTGCACTGAGAAAACAATTTATTTGAGCCAACTAAATAGATTTATTTGACTGAACAAAATCATTTATTTCATTCAAACATATATTTGTTTATAGTTAACAAATCTTAGTTGAAAAAAATTCCACTATGGTTGGTGGCGCTATCAAATACAGATTTGTTAACTATAAACAAATCATTATTTCATTCAAATAAACCATATCTTTGTCTCAAATAGCTACTGATTGGGTCCATTCAAATATGGGATTTATTTGCCTGAAACAAATCTCATTTTGCTCAAATAAATTGTTCTCTCAGTGTGATCCCACTCTGGAAACATTCTGGAAACACTTTGGTATCAGTTTGTATTCATTGTGGATGCATAACGGTGTCAGTATGTATCCACTCTGGATACTTTCTGGAAACACTTTGGATTTACTCCGTATCCGCTCTGGAAATACTCTGGGTTCACTCTCAGAAAAGGGCACAAAACCATTCTGGAAATACTCTGGAATCCGTATAGTTGCATCGTGTTACCAGAATATTTCCAGAGTGTATCCAGAATGTTTTTAATACCGCAAGGGCTTAAAGAAAAAAAAAATTGTTTTCTACAAAAACAAAGAAACAAATGACTGTGAAAAGTGTTGGTCATGAAGATCACTCAAGTTTTACACTGTTAGTATTGATACTGTTCTAATTATTATTATTATTTTATTTTAAATATTTGTTACAATTTGATAATTTGTTTAATTATGTCGGAGTCTAAAAAATACTATCAAAAATTTCGAACCGCTTGGCTTCAAGACCCGATTTTGAAAAATTGGTTACAAGCCGTTGAAAGTACATCTGGTCTAAGAGCGAAATGTACAGCGTGTGGTATTACATTAAAAAACCATTATTCTGATCTAAAAAATCACGGGAATACTCCAAGACATTTAGAAAAAGCCAAAGTTAGTACATTGAATTATTTTTTATTTTTTTTATTATTAATTCACCATGTATAGGCCAGCGGCCTGTCCTATGGTATACAATTTTTAACTCAGCTCATTTTCTCTATACTCGGTTTTTGTTTTTGTGCGGCTGTGGCCCGACTTGTGCATGCACTGTACTGCATCATTACGGTGATGCCCTACTACCTCCCCTGTGCAATGGAGGTGCAGCGGCGTAGGAAAACCACAGAGAAAACCTAGCCAGTACAGTTTCGGTTTAGGTGAAGCTCCAGTGGTCGATAAAATTCCCATCTTACCGATCACTGGCTCTTCATCCCGCCCCTAACGATCAGAGACCTTCGTTCGAGCCCAACGCGTGGCTAAGCGGTCACCCAGCCAAATAGTAACCATGCTCGATGCTACTTAACTTCGGTGATCGCCCGAGCCACGTGCGTGCCGAACGGCTGCCTCAGCCGCTTACATTGAATTATAATTACATTTTTATTATCATTATTACTACCTTGTATGCATATAAAGTTTTACAATATTACATACTAACAATCACGTATTTTAATCTGTTCGTCAAAAAATCATTGATAATTCCATTTAATAATTAAATTACTAATATTATCCTAAACAGATATAAAACAAACGATGTTAAAAATTATTTAATAAATTCACTTGAATATTTAATTTTTTGTAGGAAATAATTAGTCAACAAAAGCTTCCTTTCAAAACAGTTAAAAATAATTCAGTTTCAATAAAAAAAGAAGAAGCAAGATTATCATTATTTATCCCTCGCGGAATTGCCATAACGGTATTTCTACGGTATTTTCAGAGTATTTTTTGGGTATAAGTATTATTACGGTATACCCTAGGTATAAATGCGGTATGTTTGTGAAATTTTATTACCGTATTAATACCGTAAATATATTCTGTTGATACCAAATTTATATAGGGACTGTACCGTATTTATACTGTGTTTATACCGTATTTACGCTCTCGCTATACCGTATTTGTACAATGATTATACTCCATTTATATGGTTTTTATGCTGTACTTAAACGTCGGTTATACCGTATTTATACGGTTGCTATACCTCATTTAAACAGTGGTTACACGGTATTCATATAATGTTCGCACCGTATTTAAACGGTATTTATGCGGTATAAATATGGTAGTTATGCCGCATTTATACAGTGATTATGCCGTCTCACTCTTACAGGCTGAAAAATACTTTTCATATCTTTCAGTTTTATTAACAAACAATCTTCAGATTCTATAACAGATACAATATGTTTTACTACTACTTGCATTCTTAAATGGCTCATCTCTTCACTATGTTCTGCTTTTTCAATTTTTCAATAAAAAAGTACAGCTGTAAAAATGAACTAGTTCATTTTTACTTTCACAAAAAAATTTTTTTCAAAAAATTTTCTCTCATTAACAAATAAAAACTCTTGAAACTAGTAAAAATTTTTCAATTTAAACATAAAAATATATGTTTACTTGAGGAAAAAAAATTTTGATTCAAGATTAAAATTTCAAGATAATTATTTACTTGGTGCAAGAAAATTTTACTTTTCCGAATCGTTAAAACAAAATTTCTTGAATCAGGAATTGTTTTCTTGATTCGAGTTAACTGTTTTTTCTATGTAGTAATGATTCGCAAGAACATCAGATAATTTTGAAATACATTTAGGATCAATATTAATAACTAGGATTATTTTATGATTAAAAATTACATTCTTCAATTGAAACATGTCTAAACACTGCAGTGTTTATGTCGTATGGGTATTTTGACATAAAAGTCTTTTTTTAGCTCATAAAGTTCTTTATTTGTACATTATAAAAACCTTCACGCGTCTTTTAAATTTTAGTTTCTCTACACAGAAAATACAGTTAACTTGAACTAAGAAAAATATTCTTGATACAAGAAAATTTTTTTTAACGATTCGGAAAATAAAAATTTTTTTACATCAAATAAATAATTATTTTAAAATCTTTACTTTGAATCAAAATTTTTTTTCCTCAAGTTAACATATTTTTATGCTTTAGTCGAAAAATTTTTAATTGTTTTAAAAGTTTTTATTTCTTAAAATAAGAGATATTTTATTGAAGAAAGCCGTGCCAGGTTATTGTAGCAATATTACATTTTTTTGTTTGAAAAAAATAAAATTTCTTGGAATAATTACTATATGTTTAACAAAAGAATTTTCGTATGCTCCAACCAAAAAAAAAAAAAGTTACTCAAACCGAGAGAAAAATTTCTTGGGAGAAAAGATATATATGGAAGAGAGGGAAGTCACTGGTGCTAGGCAGCAGCAGCGAGAATAGTTCGGTGTGCGCTACTAGGTAGCGCCTACGATTTGTAGTGTCCCTGGTAAGAAACTTATTTCAGAAGTCTTATATTCCGAAATTGTGACCATTTTGGTGCGGGTACTCCTCCGTTATTTGATAGAGTGATAAGTACCTTTTTTGATGGTAATATAGTACAACCTATATTACATAATGACAAAAATATTTATTATCAATGTTTCCATAAATAATTTATCTCTGAATTTAAACTTGAGCTTTAACAAAAATATTTTAATCAAAAGTCTATAGAATCTCTACTATATGGTTAAAAATATACGAGTGACATAATACATTGTAAAGCAATATAAATAATTATATAGAGCCATTTATCATTAATAATTATATATAGTTTTTTTTACCATGTACTGGATAAATTCCGTATAAACACCTCATTAAATCAGTAGAATTGTTGTGTGAACTCGGTAGAAATGCCGTATAAATTCAGTAAAAATGCCGTATTATTACGCTAACAATGTCATATTATTACGGTAGAAATTTCGTATTAATATCATATACATGAAGTATTAATCTTATAGAAATGCCGTATTAATACAGTAGAAGTACCGTATTATTACGGTAGAAATAACGTATTAATACGGTAGAAATGCCGTATAAGCTTCGTATAAACGCAGTATAAGCTCTGTAGGAATACCGTAATTAAATTTCACAAACATACCGTATAAATACGGTAAAACTACTTGTTATCGACTACGTGTATGCTCTTTTAATACAGTGTTCAAACCGTATCATGAAAACCGCGAGGGATGGCTGTACATTCCAGCATCAGCTTAATCGATCATTTGGGTACAGTAGTCAATCATTCGCACAACGAAGAAACTAAAATTAAATTACATAGAACTAAATGTTCTAATATTATAATAAATGTTTTGGCGCCACATTTTTTCAATATTCTTAAAGAAGATTTACAAAATAAGTCATATAGTTTATTGCTCGATGAATCCACTGATATTGCTGTGTTAAAGTATTTGGGTATTATAGTGATTTATTACAGTAATGTTTATAAGAAAATTATATCAACCTATTTAGATCTTGCACCATTATTTGAGTCAAATGCTGAAGGCATCGTTTCTGCAATTAAAAAAACTCTTGATCGATTTAATATGCCCATAAAAAATTTAGTTGGTATCGGGACTGATAACCCGGGTAAAAAACTTTATATATAATTATATATAATTATATATAATTTATATATAATTATATATGATTTATATATAATTATATATAATTATATATAATGACTTTTGTGATTTCGTATAATTATATATAATTATATATAATGACTTTTGTGATTTCGTATAATTATATATAATTATTAGACTGTGCCAAATGAAATCGATATTTTTTTTTTTTCGGTCCCATACGAAAATTAGGTTGTCTCACTAAAAAAAAAAATCCTGAAAAAATTTCAGCTCGATATGTCTATTTTTCAGTTAGCGCTCGCGTAAATAAGAATTTTTTAATAAAATTGTTTTTTATCCCAACTTAATATTTTACAACTCATTAAATATAACTGATTAAAAAATGGCCAAGGTGCCATTTTGTAGGGAATTCAATTCTCTACAAAAGGAACTTTTGATCGAATGAAAAACATCAGCCAATTTTTTTCTGCAGCCCTTTGAACCTAATTTTTTTTCAAAATTTACATTTATATTTACTATTAAACGCTTAGAAAACTATGTTGCTATATATAAAACTTATTAAATTCAATTTCTCTAGGAACCTTTATGATCCTAAGGAATAGTTTTCATACTTAAAGTAATAAAACTAACATCAAACTATTGATATTAACGATATTTCTAACAATACTTTTTCTTCGTTTTGACATTTTTCGCATTTAATCTTTCTAGTAATTTTTTTCTGCATTAGAATATCGTTCGTAATTATGATTTTGAGATTCTCATACTGCTGTTGAAAAATTATTACTTTATTGATAAAAATATACATTGTTTATAATAATAAAATACTTATAAAAATTTAAATAAAGGAAAAAGTGATAATCTAATTGTGCAGAAAAGTTTTTATCGATTCTGTTACTAGTTTTTAAGAGCTTATGATATGTCAGGAGACCCTATTGCGAATATAAACTGTACTTGCTCCAAACTAATTAATTAATTAGTTAATTAATCAATAAATAGATAAATTAAATAATTTCTACTACAAGTTGTTGCTGCCCATTCTAGGCAACTTTCAGATTCTTTGCAATAGGGTCTCCTGACATATCATAAGCTCTTAAAAACTAGTAACAGAATCGATAAAAACTTTTCTGCACAATTAGATTATCACTTTTTCCTTTATTTAAATTTTTATAAGTATTTTATTATTATAAACAATGTATATTTTTATCAATAAAGTAATAATTTTTCAACAGCAGTATGAGAATCTCAAAATCATAATTACGAACGATATTCTAATGCAGAAAAAAATTACTAGAAAGATTAAATGCGAAAAATGTCAAAACGAAGAAAAAGTATTGTTAGAAATATCGTTAATATCAATAGTTTGATGTTAGTTTTATTACTTTAAGTATGAAAACTATTCCTTAGGATCATAAAGGTTCCTAGAGAAATTGAATTTAATAAGTTTTATATATAGCAACATAGTTTTCTAAGCGTTTAATAGTAAATATAAATGTAAATTTTGAAAAAAATTAGGTTCAAAGGGCTGCAGAAAAAAATTGGCTGATGTTTTTCATTCGATCAAAAGTTCCTTTTGTAGAGAATTGAATTCCCTACAAAATGGCACCTTGGCCATTTTTTAATCAGTTATATTTAATGAGTTGTAAAATATTAAGTTGGGATAAAAAACAATTTTATTAGAAAATTCTTATTTACGCGAGCGCTAACTGAAAAATAGACATATCGAGCTGAAATTTTTTCAGGATTTTTTTTTTTAGTGAGACAACCTAATTTTCGTATGGGACCGAAAAAAAAAAAATATCGATTTCATTTGGCACAGTCTAATAATTATACATAATTATATATAATTATATACACGGAAAAAAATTAATCGTGCATGCAACATGATGCAGTCATGTTGCATTCACATGATGAAATCATGTTGCATTCACATGATTTGTCATGTTGCATTCACATGATAGTCATGTTGCGGTAACATGAGAAAATCATGTGGCATTCACATGATTTGTCATGTTGCATTCACATGATAGTCATGTTGCGGTAACATGAGAAAATCATGTGGCATTCACATGATTTGTCATGTTGCATTCACATGATAGTCATGTTGCGGTAACATGAGAAAATCATGTGGCATTCACATGATTTGTCATGTTGCATTCACATGATAATCATGTTGCGGTAACATGAGAAAAATCATGTTGCATTCACATGATTTGTCATGTTGCATTCACATGATAATCATGTTGCGGTAACATGAGATAATCATGTGAATGCAACATGATCTTCTCATGTTACCGCAACATGATTATCATGTGAATGCAACATGACAAATCATGTGAATGCCACATGATTTTCTCATGTTACCGCAACATGATTATCATGTGAATGCAACATGACAAATCATGTGAATGCCACATGATTTTCTCATGTTACCGCAACATGACTATCATGTGAATGCAACATGACAAATCATGTGAATGCCACATGATTTTCTCATGTTACCGCAACATGACTATCATGTGAATGCAACATGACAAATCATGTGAATGCAACATGATTTCATCATGTGAATGCAACATGACTGCATCATGTTGCATTCACGATTAATTTTTTTCCGTGTATAATTATATATAATGACTTTTGTGATTTCGTAGAGTTATATATAATTTTGTAAAGTTTTATTTTACATAATTTTACATAAAAATTTACAGCAATTTTATTTTAAATTAAAATATTTTTTTTTAACTTATTTAAATATAGTGGAAACCTAAACATGCAAACATGCAAATAACCTTCTCAATAAGATAATTTATAGATAAATTGAGACAAATATAGATAGCCCGAACTGGGAATCGAACCCAGACCATTTCGGTATCGCGCTGAGTGCTCTACCAGTTGAGCTATCCGGTCCTATACTATATTCCGTTCAATTTGATCTATAACTTATTGAGCCACACCGTCCATCGTACGGTAATACACCATTTAAATATAGTGGAAACCTAAACATGCAAACATGCAAATAACCTTCTCAATAAGACAATTTATAGATAAATTGAGAAAAATATAGATAGCCCGAACTGGGAATCGAACCCAGACCGATTCGGTATCGCGCCGAGTGCTCTACCAGTTGAGCTATCCGGCCCTATACCATATTCCATTCAATTTGATCTATAAATTATTGAGCCACACCGTCCATCGTACGGTAATACACCATTTAAATATAGTGGAAACTTAAAAAATATTTAAAAAATATTATAAATTAAAAAAAAGTTATATAAGGCCAATTTCTATATATAATTATATATAACTATATATAATTATATATAACTATATATAATTATATATAACTATATATAATTATATATAATTATATAAGGCCAATTTCCATATATAATTATATTTAATATTATATATAATTATATATAAACTTTTTTACCCGGGAATGCATCAGTCATGACTGGCATAAACAACGGTGTTTACGCCAAATTGAAAGTTGACGTTCTCAATTTAATTCTAGTACGCTGTTTGTGCCATTCAATACAACTGGCAGTTTCAGCTGCTGCAAAAGAATTTTTACCTCGGAACCTAGAGTTTTTAATTAGTGAAACTTATAATTGGTTTGCCCGGTCCTCGTCAAGGCAAGATAAATATAAAAAATTGTACAACGCAATAAATACGACGGAAAAAACCCTTTGAAAATGGTACAATCTTCTCAAACTAGATGGTTGTCTATTGAATCAGCAGTATCAAGAATCCACCAACAATGGCTTGAACTGAAGACTCACTTTTCAATCGCCAAAATGGATGAAAGGTGTTACACAGCTGAACAGTTACATTCAATGTACAGCGATGATGTTAATTTTACATTTATATCATTTATTTATCCAATTCTTTTTGAGGTAAATAGAGTAAATAAACTTTTTGAGTCAAAAGATACGGATCACACAAAACTTTGTGATGAATGAATTAATTTAATTAACACACTTGTGAATAAAATTACACTTTCTTCTCCGAAAATAGACATTTTTAAACAAAATATAAAGGACTATATTGATTCAACTTGTTACTTAGGATATAGATTTGAGAACGTTATGACTAAATTGAAAGAAAAGGGACTTTCTAATGATGATGATAAAGCAATTCGGGGTCGGTGTATTACATTTATTGTTAAACTGATTGAAGAATTAAAAATAAGATTACCAAATAATTTACAAATAATGAAAAATATTAAAAAAATTAGCGTAGATAATGCATTGAACCCCAATAAACAACCGATTACTAATTTATTAACTTATTTTAATAAGGATGAAGAATTTATTGCGCAAGTTGACGAGCAATGGCGTCAAATACATTTATTATCATGGACCGAAACCAATGATACCAAAAAATTTTGGTACAAAGTTCTGGAGTACAAAGATGCTCAAGGACATCCCAGATTTCAACAACTAGCTTCGTTTGCAATTTCGTTATTGATATTACCTCATTCTAACGCCGATGTGGAGAGACTTTTTAGTAGTATGAATGTTGTAAAAAACAAACAACGAAATAAAATGACTTTGCCAATGCTAACATCAATTTTATCAATAAGAGCTGGTTTGTCACAAGCAGGCAAATGTTGTGATACTTATGAAATTCCAGAAGACATTATAAAAAAAATCGGGACAAAAGAAGCTTACGCTGTCCCGGATGAAGTACTAATTGAAGGCCCTGAAAGTTCTTCAGACGAAAGTAACTAAGTCATAAAGTCTGAGTCGTAACTAAACGTCATAAAGATATTTTATATAAAAAGTTAACATAAAATATTTAACTATGTATTTTATTTAATTATAATTTATATTAATATTTATATTTTTTATAAATCATAAAAATATAGAATTTATTAACAACAAAATTGAATTTCAATCAAATAATTTAATTAAATTGACGCTTTATTATTTTTAACTTCCCGCTAAGAAAATCGACGATTTTTTTTAAATGGTTTCAATATTTCTCTCTCAGGTTGCGTTAGTGGTCTTTTAGTGGTTTTTTTTTCGACAGTAGTGGTTCCTTGAGAAAATTTATGGCAACACTGCTTCCTCGGCAATTGTATTGATATTATTGTAATAAGCTATAAAGAACTAATGACAAAATGCAATTAGAAATAATTACACCACAATCACAACGATGAGACAAAAATGTTATTTGCTTATTTTTTTTGAGTTGAAAATATACACGTCTCTCTCATCAGATCTCGGATAAAAGACGGAGTTCATAATATTTTGATTGAAATGTAATTATTTTTTGTTTTTTCTTAAACATAGATTCATCGGAGTAATTCAGTTAAAGGGTGTATGAAAAATTAATATCGTACCTTTGAAACCCATTTTACACTGAGAAAGAAAATTCTTTTCAAGTATATAAATGTTTGTATCATACCGAGTAAATATTTGTTTAATCTCAGTAAAAATGTACTTCAATCAAGTATATTTTCTTAAAATAAGTATAGAAATTCTTAAATCAAGAAAATATTGCTCGGTTGAAGTACATATTTACTATGATTAAGAATATTATTTGTTTGTATAGTACCGAGTAAATATTTCTTTAAATGAAGTATTTATACTTGGGAAAAGTTTTTTAACTTCCCGCTAAAAAAATCAACGATTTTCGGAAAATTGGGAACTTATTGTTTTCACCCCGATTTTCGAAAGTCGAGATTTCATCAGATGTCGACGTTTTGAGGTCCTAGGAAGCTATTCTGACTATTCTCAGATGTCCGAGTGTATGCGTGTGTGTGTGTGTGTGTGTGTGTGTGTGTGTGTGTGTGTGTGTGTGTGTGTGTGTGTGTGTGTGTGTGTGTGTGTGTGTGTGTGTGTGTGTGTGTGTGTGTGTGTGTGTGTGTGTGTGTGTGTAAACTCTTTGTAACTTTTTAAGTAATGAATCGATTCGGATGGTTGAGGTGGCAATCGAAAGAGCTTGTTGGCCCTCAACTTTCCTGAAAATTTCAGATCATTTGATCAAGCAAACTCGAAAACATTGGCGAATTACGAAAAAAAAAAAAATTTTTTTTTTAGTTTTTTAGTGATTTCTCATAAACGACTCGAACGATCGACTTCGAAATCTATTCAGCTCTAGAACTTTATAAGCCGCGTCGAATGCCACCTCAACCATCTCAATCAGTTAATTTGTTCGAGAGATATCGTTGGCGAAAGAAATGGTAAAAAACGGTTTTTTTCGATCATCTCTGAAGTGACTCATCCGATCAATTTCAAAATTTAATCAGCTCTAGAATTCAATAAAACGCGCCGATTGCCGCCTCAAACGTCAGAATCGGTTGATTAGTTCGAAAGATATCGGCGCTGAAGAGTTAAAAAAATAACATTTTATGTTATTTTTTCCATATAAATCAAAATACACTAATGGAAAAAATTAAAGGATCAAAAAAAAATTCTAAATTTTTAGGCGATTTTCAACAGGCTCTAACTTTGAAAGAAATGGTCGTACAAGAAAAAAAAAAAAAAAAAAGAAATTGTAGCTCCAAGTATCTACTTTTTGGATTAGAACTTTAAAATTTTTAGCGTCAGCAGTTTTTGAGTAATCTTAAAAAAACCAGCGACAAAAAAATTTACAAATTTTTTTAATTTTTTTTTTTTGGTCTCCGGGCGTGGAAAAAATTATTTTTGCTTAACCACTATGAGGATCGGATACCTTCATTATTCAGCTTTAATTTCTTTTTTTATGGACCTCGATACGTCCACTTCTCGCCGAGATATCGGTCTTCAAATGGAAAAGGATCCTTTTGTCTTTGATTATCGATATCTCAGAAACCAATGATCGCACAGAAAGTTAATGGTGGGTTTTAAAAACTTGAATAAATTCCCTTCAACGATTAGCCATTGCTTTTTCGAAAAAAAAAATTTTTCCTATCGTCACATGAATTTAAAAATGCAACAAAAAAAGGGCTTTTTGTGGTTTTTTTTAATATGTCCACAAAAACCCTGCAGAGAGCCAGATTAATCCAACCAGCCGATTTTTTGTTTCACGCGATCAAATTTAAAAAAAAATTAAAGGATCACGTTTTTTGCTCTGAAAAACTCATAATCTTTAACAAGATGAAAACAAACATTTTTTCTGAGCTATGTCCACAATTTTATTGCAGACAGTGTTTAAATTTCCAAAAAAGAAAAAAGTTTTTTTTCGAAACAAAATTTTCAAAAAAAAAAAATTTTTTTTAAATTTAATGACTGAGAGATCAGTAAAATCACGGAATGCAGCGACGTAAACGTGTTGAAAATTATTGGGTGTTGGTTTTGTAAATTTCCAAAAGTTATTCCAAAAAAAAATTTTTTTGAAAAAATTTTGTTTTTTGAAATTTTGTTTCGAAAAAAAACTTTTTTCTTTTATGGAAATTTAAGCACTGTCTGCAATAAAATTGTGGACAAAGCTCAGAAAAAATGTTTGTTTTCATCTTGTTAAAGATTATGAGTTTTTCAGAGCAAAAAACGTGATCCTTTATTTTTTTTTTAAATTTGATCGCGTGAAACAAAAAATCGGCTGGTTGGATTAATCTGGCTCTCTGCAGGGTTTTTGTGGACATATTAAAAAAAACCACGAAAAGCCCTTTTTTTGTTGCATTTTTAAATTCATGTGACGATAGGAAAAATTTTTTTTTTCGAAAAAGCAATGGCTAATCGTTGAAGGGAATTTATTCAAGTTTTTAAAACCCACCATTAACTTTCTGTGCGATCATTGGTTTCTGAGATATCGATAATCAAAGACAAAAGGATCCTTTTCCATTTGAAGACCGATATCTCGGCGAGAAGTGGACGTATCGAGGTCCATAAAAAAAGAAATTAAAGCTGAATAATGAAGGTATCCGATCCTCGTAGTGGTTAAGCAAAAATAATTTTTTCCACACCCGGAGACCAAAAAAAAAAAATTAAAAAAATTTGAAAATTTTTTTGTCGCTGGTTTTTTTAAGATTACTCAAAAACTGCTGACGCTAAAAATTTTAAAGTTCTAATCCAAAAAGTAGATGCTTGGAGCTACAATTTCTTTTTTTTTTTTTTTTTATTCTTGTACGACCATTTCTTTCAAAGTTAGAGCCTGTTGAAAATCGCCTAAAAATTTAGAATTTTTTTTTTGATCCTTTAATTTTTTCCATTAGTGTATAATGTGCCCAAATGTGTCTGATATCATACCAACTCTTTCTCTTTATAGTCTCTTTCGATCATCAGATAATGTCATGTAACTTGTTCCTTAGTTTTAAACATACTGTCAGCAAAAAATTGAAAAAACCCAGTCTTTAATGTTTTTCTCGGATATTCCATATATCATTGCTCTGACCTAAGTCAAAACTCATTCAAATCTTGATTTCGATCACTGACATTGATTTCTGCCTCAATACATTTATTTCAGAGAACATAATCGATAATAAAAATTTAAAAGCAGCTTCTTCATTAATGATTTTCGATTCTTAACTTTTCAAACTCTAGCATAAAACGTAACTTGTTAGAGCTTGAAAAGCTCATAAAAAATAATAGCAGGTAATAGCATTTTCGATCTAGAAGAGCTTGAAAATATATTCAAAGGAATGTTTACAAGCTCCTTGAGCTCGAAAACAGCGGGAAGTTCTGGGGCTGGCCCACAGGGTCAACCGACGCCCAGATTTTTTTTTCAGTATAGTACATAAGTAGACGATACAATTAATCGTCATACTTAATTTAAACTCTGTAACACATATATTTAAAAAACGGGAATACACTAACGTTTGACACTCTCGCAAACTCCTTTAGAAGTTGAATCTATTAAATCCGGTTTGTGAGAGATACTTACACAGAAAGAAAAGTTATCTTGAATTAAGAAAATATTTTGGAAGCCAAATGTTTTCGGGAATCAAATCAAGATTTTCTTGAGCCAAGAGAATTTGTCTTGATTAAAAAAAATTTGCCTTGGTCGGAGAAAATTTCTACTTTATCTGAGAAAATTTAGGTTTC
Organism: Microplitis mediator; assembly: GCF_029852145.1. NCBI lineage: Eukaryota > Metazoa > Arthropoda > Insecta > Hymenoptera > Braconidae > Microplitis > Microplitis mediator. The sequence goes on from NC_079977.1 coordinate 7,792,753, forward strand.
TAAAAAAATTTTCTTGAATCAAGAATATTTATCTTCAGTCGAGAATTTTTTTTTCTGTGTACATGACAAAGTTAATGTTCATGCCGAATTTAAACTATGTACCATATATATTCAATGAACGGAAGCATATTAACCTTGAACGCCCCGCGAACCCCCTTAGGAGTTGATTTTATTAAAGCCGTTTCATGAGGGGCACCTACATGACATAATAAACGTTCACGCTGAATTTCAACTCTGTAACGTATGTATTTGCATAACGGAAGCATATTAACGCTTGACGCAAACCCCCTTAGGAGTAAAGTTTTTCGAAGCAGTTTTATAAGGGATACCTACATGACATAATAAACGCTCACTCTGAATTTCAACTTTGTAACACATATATTTTAAAAAGGGAAGTATCTTAACGTTTGATGCCCCCGCATCTCCTTTTGGAAGCCGATTTTATCATAGCCATTTAGTGGGGTATACTTGCATGACATAATAAACGTTCAGGCCGAATTTTGAGTCAGTTACACCTATACTCAAAAAACAGGAGTATATCATCGTTTGACGCCCCCGCGAACCCCCTTTGGAGTTGATTTTATTAAAGTCGTTTCATGAGGGATCCCTAAATGACATAATAAACGTTCATGCCGAATTTCAACACTGTAACGTATGTATTTGAAAAACGGAAGCATATTAACGCTTGAAGCCCACGCAAACCCTGTTAGGAGTAAATTTTATTAACGCCCTTATGAAGAATACCTATATTACATATCAAACGTTCACGCTGAATTTTAAATCCGTAAGCCTTATAGTTCCAGAGATACTATATTGAATAGGTTTACATTCTTATTTAGTTACAAATAAGTCAGATTAGACTCTTTTATTTTGACTGTTCAATAAACTGTAATATACGATTCAGTTGACAGAAACAATTGATAAATGAAACAAACTCTAATCTATAAAAAAAATATAAAAAACAATTAACGCTAATGGAATCAAAACAATTGATGGCTGTAATTTAACTGTTTTTTTCTTATACTTTTAGACAAATAATTTAAATACCCGAATCCTGAGTTATAATTGATTTAAAAAGTAGCCTATATTGTAAGTGACAGCATCTTGTATATGTATAAAAAATTTCATCTCAATCAGATAAGTGGTTGATTAGTTATAAAGGTACAAACCGACAGAGAGACAGACAGACGAAAATTCCAAAAAGGGTAGATAATGTATGAGTAGGTCATAAAAATGATATTTGACGCATAATTCGAAATAAAAACGCCATGTACAGACAGAGCCTATAGATTTATATATATGTAAAGGTACACAAAAACGGGTGATAAATAATATAAATGATTATTTATAGGTTATGATCTTCATTTATTTTACATATTGTGTAAGATATGTTATTTTGTCTTTTTAATCCTATATATCATACAAAAAATTAAAAAAATTCAAGGAATAAATTAAATCGATTTACATTCTTACTTAGTTACTTTTAAGTCAGATGAGACACTCTTATTTTGACTGTTTACTAAAGTTAGTTAGTTCTTCAATAAGGCATTGGGATAACCTATCAATTTAATTGACAGAAACAATTGATAAATGAAACAAAATCTAATCTATGAAAAAAAACATAAAAAACAATTGATATGCGTTATATAGAAACAATTGACGCTAATGGAATAAAAACAATTGATGGCTGTAATTTAACTGTTTTTCTATTGTACTTTTAGAAAAATAATTTATATATCCGAATTCTGATTTATAATTAATTTAAAAAGTAGCCTATATTCTAAGTGACAGCATCTTGTATATGTATAAAAAATTTCATCTCAATCAGATGAGTGGTTAATCAGTTATAAAGGTACAAACAGACAGACAAAAATTCCAAAAAGGGTAAATACAGTATGAGTAGGTCATAAAAATGATATTTTGACGCATAATTCGAAATAAAAACACCATGTACAGACAGAGCCTATCGATTTATATATTAGTATAGATTATTATATAATTTTCGAGGGATTCGAACATGGGTTCATGGAATCAGAAGTATTGTTTGCTACGTGTGTAGCTACATCGAAATCATAATAAACCGGAGAAATTCTGTATTAAAACTGTGGTTAAATAAATTTTGATGTATGATTAATAATTAATTCTACTAATAAATAAATTTTAATTATTATTTCAATGAATTCTAGGGTTACTATAAGAGAAATCGAATCTTGTGTTTAATTTTTTTACAAATACTGCATTTTAATAAATTACAATTCAACCATTTACAATTTTCCCCCAAACAATTAGTTTATATTTTCAAATTTTATAATTTATTGATGCTATAATTTCATCTTATTCCAAAATGATTGATGATTTCTTGACTTTAATATCGCCGTTAGGTATATAATACTTCTAATGGCTTCTTTCTCTGAGTTTTTACCTTGTAGAACCATCAACTGGCTAAATGGACCGATGAAGTTTCTATGGATAAATATAATCAATTTCGATTATAAGCTTTCAGTTTTTTTTTTGTTTATTATTGTAAATATATATTCTACATATCTTAATGCTATCAATGCCCTTTCTAACTCAAAAGCTCAACGATTGATTAGGAATTTTCGTATTTATAAAGTATCTTTTGATTTCGAAGTCAATCGATCCTTTAATGTATTCCATATGTGATCTTATTTTAAAACTCAGAACATTACATGTAATTTTAGATGAACCATCAATCTTATCATAAAAACCAAAGAATACTTTTTAACAATTAAACTTCAAACTTAATTTATTTGATTCTATATTGAGATGATTGGATTCCATATAATTATTGGACGTTTAATATTCTATTAGGTTTTTTATTTAAACTATCGGATCTGATTTCAAGTAGGACACTAAAATATTTCATAATTAAACTATACACTCGAATTATTTATCAAATTTTGAATTGATCATTAATAATATAGTAAAAAAGCACAGAATACTTTTCTGTAGATAATTTAATTCTTTTCAACTTCAATATTTGGCATTTAACTTGAAAAATTTTGACAATTTTTTTTTGTTCTATAGTCTTGAGAATGTTTGACAATGTCAAAATAAAATTTATTTTGTAATTAATGTTTATTTGAAAGGTTGAAATAATTAAATAATGAGAAATCAACTTCCTTTTTAGCCGCCGAATGGCCTGTTCTTTTTTGCTAAGGTGCGTATATTATTTTTCGTTCGACGAAGCCGGAAAGTGACAACTTCGTTCAGGACAACGGCCGGAAAGTTGCCTTTTTCCGGCCGGACGGCAAAAAAGTCCTTTATAACTATATTTATTTCTATAAACAATTTATTCAACGTTTTCATATTATTTTATTTATTATATTTATTATATTTTCTTTCATTCAATGCGCTTGAGAATTTTCAATTATGGAAATCTGACCAATGAATTTAAATATTCGGGTGCTCAGCTGGTGAAAACTTTGTATCAGCCAATAGATTTTGATTTTCAAGTTAAATGGCGTTTCCTTGGGAAACATTAAAAGCTTAAATAAGTTGCTGTTAAGTCTTCGACTTTAATTAGCAACATGTCATCAAACAAGAAAGACATGCCGTCAGGATTCATATTCGTAAGTGTTTTGTAATATATTGTAATATATTGTAATATACTTAGTGAATTATTTATTTCATATATTCAATAGATATATTTTTATATTTATGAATAATTTTTTTTTTTAAACTCTGTATTAGCAATCAGAACATACATCATTGAAACCATTTGTGTTAAGAGCTGAGGCTACACCACCACAGAGAAATGAAGATGTAAGTAAGAATTTAAAATATCTTGTTAAATATTGTAAATTTTATTATATACATTTAGTTATTAAAATCTAACTTTCATTTAATAGCTATCACATTTGTATTCGGCGCCATGTAGTCCAGCTGAGGTGGTAAGTAGTATTTTTAAAATTATAACAATGTACACTTTTGCATTTTCTCTGTTGATAACAGATATTTGAATTGTTGATAGCAATAAATAGTTGATATTAATTATAATATTAATTCTTTCAGGAAAAAAAATTAAAAGAAAAAGAAACGCCAGTAAAAAAAAACAAATAGCGAGGAAAACATATCTTTGTTTATTTGGTGATACATTTTAATTTGAATTTCGGGTAGTAAAGATTTCACGATTATTTTTGAATATGTAATGAAATGCGAGGGGATTATAATTTATGTATTTATTATAAGAACACATGTATTGTCATTTTTTTTATAATTTATTTTATTTTTTTATAACTATTTTAATTATAATTGAAGACATGTAGTTAATATGAACATTATGTTAATAGATTATTGAATTTGTAATGTGTAATTTGTGTAATTAAATATAAAATAATTAAAGTATTATTTGTAATTTGTCAAGTATAATATAATTGATATGTATTTTTATTCCTCAGTACTTTTCCCATTGTTATATAGAATTCTTAATATTCATAATTACAATTTCTATTATCAGTCAATATTATTTATTTACTTTCTCATACTATTTAAATATATATATAAACTCTCCATATATATTAATATAACAATTTATATAAGCTATTAAAGTTCTTTGTAAATTTATGATATCTTTATTAAACGAAAGTATAGTAAAATTACAAAATTTAGTATCGTAATGAAATGCTATTGTATATTCATTTTACATGCACTCGTCGAACGTTTTACCACAACAATATGTATACTTATGGTAACAATACCGTATCCCGACATGAAAAAACTTTATATGTGGAAAAAATATACTTTAAAATATATGAATATTATAATGTGATATATTGCACAATATATAAAATAATATTTATATTTTTGCCGTATTAATATATGATAATATATTGAAAAAAAATATATTGCTACAATATATTAATTATATAACTTTTATATCAATATAACTTTTTTTATGTATGTTTAGCATATATATCTTGGTATATTTTATTATATATTGATATATTGTATTGAAAGTAGTATATTTATTAATATACAGTATGATTTATACGGTTTATATAAGTTTTCCAGTATATTGCAAAATATATGGTACTCCATATATTTTTCGTACTATGGTATGTTACATAATAAAAACCTTGCATTTTAGTTTGTAATTTTCATTTCTACCCGTATGAAAATAACATATATGTTTTAAATATAATGAAAAAATATATTTCTGTTTTATATTATAAAATATATTTCAACCATATATAGTAAAATATAGTTCTGTTATATATTATAAAATATATTTCAACCATATATAGTTAAATATATTTCTGTTATATATTACAAAATATATTTTAACCGTATATAGTAAAATATATTTTTGTTATATATTATAAAGTATATGTTTACCATATATAGTAAAATCAAAAGACACGGTCGTGTCTCGCGCCAACTATGCATCGAATCGTGCGAGAGCGCGATAATTTTTACTGTGTATTTATATGAACGAACTATTAAGTTGTTGATATTCAAATTTCCAAATTAAATTATAAAAAATCCACCCTCTTATAATGAATCAGTAAAAAGTACTGCAAATCAGTGAATATTCACTGATTGGACTACACTCAGAAAATTAAATGATAGGAATTATCATCTAGTGATGGTAAAATTTTTACTATCAATCCGATAGTAGTGAATATTATCTAAATGATTGTTTAAATCATCTAGATTATAATAAAATTAATTTCAATCCCTGATAGTAACTGTTATCATCCTGATGGTAATTTTTACCATCCTGATATTATTAACTCTATTAAAAAAAAATTATAACACTAACTATCTTTGCATTTAAAAACTTTCGAATCATTTTAGATGATTGAAATTAAAAATTTAGGATAATAAACACAATTACTTAATTTTCTGAGTGTACTTTTCACTGATTCATTCCAAGAGAGTAGTGAATTTTGAGTTAAAATAGCTTTAGATACGCCATATAAATGAATGATTCTCCTTCGATTGCGACTTTAATCGAATTATTGGGCTCAGTACCTAAAAAGTTATACCTCATAGCAACATCTTATGCGCTAAATGTGGATATTTTCATATATTATAAATTTTATTATACTCATTTGTGCTATATATTGTAAAAAAAGAGAACAATAGCCGTAAAAATATATCAACTGGTAACGATGAGAGCGTATATTATTCATATTATTATATTTATAATATAAATAAAAGATTTCACTACCTGGATGGTAAAATTTATAATCCTTGATATTTATAAAAGTTTATAATTTTTATTATCACACATAAAAATAGGTAACATTAATTTGGTACAGTTTATGATCCAAAGTTTGTATCGTTTATTATATGATCTGTTACTTATAATTGAAAACTATCGTTTATAAATATTATCATCAAAATAATAACCGTTGAAAACTACAATTTTAAGCCCTGTGATAAAAGATGATAATAGTTAAACCACCAGAGCTAATTGAAGTTTTCTTCTTTCACTGACTACGGTTTATTTTTTAATTTTATTATTTATTTTCCTAAGAGTAATGTACAAAAAATGCTCTAAGTAAATGTGCAATTTTTTTTATCAGCTATAAATTGGACCAACTTATTTAAATTGTAGTTTTAAAAAATAAATGTAAATAAGTTAACAAAGTCTTTAATCCATTTTTTCGTATCACAACTCAATCATTACACAAATAAAAAAAAATATATATGTACATCAGTAGTTATAAGTGAATTAATAAAATAATATGACTAACAGGCATTTTGATAAAAATTTTTCATTCAACAAATAAAATCAATTGAGTTAATTTTGAGGACTTTTTTATCATTTTCATTAGAAGACATTTGTATTTTACAAATACAAAAAAATTATAAAAGTAATAATAATAAATATTAAATTTAGTAACTGTTTGTATAAAATTATATTTCTAAGTATTATGTTAACAATTCTGACTCACACATATGTACATAAGCCACAAATGACTTTAATTTTGTCATTTCAAATATCATAACTTTTTTTTTTTTATCACCTTAACATTTACAGCTGCTACAATTGGAATTTTTTCGTCTAAAATGATAAAATGGTTTAGTCTCTTATTACGTATCAAAGACTCATTTTTGATGGTATAATAATAGCCAATTAAATAATTGTCTTCTTGAAGTTTTGTTTTTAAGTTTATGAAACTTTGAATTTCCAAAATTTTACCATTTTGCAATATAACATTAAAATTTACTCTTTTGTTTTCGCGTTTATATTTCACACTTGTTTAATTTCTTGATTAACCAAACATCTATTGTAAGTAAATATTAGTGTATTTAGATCTATTGTTATATTCAAGCTTTTTAACGCTAAATGTTGGTCCACAGGTAATGTATTTATTAACATTTTTTGCCCAATTATTATACATTTGTCAACTTTCTGATCTTTCGCTGGTTTACGATTCATCAAACGATCTAGATATTTTTTTTGTTGAAAGTCTAAATCGTTTTTACAAAGATTAAATAATCGATCGATGACACATTTCAATCTAAATGAGTCACAAATTTGAGTAATTACCCCATTACGACTTTTTACGTAATTTTCTAATGTCTGGTTAAAATCTTTTTATATAAAGGCACTATGTGTCCAGAGTGGGCCCCAATTTTCAACGCTACTGACCAAATGGGCTAACAAATGAACATTAAAGCTGACGAATTTTTCACCATTCAGCTCTTGAACTCATAGAATAAAATTATTCAAGCATTTATTGGCATAAACTAATTCTGACTTCAGTATCGATCGTTTGACATGAATTGCTTTCCCATCCACTAACAATGCCCAGTGATTAACATATTCTTTTGAGAAATACATTTCAAGCACAGGCAGACTATATGCTAAGAGAAAAACTACCCACTCATGGGCTTTCATGTGATGACGATCTTTCAAAGGCCGTGGTGTCCGTGAAAAATAAGAGGTTGGAAGAAACGACGTAATAAACGAATCTACCAATTCAAGAGCTCCTCCGATATAAAATTTTTCGCCCTTATAAGATGGAGTAAACCATAGGTCTGCGAATTGACGACACACTCCCAATCCAACACAATGCATCCACTCAGCATCCAAATTATGAATGATATCATAGTTTTGAAGTTCACATAAAACAGATATTTTTTTGATTCCTTTTCTATCGTCTTGTTTTTTTTTTTTTTTAGCATGCATTAAGGTTTGGTCATGGGTTCTTAATCCCTCATCGAAAAAATTTCCATCGATTACTTGATAAACTGTTGTAAATCCTCTGCCTTTACTTACTGTTATGCCTGGATGTAAACATAAACCGCATCCATACTTGCCATTTAACTGCTTTACCCCTTGCACAAATGGGCGAGCGACAGAATCACAAACACCCATCAAGGTTACAACACGTTTGTGATATGTTTGTCCTTTGTATGAATAAGTAAAGCCTTCACTTAGAAGTTTTTTAGCTTCATTCGTAAACGGCCTTAAGTATCCATTCATACTTTTTGGCTTACCAGACCCGAACCAGATAGAAGAAAGCATGATATGGTTCCTTCGTTCAAATGGATTTAATTCATTGATTGTACAAAGTATGGGGTAGATTGAAGTATTGGAACTGTCAAAAATAGGTGCTCCATCTATGCTGTAATTGATCGAAATCATATCATCGTGAGTCACTTGTTTTTTGTACATTTTACCGTCGTAAATAACTTCAATAGCATATTTGCATGCCTTCTTTCGATTGACGGAATACAAATAATGAGCATCAGATGTTTCAAATACTTCACGCAATTGGTCGATTAATGGCAAGTGTAAAAATGAGCCTTCATTAGACTTGGAATCAAATTCGTATGAATACTCATTACAACTACTTGGACAATTATTTTCACTACCTAAATAATTTCTACATGCAACGCAAACATAGTAGAAATATTAAGTAAGTCGACAATATCTTGTGCAACTGTATAAGTGATATTACGTCGCCATTTGATAGCCAAGACGAGAAGATTATTGACAAGATGACATTTAGGTAGCTTGGCTTGTTTGAATACAGAACTATGATCATTATCATTATTTGATAAGCATTATTTTTGGTTAATGCAAGTAGGATCGGCATATTCATTAACATCTTGGTTAAGTGACTCAACTTCATGATAATTCTTTAAGAAACATAATATTTAACTATTATTAATTTTATAAAAGAAGTATTGCAAATTGCATGGAAAATAAATTAAACAATAATTATTACTCATGAAGAATACAATCCAAGTGAAATAGAATTGATATGTGAAGAAAAGAAATATAAATCATTCAAATCTAATAAAATAAAAGTATCTCCCTAGATTTTATACTAAACAGAATTTTACAAGTTCTAGAGGGTGGGTCCAAGGGTGGTTTTGAGCTTCAAAAAGTTATAGTAATCATTAATCAAATCGATATAAAATAACGGTGATAAATTTTCTGGGTTTGGTATAAATAAATATTCTGTTTAAAAAATGAGAGATATGATGAGATTAATGAAAGGATCATTTTCATAGAAATTTTAATGTCCTACTAAAATAATAACCTATAATTTTATCAAATTTTTCATTTTTACCCACAATCATAAGCTCTTGGAGAATCTTTTTTTTTTTTTATATTTGATAACTCCAAAAAAAAATTTTATTAAAACTTGAATCAAAATTCTATTAAAAAGATGACTGATACGATAAATTTGATAAGAAATTTTTTTATAGGAAAATTAAAATTACATACAAAAAAGCTCACTGACAATTTTTCATATTTTACCCCGATTTTTAGCTTTAAATTTTTAGAAAATAATTTTTCATTTGATTACCCGAAAAAATATTATCGCGACGAATCAAAATTCTATCAGAACGATGAGAGATACGATAAAGTTGATGAAAATTTTTTTTATAGGAAAATAAATTTTCTATCATAAAGATTTTATACAAATTTTTTGTATGCCCAATATTTCACCTGTAATTTACATTTAAATTTTAACAAATGTTTGTTATATAATACACTGAGAGAAAAAAATGTATATTTCCAATAAGAAATGCTTAATTGAAGTATTATTTTTCTTGAATAGTGACAAGGAAATATTTTCTTGTTCATAATGAAAATTTACACCTGTACACTGAGCAGGAAAATCAAGGTTAAACAACAAATAATTTCTTAAAATGATTTTGAACAATCTAATGCAATTATTTATTTAAATATTTTTTTATTTTAAAAAAATAATTTCTTGCTATATGTCTATTTTTATTAAAAAAAAAATATATTTTATTGATGATCATCAAGCACATAAAGCCTTGAAACAAGAAATTATTTCTTGTCAAAAGTATTTTTTTCGCCGTGTGTAAAAAATTTATGAGTAAACTGATAAGTTGTTAATGAAAATAAGAAGTATTATTGTTTAGGTTAATAATAAATTTTCATTCTGACGATTTTGAATCAAGTGAATATTTTTACTTGAATTCATTTTTTTTTATCAGTATATATAACACTGTACTTAGTGTGACTCACATCTTTGATATTTGAAACTTTTACACCAGATTATTTACATTATACCGGGAACTATTAATTTTTTATAGTGTAATTTTAAACGAATTTTGAAGTGTTTTACGAACATAAGGGTTGATAAGGGAATAGTTTGTAGATTTGAGAGATTAATAGTCTAATCTAGAAAAATTCAATTTTTACCATGGTCATACGAATAAGAAATTTTTTTTTCCATAGACAATATAAATATATGTTTTTATATATGATAAGAATATATTTTTCGTACGTGATAAAAATATAGTTTTCGTATATGAAAACAATATCTATTTTCATATATCATAAAAATATATTTTTTGTATATGATTGATATATATATTTTATACATGGTAAACATACACGGACTCGTATATGATGAGTATTATATTTTTTAATATAAAAAAAATATATCAGAAAATATAGTTAAATTCGCCACATATATTTTCTGATAATTATCATATATTTTTACATATATTTTGACCATATATGTTATTTTCATAGGGGGGTGCTCTTACCGTATATCTGGTTTTCAAATTCTGTTGAAAAAATTTTAAATGTACGTAAAGGTCTGGACAATGAGGCGACGTCTACAACTGTCTAATTACTATAGACTGCAGCTGACGTTTTATCATTTACCTGACGTCAAAACTTAAAGTATATGATAAAACTCGAAGCCTATTGTCTAAGTACGAATTAACAGCTCTGGCGCCAAAACAGATCATTTAATGATAATTTTGTTAGTACATTTAAATTTGGTACTCTTGGTTCAGTCCATAATAATTACTTTAAAATATTTATATTTCAATACTCGGAAACAATTTTCATTGTTTATATTTTATAATTCTGTAGAAAATGTCTTGGATGATAATTAAATATCAATGAAACATAATAATAGATAACTTTAATATTTTTATCATCAGGTTCAATGCTCGAAGCGCTCGAAAATATATTCACGGTGATGTTTTCAAGCTCTTTCAGTTTTGGAAATGCAAGCATGAGTATATATATTTTTTTAAATGTATTATTGCATTTATGCTTATAATAGATATTGTTTATTATTTACTATTAATTTATTTATATAAATTATGGACATAGATTGTGTCCATCAGAAACTGGGTAGGGTAAGAGCACCAGTACCCAGCCCGAAACCAGTAGCCAGACACCTCATGTTAAATTATATCTATATTTTGAGCCAATGTTAATATATATGACCACCTGGCTACTGCCCCGTATGAAAAAGCAATATATGGTTAAAATATATAAAATCATATATGTTTGCAACAGAACAATATATGATATATTATATTGTATATTATAAAAAATCATATAGAGATTTTCGCTGATTTAATATAAAATTATATACAGTAGTAAATATATGTATTCCATATATGTAACTTATATTTTTTTTATATTAAGCTATATACATATATACATTTACATTTACCTTATAATACATTGTATATTTCCTTTTATATTCAAAAAATATAAAATTTTTTTATGAAATGAAATATATGGTAGCATATAATTTATATTATATATGGCACCATACATTTTCTTTGTTATATTGAAGCATATATTTTATTCGGTGTATGCATGTATTAGGGTGATCCAAAAAATAACAAATTTTTTTTTTTTTCTCGGAAACAGATTCAAAAGTTTCATTTAGATAAAAAAAAGACGCCTGTGAAAATTAGAGCTCTTAATATTAACTTTAAGAGCTTCCTCATCGCACTTTTCTATTTTCCGTAAGAATAATGGAAAAAATTTTTTTTACGTCTTCTGATTTTTACAAGTAGCTAACGATGCGTCATAGGAATAATTGGCAGGCCTATTTTTCTAGGGAATTAAATGCTCTACAAAAAAAGATTCTTATCATTTTTTGAGGAATCTATTTGTTCAAAAGTTATTTGAGGTTGAAGTCAAATTCATATTAAATTTTGAGATTATCTTACTTTTTCGGCGAAACTATCAGACCTATTACAAAATATCATGAAACCTTTTTTGTAGACAATTTTAGTCCCTAGAAGTTAATTTGAATTAAGTTTTTCCGAATTCCGCATTGTTTTCTAGTTATTTTTATTTTAAAGTCAAGCTCTTAAAATCGATCAGAAGACTATTTGTTTTATCAAATGAAAAATTATTTTCTAAAAATTTAAAGCTAAAAATCGGGGTAAAATATGAAAAATTGTCAGTGAGCTTTACTGTATGTAATTTTAATTTTCCTATAAAAAAATTTCTTATCAAATTTATCGTATCAGTCATCTTCTTAATAGAATTTTGATTCAAGTTTTAATAAAATTTTTTTTTGGAGTTATCAAATATAAAAAAAAAAGATTCTCCAAGAGCTTATAATTGTCATGATGATCATATCTCTCATTTTTTAAACAGAATATTTATTTATACCAAACCCAGAAAATTTATCACCGTTATTTTATATCGTTTTGATTAATGATTACTATAACTTTTCGGAGCTCAAAACCACCCTTGGACCCACCCTCTAGAACTTGTAAAATTCTGTTTAGTATAAAATCTAGGGAGATACTTTTATTTTATTAGATTTGAATGATTTCTATTTCTTTTCTTCACATATCAATTCTATTTTAACAATTATTTAATTGGCTATTATTATACCATCAAAAATGAGTCTTTGATACGTAATAAGAGACTAAACCATTTTATCATTTTAGACGAAAAAATTCCAATTGTAGCAGCTGTAAATGTTAAGATGATAAAAAAAAAAAAGTTATGATATTTGAAATGACAAAATTAAAGTCATTTGTGGCTTATGTACATATGTGTGAGTCAGAATTGTTAACATAATACTTAGAAATATAATTTCATACAAACATTTACTAAATTTAATATTTATTATTATTACTTTTATAATTTTTTTGAATTTGTAAAATACAAATGTCTTCTAATGAAAATGATAAAAAAGTCCTCAAAATTAACTCAATTGATTTTATTTGTTGAATAAAAAATTTTTATCAAAATGCCTGTTAGTCATATTATTTTATTAATTCACTTATAACTTCTGATGTACATATATATTTTTTAACTTCCCGCTAAGAAAATCGACGATATTCGGAAAATTGGGAAGTTATTGTTTTCACCCCGATTTTCGAAAGTCGAGTTTTCATCAGATGTCGACGTTTTGAGGTCCTAGGAAGCTATTCTGACTATTTTCAGAATGATGTCCGAGTGTATGCATGTGTGTGTGTGTGTGTGTGTGTGTGTGTGTGTGTGTGTGTGTGTGTGTGTGTGTGTGTGTGTGTGTGTGTGTAAACTCTTTGTAACTTTTTAAGTAATGAATCGATTCGGATGGTTGAGGTAGCAATCGAAAGAGCTTGTTGGCCCTCAACTTTCCTGATAATTTCAGATCATTTGATCAAGCAGACTCGAAAATATTGGCGAATTACGAAAAAAAAAAATTTTTTTTTTAGTTTTTTAGTGATTTCTCAGAAACGACTCGAACGATCGACTTCAAAATCTAATCAGCTCTAGAACTTTATAAGCCGCGTCGAATGCCACCTCAACCATCTCAATCGGTTAATTTGTTCGAGAGATATCGTTGGCGAAAGAAATGGTAAAAAACGGTTTTTTTCGATCATCTCTGAAGTGACTCATCCGATCAATTTCAAAATTTAATCAGCTCTAGAATTCAATAAAACGCGCCGATTACCGCCCCAAACGTCAAAATAGGTTGATTAGTTCAAAAGATATCGGCGCTGAAGAGTTAAAAAAATAACATTTTATGTTATTTTTTCCGGATAAATCAAAATATAATGTGCTAAAATGTGTCTGATATCATACCAACTCTTTCTCTTTATAGTCTCTTTCGATCATCAGATAATGTCATGTAACTTGTTCCTTAGTTTTAAACATACTGTCAGCAAAAAATTGAAAAAACCCAGTCTTTAATGTTTTTCTCGGATATTCCATATATCATTGCTCTGACCTAAGTCAAAACTCATTCAAATCTTGATTTCGATCACTGACATTGATTTCTGCCTCAATACATTTATTTCAGAGAACATAATCGATAATAAAAATTTAAAAGCAGCTTCTTCATTAATGATTTTCGATTCTTAACTTTTCAAACTCTAGCATAAAACGTAACTTGTTAGAGCTTGAAAAGCTCATAAAAAATAATAGCAGGTAATAGCATTTTCGATCTAGAAGAGCTTGAAAATATATTCAAAGGAATGTTTACAAGCTCCTTGAGCTCGAAAACAGCGGGAAGTTCTGGGGCTGGCCCACAGGGTCAACCGACGCCCAGATTTTTTTTTCAGTATAGTACATAAGTAGACGATACAATTAATCGTCATACTTAATTTAAACTCTGTAACACATATATTTAAAAAACGGGAATACACTAACGTTTGACACTCTCGCAAACTCCTTTAGAAGTTGAATCTATTAAATCCGGTTTGTGAGAGATACTTACACAGAAAGAAAAGTTATCTTGAATTAAGAAAATATTTTGGAAGCCAAATGTTTTCGGGAATCAAATCAAGATTTTCTTGAGCCAAGAGAATTTGTCTTGATTAAAAAAAATTTGCCTTGGTCGGAGAAAATTTCTACTTTATCTGAGAAAATTTAGGTTTCTAAAAAAATTTTCTTGAATCAAGAATATTTATCTTCAGTCGAGAATTTTTTTTTCTGTGTACATGACAAAGTTAATGTTCATGCCGAATTTAAACTATGTACCATATATATTCAATGAACGGAAGCATATTAACCTTGAACGCCCCGCGAACCCCCTTAGGAGTTGATTTTATTAAAGCCGTTTCATGAGGGGCACCTACATGACATAATAAACGTTCACGCTGAATTTCAACTCTGTAACGTATGTATTTGCATAACGGAAGCATATTAACGCTTGACGCAAACCCCCTTAGGAGTAAAGTTTTTCGAAGCAGTTTTATAAGGGATACCTACATGACATAATAAACGCTCACTCTGAATTTCAACTTTGTAACACATATATTTTAAAAAGGGAAGTATCTTAACGTTTGATGCCCCCGCATCTCCTTTTGGAAGCCGATTTTATCATAGCCATTTAGTGGGGTATACTTGCATGACATAATAAACGTTCAGGCCGAATTTTGAGTCAGTTACACCTATACTCAAAAAACAGGAGTATATCATCGTTTGACGCCCCCGCGAACCCCCTTTGGAGTTGATTTTATTAAAGTCGTTTCATGAGGGATCCCTAAATGACATAATAAACGTTCATGCCGAATTTCAACACTGTAACGTATGTATTTGAAAAACGGAAGCATATTAACGCTTGAAGCCCACGCAAACCCTGTTAGGAGTAAATTTTATTAACGCCCTTATGAAGAATACCTATATTACATATCAAACGTTCACGCTGAATTTTAAATCCGTAAGCCTTATAGTTCCAGAGATACTATATTGAATAGGTTTACATTCTTATTTAGTTACAAATAAGTCAGATTAGACTCTTTTATTTTGACTGTTCAATAAACTGTAATATACGATTCAGTTGACAGAAACAATTGATAAATGAAACAAACTCTAATCTATAAAAAAAATATAAAAAACAATTAACGCTAATGGAATCAAAACAATTGATGGCTGTAATTTAACTGTTTTTTTCTTATACTTTTAGACAAATAATTTAAATACCCGAATCCTGAGTTATAATTGATTTAAAAAGTAGCCTATATTGTAAGTGACAGCATCTTGTATATGTATAAAAAATTTCATCTCAATCAGATAAGTGGTTGATTAGTTATAAAGGTACAAACCGACAGAGAGACAGACAGACGAAAATTCCAAAAAGGGTAGATAATGTATGAGTAGGTCATAAAAATGATATTTGACGCATAATTCGAAATAAAAACGCCATGTACAGACAGAGCCTATAGATTTATATATATGTAAAGGTACACAAAAACGGGTGATAAATAATATAAATGATTATTTATAGGTTATGATCTTCATTTATTTTACATATTGTGTAAGATATGTTATTTTGTCTTTTTAATCCTATATATCATACAAAAAATTAAAAAAATTCAAGGAATAAATTAAATCGATTTACATTCTTACTTAGTTACTTTTAAGTCAGATGAGACACTCTTATTTTGACTGTTTACTAAAGTTAGTTAGTTCTTCAATAAGGCATTGGGATAACCTATCAATTTAATTGACAGAAACAATTGATAAATGAAACAAAATCTAATCTATGAAAAAAAACATAAAAAACAATTGATATGCGTTATATAGAAACAATTGACGCTAATGGAATAAAAACAATTGATGGCTGTAATTTAACTGTTTTTCTATTGTACTTTTAGAAAAATAATTTATATATCCGAATTCTGATTTATAATTAATTTAAAAAGTAGCCTATATTCTAAGTGACAGCATCTTGTATATGTATAAAAAATTTCATCTCAATCAGATGAGTGGTTAATCAGTTATAAAGGTACAAACAGACAGACAAAAATTCCAAAAAGGGTAAATACAGTATGAGTAGGTCATAAAAATGATATTTTGACGCATAATTCGAAATAAAAACACCATGTACAGACAGAGCCTATCGATTTATATATTAGTATAGATTATTATATAATTTTCGAGGGATTCGAACATGGGTTCATGGAATCAGAAGTATTGTTTGCTACGTGTGTAGCTACATCGAAATCATAATAAACCGGAGAAATTCTGTATTAAAACTGTGGTTAAATAAATTTTGATGTATGATTAATAATTAATTCTACTAATAAATAAATTTTAATTATTATTTCAATGAATTCTAGGGTTACTATAAGAGAAATCGAATCTTGTGTTTAATTTTTTTACAAATACTGCATTTTAATAAATTACAATTCAACCATTTACAATTTTCCCCCAAACAATTAGTTTATATTTTCAAATTTTATAATTTATTGATGCTATAATTTCATCTTATTCCAAAATGATTGATGATTTCTTGACTTTAATATCGCCGTTAGGTATATAATACTTCTAATGGCTTCTTTCTCTGAGTTTTTACCTTGTAGAACCATCAACTGGCTAAATGGACCGATGAAGTTTCTATGGATAAATATAATCAATTTCGATTATAAGCTTTCAGTTTTTTTTTTGTTTATTATTGTAAATATATATTCTACATATCTTAATGCTATCAATGCCCTTTCTAACTCAAAAGCTCAACGATTGATTAGGAATTTTCGTATTTATAAAGTATCTTTTGATTTCGAAGTCAATCGATCCTTTAATGTATTCCATATGTGATCTTATTTTAAAACTCAGAACATTACATGTAATTTTAGATGAACCATCAATCTTATCATAAAAACCAAAGAATACTTTTTAACAATTAAACTTCAAACTTAATTTATTTGATTCTATATTGAGATGATTGGATTCCATATAATTATTGGACGTTTAATATTCTATTAGGTTTTTTATTTAAACTATCGGATCTGATTTCAAGTAGGACACTAAAATATTTCATAATTAAACTATACACTCGAATTATTTATCAAATTTTGAATTGATCATTAATAATATAGTAAAAAAGCACAGAATACTTTTCTGTAGATAATTTAATTCTTTTCAACTTCAATATTTGGCATTTAACTTGAAAAATTTTGACAATTTTTTTTTGTTCTATAGTCTTGAGAATGTTTGACAATGTCAAAATAAAATTTATTTTGTAATTAATGTTTATTTGAAAGGTTGAAATAATTAAATAATGAGAAATCAACTTCCTTTTTAGCCGCCGAATGGCCTGTTCTTTTTTGCTAAGGTGCGTATATTATTTTTCGTTCGACGAAGCCGGAAAGTGACAACTTCGTTCAGGACAACGGCCGGAAAGTTGCCTTTTTCCGGCCGGACGGCAAAAAAGTCCTTTATAACTATATTTATTTCTATAAACAATTTATTCAACGTTTTCATATTATTTTATTTATTACATTTATTATATTTTCTTTCATTCAATGCGCTTGAGAATTTTCAATTATGGAAATCTGACCAATGAATTTAAATATTCGGGTGCTCAGCTGGTGAAAACTTTGTATCAGCCAATAGATTTTGATTTTCAAGTTAAATGGCGTTTCCTTGGGAAACATTAAAAGCTTAAATAAGTTGCTGTTAAGTCTTCGACTTTAATTAGCAACATGTCATCAAACAAGAAAGACATGCCGTCAGGATTCATATTCGTAAGTGTTTTGTAATATATTGTAATATATTGTAATATACTTAGTGAATTATTTATTTCATATATTCAATAGATATATTTTTATATTTATGAATAATTTTTTTTTTTAAACTCTGTATTAGCAATCAGAACATACATCATTGAAACCATTTGTGTTAAGAGCTGAGGCTACACCACCACAGAGAAATGAAGATGTAAGTAAGAATTTAAAATATCTTGTTAAATATTGTAAATTTTATTATATACATTTAGTTATTAAAATCTAACTTTCATTTAATAGCTATCACATTTGTATTCGGCGCCATGTAGTCCAGCTGAGGTGGTAAGTAGTATTTTTAAAATTATAACAATGTACACTTTTGCATTTTCTCTGTTGATAACAGATATTTGAATTGTTGATAGCAATAAATAGTTGATATTAATTATAATATTAATTCTTTCAGGAAAAAAAATTAAAAGAAAAAGAAACGCCAGTAAAAAAAAACAAATAGCGAGGAAAACATATCTTTGTTTATTTGGTGATACATTTTAATTTGAATTTCGGGTAGTAAAGATTTCACGATTATTTTTGAATATGTAATGAAATGCGAGGGGATTATAATTTATGTATTTATTATAAGAACACATGTATTGTCATTTTTTTTATAATTTATTTTATTTTTTTATAACTATTTTAATTATAATTGAAGACATGTAGTTAATATGAACATTATGTTAATAGATTATTGAATTTGTAATGTGTAATTTGTGTAATTAAATATAAAATAATTAAAGTATTATTTGTAATTTGTCAAGTATAATATAATTGATATGTATTTTTATTCCTCAGTACTTTTCCCATTGTTATATAGAATTCTTAATATTCATAATTACAATTTCTATTATCAGTCAATATTATTTATTTACTTTCTCATACTATTTAAATATATATATAAACTCTCCATATATATTAATATAACAATTTATATAAGCTATTAAAGTTCTTTGTAAATTTATGATATCTTTATTAAACGAAAGTATAGTAAAATTACAAAATTTAGTATCGTAATGAAATGCTATTGTATATTCATTTTACATGCACTCGTCGAACGTTTTACCACAACAATATGTATACTTATGGTAACAATACCGTATCCCGACATGAAAAAACTTTATATGTGGAAAAAATATACTTTAAAATATATGAATATTATAATGTGATATATTGCACAATATATAAAATAATATTTATATTTTTGCCGTATTAATATATGATAATATATTGAAAAAAAATATATTGCTACAATATATTAATTATATAACTTTTATATCAATATAACTTTTTTTATGTATGTTTAGCATATATATCTTGGTATATTTTATTATATATTGATATATTGT